>NW_027287228.1:182500-490000 GCF_022747635.1 Hetaerina americana | reverse complement strand
ACCTCCAAAATTTGAGCGAATCCACCGCATTCCAGGAAAATAATTTTCTTATACACTCTTCAAATCCCCAAATTCCCAATAAATATTACCCTTAATATTTTTTAGTCTACTTTGCTTTACTTAAGTTAAATGTACTTAAATATAACACATTAACGGCATTTAATGATTAGAAACGAACATTATTTAAGTTAAAAAGCGTTGCCATTGCAAGGCGTACACTCTTGGGACACCTACATTGAAACGAGAACCGCGGCAACACATTTCATATATCTAAGTGCTTTTTATTTGACGATTTTAATGTTCTCGATGAATTGCTCTGATATTTATCATTGCAATGGGTGGAATTACCACGCATGTGATTTTTAGTAACGAATGTATATGAGCACGAGTATATGTAACTCTAATCTAAATCATCTCCTCCGAGTTCTTAGCAAGGATCACATTAGGGTTCCCAAGCCTTCTATTAACACCGAAATTGGCGAATCCAACGAATCCTGGAGAGAATTCCGTGCAAAGGATGAATGCGTGAGATGGGTGAACGCGGGAAAATTGTGAATTTGGGGTTGAAGGCCAGCGCCTATTCATCACCCGCGCCCACGTTTCGGTAATCGTCGCCCTGACTTAGCATTTTCTCGCCCGCGCCATAATTCCCTCCATCCTGCCGTTTTCATTCCGCACCACAAAGGGTCGCCGTAACTGTGCGGCAAAGCGATTTCCATCCTCCATCTTCGGACGTCGATACATCCATCTATATATAAAATAAATAAATAAATAAATATGTATATATATATACTCATTTATATGGAAACAGATATAAGGAAAAGGGATAGGAACACACATAAAGGACGAACACAATAGAGGTGGGGAAGGCGGAATCGAACGGATCACAAGAGTAAAAATATTATTTCCTTGACCGGGACTCGAACACCGGATCTTTCCACTTGCCGGGCGGGTTAAGAGCATCCGCCCGGCAAGTGGAAAGATCCGGAGTTAAAATTCCGGTCTTGGAAATATTTTTACATTCGTGACCTGCTGTTTTCCGCCTTCCCCACCTCTCCTGTGTTTGTCCTTTGTGTGTTTTCCTATCCCTTTTCCTTATATCTGTTTCTATATAAATGAGTATTTATTCGCCGTTTGGCGGGATTTCCTGTTTGAATGTATATATATATATGTATATAGGTGTAGGTGTATATATATACATATACACACACCACGAAGAGGCGTAGCGACGAATGAACCGAAGAGGTGATAGTTACCCGACGCATTTTGGACCAATATGGCCAAAGTAGTCGAGACGTAAGGAGAAGAATTGCACTGGGAAAGGAGTCTTTCACAAGGGGATGGGAATTGATTTCAGGGACGTTGAGCAAGGGTGTTAAGAGAAGACTCGCCAAAACTTTCATATGGAGCGTAGTAATGTGTGCCCACGTGGAATTTCGGCACATTTTCCGGCTAAAATGCCGCCAGTAGAAAAGGAGAATTGAATTAGCTAAAGAAGCTTCCACAATTAGGATTGCGTAACAGGACTTAAAAGAAGGGATAAAAACTAGATAGACTGAAAACTCGGATGTGGATTGGGGTTCTACATGGAGAAGTAACTTAGTCGCTAAGGCGGAAGGATGGGAATGGATTTTCGAGTCATGGACACGAGAGAGGATGGAAAAATTAAAATGAGGGGAATTGAAAATATGCGAAGAAGATCTGAGGACGATGGAACTACTTCGTGCGGAAAGGCACAATCTAAAAAATCCATTAAGCCAAAAATTAAAAGTATTTCATTTCTTATAAAAAACGACTGTATAGGCCGTAGATTATCATAACATGGTTCGCATTAAAAATATCGAGTTAAGTTTCGGATTAATGGATTTATTTATCAGATATCGCTGCAATGTTCCTCAAAATTCTCCGGAGTGCTTCCTCCCTCGAGCTTCGATATACTTTTGCCCTTGCGGCTATTCCACGACTCGAAGGCTGCTCCCTGGCAGGCGGATTCTGGATAAGGGTACTCCTTAAGGGTACGCGTGCCAGCTTCTTTGACGGCTTGAATTAGGGTCCCATCATGGTGGTATCCTTTGGGTGAGGAAGAATTTCACTTTTACACTCGTATAGGGAACAGGAAATAGTAGTCTAATGGTGCACAATCGGGGGGACTGTAAGTGTGTTGGGGAATCGTCGCGATGACGTTGTAGAAGGTCTTCGGAAGAGGATACACGACTCTGCTCTCTTGGTCGTCCGTCCAAAGACCTCCGGGACGAATCTATCACAGATCATTCACATAGCCAAATGTTCAGTGAAAATGGTGTGCACTGCCATCTCTTGTATGAAGAAAATTTACTTCGTCTATACTCTAACAATCCTTCGTAAGGATGTGCAAAAGGCGGATGGTTCAAAACTACAGGAGAGCAGGAGAGGCGCGATAAGGAAGGGAAGTACCGAATGGATTGAGTACACCTTGAAGAGACACAATGGAATGCGTACGGGATCAAGAGGATGGGATATTAGAAGGGACGGTCCCAAAGAAGGAAAGGAAAAGGATCGAGCAAGTGGATCAAACAAAGGGGGGGACGATGTGATCGCGAGAAGGTCGTGCGAAAATTAGCATGAGAAGGAATGGACGAACGGAGTCGACCAATCATCGGATTGTATTGAGGACGGCGCCTCCTCTTAAAATCGCCCTGAAGGAGTGAACCGGGGCGAGCGGGCATCAGCGGGAGGGCACGGGGCCACTCCGACCCCGACTCACTAGCGTTCGCCATAAACCTATGAAGATGGGAAGGCTGTGTCGCCGGCCGAAATGGTGCGGGGATGAGCACCAGGGCCGGCAGGACTAAGGGCCCAGGGCCGGTGCAGGAAAGAAGAGAGCACAAAAGTATCGCGACGTCGGGAAGAACCAAAGCCGGGGGAAGGAGTGAATCCTCTCCTTCTGATAATGAAAGTAGAAAAGAACACTGTCTCGGGGCGCCTCGTAATCCCCGCTCCCGCCCCCACCCCGATCAAAAAGGATCACCATCGAGCAGAGTGATTGGCTTATCGAGAAGAGTGCCCTTTGGAGGGTGGCTTGCAGAACGGGGAGAGATGGAAGGGGGAGAATCAGAGCGGCGAAGCGATGGGAGCCAAAAGCATTTAAATCAAACGGTGTATGCGGCCGACTATACGTGTACACGAGTAATTGTACGAGGGTCATCCGGAAAGTAGTACCCGTTCGTGCCGCATGAAGTGCTGACGACGCGAGTAGCCGCTGGACGAGGTCAGATAGCTTCAGTGGCTTGTCTGCCTTCTCTGAGCCAAGTTGCGTAAAGTGCGCAAAAAAATTTGTGCGAGATGGGTCCCTCGCGTATCTCAATGAGCTGGCGGCGAAGGACTATGCAGCAGGAATACAGAAACTTGTCACACGTTATGACAAATGCCTTAATTTGCTTGGAGATTATGTTGAGAAGTAGTTTAAAGTATCCTCTTTCAAATAAAATTTTTTATGTTTGTTAATATTTACTTTTGTGTATTTATTTCACGAACGGGTACTACTTTCCGGATGACCCTCGTACATTCACACAAACATGGGTAGTGTGCTGGCCAACTGAGCGAAGAGCATGAGTTAGATTCTGAGTGACTTCTCTGAGCTCCCTCAACTTCAATCAAGATAACATAAGATATCCTTAAGCTGCGTGTATGTATATGTATATATATATATATATATATATATATATATATATATACTCACGATTCTGAAGACGACAGCCGTGCTGTCGAAACGTAAAATAACAAATTGTGAGTGTCCTTTCTTTGTGTCTCTATATTCTAAAAATCTACATCTGTGTTTTTATATATTTGTGTGTCGCCGATGAGCGTTCCATTTCGAAGATATTTTATATATATATATATATAACACACTTTTTGAAAGTCTCACGGACCTGAATAATAATGTATAACACTTAGCACTAGTGGACACAGAAAAAAACACACAGAAACACACAAAAAAGAGACTCACTATTTTTCGAATTTTCGGTGGTCGTCGCCACCTTTATCAAGGAAGAGAGGGACAGAACTGAAGGAAATACGATAGCTAGAGCGATGAATGGAAGGGGAAGGTGGGGAGAGAATTCGGAAGGGACGGGTTTGGAGGGGCAGCGTTAGAAGGGAGGGGGAAATGTAGAAGGTGATGGGGGTGGAGGGGGATGAAAATATGTTTGGAGCAGGGTAATTAATTCCTTATATTGATTCCTGGTCAATTCCAGGACTCCAAGAGCCAGATGAAGGATTGCTCTAAAGTCTTGAGTTTCAGTGGAGGATCAGAGGGTGGTAGGGATACCAAGATGGATGCACTATAGATAGCATTTATCAAAGGGAGTGTGGTGTCTAAACCAAGTGTTGGTGATGACTAACCCCTGTCTCCTGCAGAAATCAACTGCTTTCTCCCCACGGTCATTCCTAGTGCCTAAACCGTAGCTTTCTCCCCACGGTCATTCCTAGTGCCTAAACCGTAGTCCCCCACCTCAGCACCATCTCTTCCTTCGCCTACCGTCGCATTCCAATCCCCCATCACTATCAAATGTTTCCCTGCGGGAGCACACGCGATTATGTCCTCTAACTGATCGTATATCCAAACGACCTCTTCTTCCTTATGGTTGCTCGGTGGCATTTATACCTGAATAATAACAAAGTTTGTCGGTTCTGCTTTTATCACTACAAGTAATATTCTATCCGTTGCCTGATCTATGTTGAGTACGCTTCCTCATTATTTAATACTATGGCAAACCCTCGTTGGCTCTCGTCCCCGTCACTGTATGTTATTCTATAATTATCACTCCAGTAGGGAGGGAGGAAGGGAGGAAGAAAGTACTCAGAGCTGAAGAGGGACCTGATGTAGAGTAGGAGGTTGTGTGTTGCTAGGGGTCAAAAATTATTTAATTAGTAATTACGTCCATCCAAAAACCTACTTTAACCGGTAGATTACCTAATAAAATAATAATACATGTATATATATATATATATATATATATATATATATAGGTCGCGGTAGTCCAGTGGGTAGAGCGTTGGACTGCTGACCGGAGGGTCCCGGGTTCGATTCCCGGGCAAGGCACTCTGGGCACCTACAGCTCCACCCAAGCTGAAGTGATTTTTTCGGGTACCAGGTCTTCCTGGGGAACCATAACCGGCACAGGGAAAGGAACTGGCCCCCCTACCCTGATGTGTGAATTTTCACACGCCGTATAGGGCTTAGTACTGGGTGATCTCTACCATCACCTACCAAACCGACCTTCGGGTTGATTACCGTGTTTATATATATATATATATATATATATATATATATATATATATATATATATATATATATATATATACCTATACATATATACTAGGTGCTACAAAATTTCCAGCAATGAAACATAAAAATGACGCTCACCTAATTTTTCTTAGTTCGGTGCTAGTGTTATCATATTTTTCAAGGGAAAGGAGGTTTTAAAAAATGTGTATTTTGTTGTAAATCTACATAACAAACCACTGTGAGTAATGCATGTAAAATAAATATATCTAATGTGTATTTATTGATTTATAAACACACGCAGAAAATATACGTATGCATTCCAATATACATTTATACATAAGGCATCTCCAGAGTAACCGAAAAGGCGGAACTAATGAAGCGGCTGGCCCTAACTTGACTGGGTGGACTGATAAATTCTTTCATCAATCGCTTAATGAATATTTATTGCACTTACTTTATTTCTTATTAAATAGATTATCTCCCCGACGATCACGAGTCATGGCCAGCCGAATGAAATTCGTCGTTTGATTTCATTGCAAAGTTGCTGTTCGCCCGTGACTGAAAAATCACGTGGCAATCATGAGGGGAGAATGGGCATGGCCGAGAGTGACGATGAGTGATTGCGTGATTGGCTGCTGCAGTTATCATTCGCCAAGGGTTGGGTGTGGGAGGGGAGAGAGGGGAAGGGGTGTGATGGGATGTGTCCGAGGGTAAGCGGGGCAGGAGAAAGTGTTGATAGGTTTGGAGGGGGGTATAGAGGTGAGCCCAAGAGAAAGAGAGAGAGAGAAGAAAGGAGGAGGCGAGGGTTGGGGAGAAGGGCGGAGGAGCAGTTGCCTCCTTTCTTTAAGTCTCTCCTCGGAGAGGTTGACGCCCAAGGAGAGAGGTTGCGTAGAGGGGGCGAGGGTCGGTGTTTGTGGTGGGCGGTTTTGGTGGGGGGGGGAAGGGCTTAGGAGTGGGCGTTTGGCCTCGAACTGGAGGGGAAGGGCGGACACGGGTGTGTGTGTGTGTTCGTGTGTTTGGGGGGAGGGGAAGGGAAGGGTCCTCCCTTTCGTCTCGTCGCCCCTGCCCTTCCGAGGCGTTCCATCCCACTTTATCGGGTTTTAAATCGCGTTTGCGTCCATTTCCAAGACTCCGAAGGTGTTGGAGGGAATGAGGGGCCGACCCAGCCCTTCCCTCCGCCCCCGGTCTCCCCGCCCCTTCCCCGTCCCCGGCCCACACGTCCTCGTAGAAGGCGGAGGTGGGTGAGAGCATCCCCTTTTCGGGAGACGGAGAATAAAACGTTATAATAATAATGACGGCGATAGAAATAAATCCAAAGGGGAAGGGGGCTAAAAACTGTGCCCCCTTCCTTTTACCCTCTCCCCCCCGCGACTCTCCCTCCACATTTACCTCACCCTAGTGACTGCGAAAAAATGTGTACGCGTTTCTCCCAACCTGACCTATCTTTCTCTCCTGGAAAACTCATGTATATCGGGAGTAAGTTGGAAGGGTGGGGGGTATTGATGTGTTTCGCGCAATCGAACATTTAATACCCCAATTGCAACGGGAAAGCCCTCCCATTTTTCTTTTTTCCGATAAAATCCTTATTTTGTTTTATTAAGCGTTAGGGGGGGCGTTGCGTATCATTAACGCACGACCAACTGCGGCACTGTTACGCACTGACATGCTAGTAGTATTTGGAGAAGCTGAGAATGTTTGAATGGCAGTACTTGAGATTCGTCTGAGTAAACCTTTTGCCATTTTTGGTTTGAATTATGCGAATTGGCACCGCCTCAACCTCCGGCCTCGAAATGTGACTACACGCCTTAGTAGCATACGTCCATAAAATGGTCTTTCTGATGGGAAAACATAGGCATCCGCGTGAGAAACACGGGTTCGGTGCGTTATTTGCGGAGGGAGTGTTTTTTCGCAAAGCTGTTTTCAAAAATTCGTGAGAAAGATCCATAATGTTTGCAGACGTCCCATGTCTTCCCTTTATCTCCCTCATTCGCTTCTGCTGCCAGGCGAAGGTGTGATGACTGGCTGACGGTTGTCCCTTAACGCTGCCAATCCAGCTTTACTTTGATATATATATATATATATATATATATATATATATATATATATATATTGATCCTTCAATGTATATACATATATATAATATACATAAATGATTTCGTCGAAGAAACACGGAAGTGTTGAATAACAAACTTTGGCAGCAGAAAACAATATTAGAACACATTGAAAGAACACACACGTTATTTCTTGACCATTTCGACGGAATTCAGCTCCGTCTTCATCGGAAGAAGTAGAAGTAATGAATGGTTCATTACTTCTATTTCTTCCGATGAAGGCGAACTTTAATTCCGTCGAAATTATCAAGAAATAACGTGTGAGTGATATTTATATGTGCTCTTATATTGTTTATATACTACCTCGATCAAAAAGTTCCCGGAATTACCACCGTGTGGCGCTCCCATCGTTCCGATTTGAGTTCTGTTTTTTTTGTTAAATTGGTACATCTGTTGTTGATATTCCCTTTAAATCTTAGTGTCATAACTTGACATTTGCAAAAGTTACGGTCGGTTTTCGGTATGTCCATCAGTGCTTCCTGCGATTTTTCCATTACTTCCTCTCGGCTGCTAAAACGCGTTCCCCGTAATGGTTTTTTAACTCGATTGAACAGAAAGAAGTCACAGGGAGCCAAATCAGGTGAATTCGGTGGCTGTTGGATGGTATTTGTTGCATTTTTCGTCAAAAAATTACGAATAATGATAGCACTGTGCGACGGTGCGTTATCATGGTGCAAAATCCACGAGTTTTCTGCCCACATTTCTGGTCTCTTTCGGCGAATTGCTTCACGCAAACGTCTCATAACGCCCAAATAATACTCTTTGTTTACTGTCTGGCCTTCTGGCAAAAATTCATGATGCACTACACCGTTGTAATCCATGAAAACCGTCAGCATTGCCTTCTTTTTTGACTGAAAACGACGTGGTTTTTTTGGTCTCGGCTCATTTGGTGAACGCCATTCACTTGCCTGATGTCTGGATTGCGTGTCGTACTCATAAACCCACGTCTCGTCTCCAGTAATGATCCTTTTGATGAATGTGGGATCGGATTCAGCCTCGCAAATCATGTCTTTTGCGACGTCAACACGGTCTCTTTTTTGCATGAAATTGAGGTCCTTTGGCACCAACTTTGCTGCTACACGACGGAAACCCAAATCATTAACCACAATGTCTTGGGCGGATCCATAGGCAATGTTCAAGTCCTCCGCTATTTCTCTGATGGTTAATTTGCGGTTATTGACCAACATTTCTTTTACTTTATCAATTTTTTCACCGACTTTCGATGTCGATGGTCTGCCACTGCGTTCATCATCTTCGATTGACTCACGACCACTTCTGAACCGCTCGTGCCACTGGTAAACGACCGTTTTTTTTAGAGAATCGTTGCCGAAACACTTTTCCAACATTTCCAACGTCCGTGCGCCACTAAATCCGTTTTTTACGCAAAATTTAATACAAGTTCGTTGTTGCAAATTTAAATCCATTTCTGAAATTGTAAAAAATCGCCAACACACACAGAGATGGATGTACTCTTGGCTACGTAACTTTTGCAAATGTCAAGTTATGACACTAAGATTTAAAGGGAATATCAACAACAGATGTACCAATTTAACAAAAAAAAACAGAACTCAAATCGGAACGATGGGAGCGCCACACGGTGGTTATTCCGGGAACTTTTTGATCAAGGTAGTATATATATATACAGTATGTATATATATACTGTTGATGATAAAAGATAAATAATATTTTTTGAGAGGCAATTAGCGTGGGAACGAGGTGAGGGGGCAATGAGGGGATGTAGGGAGAGGGGAGTAGACATAATAAGAGGACAGGTGATATATATATATATATATATATATATATATATATATATATATATATATATATATATATATATATATATATATATATATATATATATATATATACACACACACACACAGAATCAGAGTAATCAACCCGAAGGTTGGTTCGGTAGGTGATGGTATAGATCACCCAGAACTAAGCCTGATGGCGTGTGAAATTCACACATCAGGGTAGGTTTCCAGTTCCTTTCCCTGTCCCAGTTATGGTTTCCCAGGAAGACCTGGTATCCAAAAAATCACACAGCTTTGGTGGAGCTGAAGGTGCCCAGAGTACCTTGCCTAGCCTGGGAATCGAACCTGGGACCCTCTGGTCATTAGTCCCATGCTCTACATACTGGACTACCGCAACCCATACACACACACATATACATTTCTCTAACTCATCATATATCCAAACGACCTCTTCTTCCTTATGGTTGCTCGGTGGCATGTATACCTGAACAATAACCAAGTTTGTCGGTTCTGCTTTTAACTCTACTAGTAATAATCTATCCGTTACCTGCTCTATGTTGACTACGCTTCTTCCTACCTTCGACCTATCCTGGCATGGGTGACCCTGCCAGGAACAATTATTATTACTCCCGCCAGCATAGCTCTAGGGGTCATCGGAATATGTGTATGTATATATATATTATATATATATATATACTACCTTGATCAAAAAGTTCCCGGAATAACCACCGTGTGGCGCTCCCATCGTTCCGATTTGAGTTCTGTTTTTTTTGTTAAATTGGTACATCTGTTGTTGATATTCCCTTTAAATCTTAGTGTCATAACTTGACATTTGCAAAAGTTACGTAGCACATCTATCTCTGTGTGTGTTGGCGATTTTTTACAATTGCAGAAATGGATTTAAATTTGCAACAACGAACTTGTATTAAATTTTGCGTAAAAAACGGATTTAGTGGCGCACGGACGTTGGAAATGTTGGAAAAGTGTTTCGGCAACGATTCTCTAAAAAAAACGGTCGTTTACCAGTGGCACGAGCGGTTCAGAAGTGGTCGTGAGTCAATCGAAGATGATGAACGCAGTGGCAGACCATCGACATCGAAAGTCGGTGAAAAAATTGATAAAGTAAAAGAAATGTTGGTCAATAACCGCAAATTAACCATCAGAGAAATAGCGGAGGACTTGAACATTGCCTATGGATCCGCCCAAGACATTGTGGTTAATGATTTGGGTTTCCGTCGTGTAGCAGCAAAGTTGGTGCCAAAATACCTCAATTTCATGCAAAAAAGAGACCGTGTTGACGTCGCAAAAGACATGATTTGCGAGGCTGAATCCGATCCCACATTCATCAAAAGGATCATTACTGGAGACGAGACGTGGGTTTATGAGTACGACACGCAATCCAGACATCAGGCAAGTGAATGGCGTTCACCAAATGAGCCGAGACCAAAAAAACCACGTCGTTTTCAGTCAAAAAAGAAGGCAATGCTGACGGTTTTCATGGATTACAACGGTGTAGTGCATCATGAATTTTTGCCAGAAGGCCAGACAGTAAACAAAGAGTATTATTTGGGCGTTATGAGACGTTTGCGTGAAGCAATTCGCCGAAAGAGACCAGAAATGTGGGCAGAAAACTCGTGGATTTTGCACCATGATAACGCACCGTCGCACAGTGCTATCATTATTCGTAATTTTTTGACGAAAAATGCAACAAATACCATCCAACAGCCACCGAATTCACCTGATTTGGCTCCCTGTGACTTCTTTCTGTTCAATCGAGTTAAAAAACCATTACGGGGAACGCGTTTTAGCAGCCGAGAGGAAGTAATGGAAAAATCGCAGGAAGCACTGATGGACATACCGAAAACCGAATATAAAAAATGTTTCGAGGATTGGATCAAGCGCTGGCATAAGTGTGTTGCAGTCGATGGGGATTACTTTGAAGGGGACAATATAGATTTAGATGAATAAACTTGTATTTTTAATTTTCTGAATAAATTCCGGGAAATTTTTGATCAAGGTAGTATATATATATATATTTATGTATATATATATGTGTGTGTGTGTGTGTTTGTTTGTGTGAATAATAAAGTAAAAGGAGAAGTGAGATCGCTAGCTAACAAAAACACGAAGAAACATGTACGAATGGAACTCACACGTATTCCGAATTTTCGGTGGCCGAACTCCCTTCCTCTGCAGAAGTGTCAGTTCCTTTCCCCCACATACACACCCACACCCACACACACACACACACACACACACACACATATATATATATATATATATAAATATATATATATATATATATAGAGGGATAGAGAGAAAAGAAACTCACTTAACCTCCACTTATCCATGGATGAAAAGAAACTCACCAAGTTTCGAAATTTCGGTGGTCGGAGCCACCTTCCTTAAGGATGAGAGGGATAGAACTCAATCTAGAGGGAGTTCTATCCCTCTCTTCCTTGCGGAAGTTGGCTGCGGCCACCGAAAATTCGAAACTTGGTGAGTATCTTTTCTTTTTTGGGAATTTATGTGTTTTTGTCAATGTTCACCAGTGCTAAATTATATATACACACCAACACATTATATATGGCAGGAAAGAGCAGAAATAAGGGATATATATGTAGGGCCGAAGGAAGGGAGGAGGAAAGTGAACGGAGATGAAGAGGGAGGGACCTGTTGTACGGATGTAGGATGTTGGGTCGTGTTTTCTTAGAAGGGACAAAATATTTATCCGGTGGCCTTCCAAAATCTAACTTAACCGGTGGAGTGCATAATAATGAACTTGTGTGCACTAACATATTCCTTGGTGTTCGAGGGTTCGTTTCATTTCGCGAGAATAAAATAATCTTCGAGACGACCTTATCGAATGGGCGAAGTGTTGCATGGTCATTGGTGGCGTTGGTTATGCAAAAATGTTTTTTTTAATTCGTTCGGACTTAATTTCGTCAATGTGAACGATTTTAATAATTTCCTTTTTTTCCTTATCTCGTGATGCTAACACGGAAATTAGACCGTGACTCATTTCGATCGATGCATCTTATTAATTGTCGAGTACTTTTCATATCTTAAGCGCCCCTTCTTCGGCCTGATGCATTCTGGGAAGGAAGAGAGACGTTCAAAATCGATCCTTCTCCCAAAAGGCCTTTGGTCGCTGATTAAATATATATAGTATTTTCAGTTTTAATTTCTCACCTTCATCTCCCGCTTCTTCTTTTTGCAGCCTATTTTATTGACTGCAAAAACCAATTGAATGGGATTGAAATGAAATATCGGCGTGCATTTAAATTTTCAATAGACTTCACAACAAGGAAGTTTAGATTTATAAATTATACATTTTTGCCCCTGGATGCATCCGAATAGTTAGCCTAATATAATTATCGTCACATCGTAGAAACGTCATCCGTTCCCCAGAAGAAACTTTTCAGATGCTAATAATGCCTTGATAGATTTTTAATCCTTTGTTGCATTTAATGAAAGTCACTGCAAGAAAGCAGCAATGGGACCTGTAGTTGTGAAAGTACGTTTGGAACACACTTCTAAATTAAACCATTTAATTTATTAAGGTCGTCAGTGATGGGACATCTTACTCCGATGTCATTTACTGCGACAACTTCGCACGCAAAATGGTGATTTAAACCCACTAGTTCCGTTCAGTCGCAAATGGTGTTCGTTTATATTTCAGGAAGTCAAGCATTCGCGAGGTTGCCAATGGCAATGTTGCTTTCTGTTGTTACATGGCGATGCAAATGCGATTTATTTGAATGCGTTCATTTCGATATATCGTGTGAATATGCGTCGTTGTGTGTGTGCCTTTTATTTGCCATCTGTGTTTCTGAACGAGTGGAGTGGTGGGAAGGCGGGCGAGGACTGCGACGGCATTCGCCGTGTTTGCTCAAATAGGTAGTCGCCCGGGAAACGGTCTTTGAGAGTTTGCGTGGGGAATAAGAGGGGGGGGGAAGCATTCGATGTTCCCGTGGAATTGTGATGTTGCGCAGCCTGGAAGGGGGAGAGGGGAATGGGGGAGAGGAGCGGAAGTTGAGGCGATAATGACTGGAGAGGCGATTACGCACCTTCCAGGAAGCCATTCCGTATTCATCTCCTTAAATGATCCTTTTTAGGTTTTTTTAAGGGAACGTTCGCAAGAATCTTTCCCGGAGAAGGCGTGGCACCTACGGCCATCCGTGGGTGCTTGTTGGGGGGGGGCGAAGGGTGAGGGAGGGGTGGGGATGGGGACGAACGCTGAATTGAAAGAGTGGCGAAGTGATGAACAAAACCTTTCTCCCCATGTTTTAACGCTTATTTTCTCCTTCCTTCTTAATTGACGCATTAATGTTTGACAAGCAGGAGGGTTTTCCTCGGGAGTCGGCGTAGGCGAAAGGGGGAATCAGGGAAGGGGAATGATGTAAAGAAGGCGGGAGAGAGCTTTTCGAAACGTCGTCGTAAACTTTTTGAATCCCTCTCTTCTGCCTTCGCCGTTGGGGCCCGCCACCACGACCATCTCATCCCCCCCACCCCCTTTATCCCCCACTACTCCTCCTCCCCCTGCACCCCCCACCCAACCCTGGAAAGTTTCGGCCAACTACGAAGGTTCTTCTTGTCATAGGTTCGCTTTGTATTGATCCTCGTTTCGCCCAAAAAATGTTTCTGAACTGACCCCTCCCCCCTCGATTTCAAATCGGGGACCATCCCTGCATTCTCATTTATCTCTCGGCGTAAAAAAACTCATAATAATAATGATAATAATAATAGCACGAAGTCGCGTCCCTCTCATGGAACAGGTGTGGCGGAATCGCAGTGATTGATAGTTCATGCGACGCCTATCCGACCGCTGTTAATCCTCAAATACGCCTCTTTCCCTCCCGCCAGTGAGAAGGCGATTGTTTTCAGAGAGCCTCGTGGACGTTTTATGCGGAAGCGGGATTTTTTTACCTTTTAATTTCTCCCTCTCCCCCTCGTAATATCTTTTTTTTTATAAATGGTGAACGAGTTGTAATTCTTGTTGGTATTCTGTTGTGCTTCCCTCGAGAGGTCGTTGCTTCATGCATATGCAATTCTCGTTGGCGTATCATTGTGATGGAAGCTCTTCAATTGTGAGGATAGTTTCCACCTCTGCTCGGTAGGCACTTCCCGCGAATCCTTCTGGGTGTCCCCTTACCACAACACCACCCCTCGGATCTATCTTCGTCTTATTACGGAGGGTTTTAGAGTACTTTCCGTAACAAGAGTTTTCCTTAGGTTTCCACGTCGTATCTTTTATTCTTAGCGGCCCGAGTCGATCCTCTCGCAGGAAGAATTATGTTCGAGCGCCATGGCGATCCGTTTTCACTGCTCCATCTGCTGTTGATATGTCGCAGCATTATGCTTAGGAGTGATGTGGTAATTGAGAGATTTTGCATTTTTGTGTGTTTTATAGTACCCTGCAAGTCCAAGCAAGGGTGCGTGGCAGGTAATGAATACACAACAGACTACGTTTCACCCGAATATTACCCTTGCCGCGGTCGTACAATTTTATTCTATTTCACTCTCGTTCGTGGAAAAAATGACATCTTAAATCACTCTGCTCCTAAACCGGATCTCTCTAAATTTTTTGACATGATCTCCCTTGCCATGCATCGTTTTTGACGCTAAAGTCATTTCCTTCACTGGGGAAGTCGACTGCGAATTTCTCCGGACATTAATGATAAAACTTTCGAAATTTGATTGGTCAAAAAGCCCTTTCTACTTTTCATTTCGACTTTTTACATCACGTCCCACCGCCACCAAATAGATTTTTCCTCCTTTTATTATTGCTCGTTTATCCTCATCGTAGTTATAGTCCTTTCATAATATAGTAAATTGCTAGGAAAATAACAAAAAAATATTTAATATTGAAATGATAAAAATGCTCATTAAAGGGGTTGTTTATAGAGTTTCGGTGATTAATTGGGTCGCGGGGTTGAAGTTGAAAGTGCACAGCTGAGAAACTACGACCACGGGTCACATTATTTTCTCTCTCCAACGGGAGCCAATTTGCGATGTCATCGAAGCTCATTAATTATTATTTTTGCCACTTCAGATTCCGTTCTCTCTCTCTCTCTCATAAAGTGTAGACGTGAAGTCTGCCCACTTGGATTTCATGTCACCTTATGGCACGCTCATTAGGCCCTGTGTAAAAGAGGGCGCTTGTGTTCTGATAGACCTACAAGCACACACACAACTCCACCCACCTCCACCCTCTCGCCATTTCTAAACTCCGTGATCCACCAAAGTGCAAATCTTTGCCTTCTTGCACGTTATGAAATGCGGTTTGAGGCCGCGTTGGCGGGGCAACCAACGGTGGCTCCCTCTCTCTCCCTCCCTCTCTCCCTCCCTCCCTCTCTCCCTCCCTCCCTCTCTCCCTCCCTCCCTCTCCCTCCCTCCCTCTCTCTCCCTCCCTCTCTCCCTCCCTCCTTCCCTCTCTCCCTCTTTCCCTCCCTCCCTCTCTCTCCCTCCCTCCCCCTCTCTCCCTCCCTCCCTTCCTTCCTTCCTCCCTCTCTCCCTCTCCCTCCCTTCCTTCCTCCCTCTCTCCCTCTCCCTCCCTCCCTCTCTCCCTCTCTCCCTCCCTCCCTCCCTCCCTCCCTCCCTCTCTCTCCCTCTCTCTCTCCCTCCCTCTCTCTCTCTCTCCCTCTCTCTCCCTCCCTCTCTCTCTCCCTCCCTCTCTCTCTCTCCCTCCCTCCCGCTCTCCCTCCCTCTCTCTCTCCCTCCCTCTCTCTCTCCCTCCCTCTCTCTCTCCCTCCCTCTCTCTCTCCCTCCCTCTCTCTCTCCCTCCCTCTCTCTCTCCCTCCCTCTCTCTCTCCCTCCCTCTCTCTCTCCCTCCCTCCCTCTCTACCTCCCTCCCTCTCTCCCTCCCTCCCTCTCTCCCTCCCTCTCTCTCTCCCTCCCTCCCTCCCTCTCTCCCTCCCTCTCTCCCTCCCTCTCTCCCTCCCTCTCTCCC
Source organism: Hetaerina americana (assembly GCF_022747635.1). Classification (NCBI taxonomy): domain Eukaryota; kingdom Metazoa; phylum Arthropoda; class Insecta; order Odonata; family Calopterygidae; genus Hetaerina; species Hetaerina americana. The sequence goes on along the minus strand of NW_027287228.1, from coordinate 473,914 downwards.
TCCCTCTCTCTCTCTCTCTGTGAGAAAGCGCTGCTGATGCGGAGGAGGATTGGAGGCTCGAATGTTTTCGTGTAGGTTTTGTTTCGATTGACGATTGCTTGATCGAGCACTTAGAACGTTTCGGTAGTTGTGTTTCGAGTTATTTCCCGTCGTTGTCATTGAAGGGACACCCGGAGACATTGCCGTTAGTAAAAGATTACTAAGCGAGGAAGACACTATGAGTATGAGTGGGTGGTATAGGAGATGCAGGTGGGAGGGTAAGCAGCATCAGATTGGAAGAATGGAAGGGATCGAATGAGTGAACAGGAGCTTTGTGTATTCGGGAAGGGTCATCGAAGGGCCGGCCAGCCCCGGTGGCGGCGGGGTGATGACCTCGTCTACCGACCCTAAAATCGCCAGGGTTCGATACCGGCCTGGATGGCTTTGTCTTCGTCTAGTGCTCGGGTGTTTATAATTGTTGCAAAATAAATAAAAAATATAGCATGCCCTGTTCCGAGGAAATCAAATCAAAAATAGCTGAGGCAAAACTGAATCAATTAGAAGAGGAAAATACTGTACGGACCTTTGAAATGGGATCTGAGAAGAAAATTGGCAAGATATTATATCTGGAGTATCGCACGGCCCAGAGAATTGGAATTTTCAGAAATGTGAATTTAAGAGAATAGAGGTCTCCGAAACGTGGATAGAGTGAAGGATTAGGAGATGTTGCGAAGGATTTGAGAGGAGAGAGAATTTGTGAAGATAACCGAGGAAAGGAATTGTATGATGAAGGAGTGCCCGTTGAAGACAGTTTTTGAGGGAATGTGATGGAGGGGAAGAAAGGGCGAGGGTATACACTGGGACGAAGGACATGATTGTGGTTGGGAGGAAACGCGAAGGAATGAAGTGGACGTGCGGAAGGCGTGGACCACGAGAGAATCTGCCAGAATCGGCAGAGGAACCGAAGAGAGAGGAAAAGTCTGAGGTAAAGAAGATTCCGTATTTATCGGGAGATCGTCTTGCTTTCAAGCGTCTCCTCCTCATAAACCCACGCAGTTGCTCGCTCGCGTGCAATTACGCGTGGTGGACATTTTTTTGAATGTCGCCCCCGGAGTGAGAAGTTTGCGACGAGTCCGATCTTTTGCTCATTTCTTCTCCCCGACCGCCTGTTCGTCAAACTCGAGGCATTTCATTTTCCTCTCTATGTACTATGCCATCGAGAGCAGCGCACAGCTCACAACAAATTAACGTACACAATGCATGACACCTTGTGATGCATAGACAGATGTAAAGTGGCGCTCCCACGCGAACAGGTGGGGCCAAGAAGGGCTCGTTAAGTCCCAGAGTTATGCTACGATTCTCCCTCGTCCGGGGCGGTCCTGGCGTCACGTGGGAGGCACGGCACACTCCCTCATCTCCTGCCCTCCTCACTTTTTATTACTCCTTGCCCTCTTTAGTTGGGTGCTGCTTCAAGGGAGAGAGAGAGAGAGAGGGAGGAAGCAAAAAAAATGTTTAAAAAAATTACCACTTTTGGCGCCAGGGGTTTGCAAAAAAAAATATATCGTCGGTCGAGAGGCGAGAGTCATTTGCGAAAAATTTATTTTTCGCAACACGGCCGGTTTTCTTATGACGACGACCCTATTTAATTCCCTTCATCCTCTCCTAACCCCTCACCCCCCTCCCCTCAAATTCCCTTCCTCCCCCTCCTGTAAGTATCGCCCGTTTATTTACACCCCGAGAATGAAAGAGGTCCGATACATAAACTTCATCTTTTCTCCTTTCTTTTTCGGATGTCGTTGTAATTTGGGGAGTCAAAATGGCCGCGAGGGGGTGTTTGACTGCCATTTTTTGGCCCCTCGTCCCATTTTCTATGACGCCATCATCACCGCCTTCCATCCTCCGCATTTGAGTCACTGCGTCGACGACCTTTTGACACAGGTGCCCTGTCACACATGCCCTCACCAATCACGCCTCAATTCCCTCGGTAGGAGACGTTCCCGAGAGGAGACGTAAAGCCTTTTAACGTTCCCCATTGTTTTTAAGTGCAGTAAGGGGCAATGCTAACACTTGATGCGATATTAAACAGCGGGCAAGAGTTGTATTCACGAAGAACGTTGTATTGGCAATTAAACCATTTGCGTTCGGGAGGTTTAAGGAAGTGAATTGGTAGGCACAATTCCTACTTCTGTCCCATCGTCTCGTCTCGTTTTTTTATGTACCCGCGGGGGAAATAATGCCTCTTTCTCTCGTAATTATTCATGTCGTGAAAATTGTAGCGCCGAGCACGGAATAAGAGTCTATGTTTTTTTTCGTTATTCTGCTAGTGTCGTCGCCCTTTCCGTCTCTTCGGCATTTGGAGGGAGGCAATCGTTTCTTTCCACGCAGTTAAGGCCGGCAAAAGCCCTCTCGGGACAAAGCCATCGGGGAGGGCTTCGTAAAAGGTGTTTCTTTTTTTGTGATTTTCGTCTGGTTCGAAATGTGCTTCTTTTCTTTTGGGTTCTTTCCGAGTGATCTTTTTAATAAAATTTCTTTATTTCATTTTTTTATTTCGCCTCGGACCTATACCAACTTATATTCTGCCGTTCATTCTCTGGTCACTCATTCCCTTCATTCTTCTGATGTCTCCGCGGATTAAAAACGTTCACTTCTTCGGTGAAATGGTAATTATTTGGGATCGCTTCGAGTTAGCTTGAAAAAATATCAGAATTCAGTTTGAACCCAAATTATTTTTCATCGATAATGAATGCGATTATATTTTAATTCTATTCAACCGCAAATTAACGTTGTTAACGTGGGACATAAGGAATCGAACGACTATTAATTACCTTTCATTATCCTACATCTTCTTAATGCTTTTTGGAGACATTTCGTAAGGAAAATTTACAGATCTTTAGTAATGTCAATAATTTATGGCTAAAAATATTACTGGAAAGTAAATCTCAAAAATAAATCCACTCCTTTGAGTGGCGAGTGGGCATCGGGTTGGTGAGGTGACCAATGCACTGGCTTCACTCAACCCTTTAAGGTCCGGGTTCGATTCCCGGAGTTTTCCAGTCGTGTGTGCTTTGCAGAGGGCATTTCAAGTGGATTACGTCGTCCGTCGGGTGAGACGTTTATCGTTCGAACCGTTGGTATATTCAGTTATAAGAGCCGGCTAATGCCAACGCCATGTTTCTCTACATCCTTTAAAAAAGGCGTCGTTAATTATTTCCGCATTTAAAATTATTATTCATGAGAATTAATTTACTGATGTACGAGGGTCATCCGGAAAGTAGTACCCGTTCGTGAAATAAAGACACAAAAGTAAATATTAACAAACATAAAAAATTTTATTTGAAAGAGGATACTTTAAACTACTTCTCAACATAATCTCCAAGCAAATTAAGGCATTTGTCATAACGTGTGACAAGTTTCTGTATTCCTGCTGCATAGTCCTTCGCCGCCAGCTCATTGAGATACGCGAGGGACCCATCTTGCACAAATTTTTGCATAATGCAGATAGTGTTTAACAATTTCATGAACAATTGTTCGAGAAACATTGGGAAAATGCTCACAGATGTCATCAATTGTGACGCGCCGATCGTTCCTCACGAATTCGTCAACTGAGCTCACCAGTTGGTCTGTAATGACAGACGGTCTCTCCGAACGCTCATCGTCGTGTGTGTTCCCCCTCCCCATGTTGAAGTTGCGACACCACCGCCGAACAGACGACTCGTCCATTACATTGTCTCCATACACCTCCTTTAATTGGCGATGAATATCACATGGGCGAACGTTTCTTGCATTGAGGAATTTAATCACTGCCCTCACTTCACAACTGGCGGCGTTCTCAATTTTTTTAAACATTGTAAACAATCACAGAAACAACACAGGCAATGCTAGCGTCACGCAACTTGGCTCAGAGAAGGCAGACAAGCCACTGAAGCTATCTGACCTCGTCCAGCGGCTACTCGCGTCGTCAGCACTTCATGCGGCACGAACGGGTACTACTTTCCGGATGACCCTCTTACATCTCCAAGGGATGAGTTCCTTTAGTTTTACTTCTTGCTTGGTACCTTTTCATATGGAGTATTCCGAGCCAGAATTTACCATGGCTCTAATGGTCACCCCAGCGGATTAATGAGGGCATTCATTCATTCACATTAACCCGTCCTCCCATTCCCTAAGATCCTGCCTCCACTAAATTATCCACCGATCCCCTGGTGACGCAAATGACCTCGGCTCAAATACCCCGTGATGACCACTCGGACCTTTGGTTGCGAGGTAGCCATAATGTTGGTTTAGTCAAATGAATTTTTCCTTCGCCCTATTCCAACACGATGTTGACAGAGGTCTTTCGCGGGGACTCTTTTATCCTGACTCTCATGGATTGGCTAATCTTGTAGCAGTAGTTTTTTAGGGGAGGCGACCGACAGCTGAGGTCATTTGCGCCGTAGGGGATGGACAGGGAAGGATGAAGGGTGGAGAGAAACCCGGCGTCGCCATTAGCCTACTCTTTACGAAAGGCGCCAAGGGGTCCGCAGCTTAACGTCCAATCCGACGGACGGCGTACTCACTCAAAGTGCCCTCCACAAAGCACCTAAAGTAGGGATCGAGATACCTCTGAAAAATATTCAACACCGCCGGGATTCGAACCCAGGCTGATCTAGCACGCCATATCACCAAAGGGTACGATCTCTTAGGCGGTGTCAAGCAAGAAATCATAGAATATTTAATAGCCGCGAGGGTTAGTTCTTCACAAATAATTTTTTTTCTCGCGTGAAAACAGCCGGTGAAGTCTGTGCAGGCATTTTTCTAGGAGGCGGCGGGGCGGGAGGAGGGCTTCCTTGAAACATCATCTTCAGACCTCGGAAGATAAACCTTATCGGAGCTAACTGTCGTAGCTTTGAAGGAGCCGCCTCTCTCAGCTCCTCTCGATTATCAGTCCGGGGCTCCACGGTCCTCGTGTTGGGGCGGATTCCTTGAGCGAAGCAGCAGTGACATCCAGCGCCAGAGACCGAGCGAAATTCGTGCGATCCCATGCGAAACGAGGCGTGTGGGTGGAGAGACCGCCGTAATTGCCGCTTGCGGACGGAAACGCTGCGGACATTTAAATAAAAGCCTTGTGGTTGAAAAATGCTAATTGTTCTCCCTCGCGTAGACACATTTTCAGCGATGAGCGCATTCGATGACGTCATTCCACGCGATTGGTCGACGCAATGGAATTAAATGTTGACCGAGAGAGCGGAGGCACTGCTGGACCACCGACGGCAACCATCCTTTGATGTGCCCGCTAAAGCGCGCAATGTTTTCGATCAGACACCGCATTTGTTTTTTATGAGATGTAATCGAGTCCATTCCGAATTCTGATTAAAAAGATTTTAATCACCGCACGCTGGGAACGGGATGAAATTTGCCGAAAAACGTTTTAAAAAAAAATCACGTTTCATTCACGTTGAATAATGGATATGTATCGGTTGACAGACGAACACCCGTGAGATAATTAACTTTGTGAAAATAGTGCGCTGAAGAAACGAGAGGACGCGTGCAGTCGAGTATTCGGTGTCGGCATTGCTGTAATGCTATACCCCTGCGTACCCCTGAATGGAGACCCTAGGGACAATTGAAAGGCAGTGCGGCTTTGGTGAAGGGAGTTAGTTGTACGGCGTCCCAAGAAAGGTCGCGTGTCGTTTGGCAGGGGCAATTCTTGAGGTGGAAGTCAAGCCGCTCCGGGGAATCGAACCCGGGTCTCATCGGTCGAAAATGCGAGGGCTTCCCCCCCCCCTGACTGCAGGGACGACATGAGATAGGCTGGAAGGACATCTCGCACGGGGTGACGGGTCACGACGGATATCGAGGAGCAATGGATTGATGACCGCCTCGGCGCTCGACCTCAGGGGCCAGTCAGTGTCCTGGAAGTCGTGTGAAAATGGATTGACCTCAGCCGAACATTCAAGCAGCAGTCCCTTTGCCCGGGGTCAGTAATGTGGAAACGTTGGATTGGAAGGTTATAGTATCATTATTTCAAAGCTAGTTATATATATATATATATATATATATATATATATATATATATATATTCAGATGGAAATAGATATAAGGGAGAGGGGTATGAACACACATAAAAGACCAACACGAGAGAGGTGGGGAAGGCGGAATCGAGCAGATCACAAGTGCCAATCAAAGTCAAAGCCGGGAAAGCCGAAAGATCCGTTGTTCAAGTCCCGATCAGGGAAATATTTTTGAACTTGTGATTGTTGAAATAAATTTATTGTGAAAATATATGTATGATTATTAGGTATTGTTTGACGTAATTATATATATAATTAATTAGTTACAATTATATTATAGTTATAATTATATATATAAGGTGTATATATCCATGTAAATGATATATATATATATATATATATGTATATTTTTATCATTTACATGGATATATACACCTTAGCTCTACCTAAGTATATATATATATATATATATATATATATATATATATATATATATATATATCTTAGCTGCCTCCTCATTTTTTTATAGAAATAGAAATTCGTTTCGTTAGCCAGGATAAATGGAGATTTGAAGAGTCCAAGTCATCTTGCCTTTTCTCCTCAGCGTTGTGAGATTTGAAATATACTGCCCACGGACTCCCCTTCTCTTGAATGGCCCCGTTCATTTGCAATCTCTGCATCATTTGGACGTGTCTTCAAAAAAGCATTCATAAAGGTGCTCGCGTTGATGAAAAATAAAAAAATAAGAAAGCATGTAGAGCACTTAAAGAAACTTGACGGGATTTTAATTTCTCGCGGCACCTTAGGCCAATCAGAGGCGTCATGCCACTTCTCCAAGATTAGACACGCACGGCGGCAACAATGGGAAGAAGGGAGGGAGGGGGGGGTGGGGAGCAGAGGTGTTAACGCCGGGGAGATGGAGCCACTATTCCGGCGGTGGGAGGCGCACAGGCGTGCCAACCTCCGGGGCTTGCCCCGGATTCGTGGTCGCTAAAGGTTGTTCGTCGCTAGTGGGCAAGGCGTGAAGAATCTCGCGCACGGAGTTGATGTGATTTAAAACGGCGAATTATTCCCCTTCGTTTACCCCGCCACTCGCGCGCCTCCACCAGAAAATTCGTCCCTAATTACTCGTAGCTCATCCACTTCCCTGAACAGGTTTCCTTGGCGGCCTCACGGGTAACTCAGGTGTCGTGACTCGATGTTCTCAAGGAAAATTTCTCGAGAGCGTCAAGAAGACAGCCATCCACCTTTGTTCTGTCTCCCTCCCTCCATGCGCGCCCGGGATTTCTCAATCACAAATTGGTCCGTTATTTACATTTGAATCTGGGAACGAATCTCCGCCCAAAACCAGCGTAGCCCATCCGCGGTGCGTCCCCCTTTCCCCCACCCCCCGGAGACTGCGAGGCGGCGAGGATAGTATATGCGAAGTCAGCGAGGGAAGAGGCAAGCGACCTCCTCTTTCGGACCCTGCCTCTATCCCCGAGAGAGAGAGAGAGCTCACCCGGTGCCTTCGTATTCACACCTAGGGTGACGCAACGCCGATGCGTATGCCTACCTTTCCTGTGCACCCGACGTCTTGGTGAATTTTATCTTTTTGTTCGTGTGCCTCTTCCCCCCATTTTCGGAAATGGCGGAAGGAACGGCGTGGAGCGGGTGGATTTCAAACCCTCGACTGAACCTCCCTCCTCCACTCCCCTCCCCTCCATTCCCTCTCCTTCCCTCTCGCAATTCGTCACGTGCTTTTTATTTCATCTCTCCCGGAGAGTATCAAGTCGTCGGGTCTAATCTTTGCCGCTCGGTAAACCATTAGTGGGACTCCTTTCAAAAAAGACGCCGTAAAGTGGGGATTAAGGCTCGCGAAAAGCAAACAGCGGCTCCTCCCCCCACCAGCACCACTTCCCCCCCCCCCGCGTAAGGAACGAGGCGGAGTGTACACGACCTTACCCCCCGGGATCCACCGGTAAGGCTTCAAGCCTCTTAAGGGCAGCGGAGTGGGGCTTCTCTGGGAGGAGTGGGGGTTCGGGGGGCGGAGGAGGAGGGTGGCCGAGTCGTCGTCGGGGGTGATCATCTGTAGGCGGTCTTAGAGTCGGGGAAAGTTAAGTAGCGGGGCGGAGGGAAACCCAATAAATCTTGCAAAACATTTTTGCAGGCGTGTGCGCTTGTAGGACTCGCTGAATTGAAATGGCCCGGGGGTCGTCCATTTCCGCAACACGCACCCCGGTCCAATTCTCTCCCCATCCCTCTCTCTTTCTTTTTCTACTCTCCCTTAAGGGAGGATCACCGATGCCTGTAAGTCGGCGTAAAAGTTGGTCCGTCCCACCCCAATTAAAGTCGGACTCTCCGGTCACGGTGTTTGCTCTTCGCTCGACAAGTGCGGTCGTGTTTCAATTTTCTCCGGGCGCCAATTATTTATAACAAGCGATTATTATTCGTCGTATTTCTTCAGGCCCTCCAGCGCGGGACTGGAAGGTGGGAAGGGAAAAAATGAAACACGGAAAGGCGAGGGACGAGTGGGAGTGGGGGGGGTGGGAGCAGCCCCGCCGGACGCATTCCTTCACCCCTCCCCATATCACCCCGCCGAGGAGGAACTTATTTATTTCGTCCCCCCTCGGCCCTCATTATTTTTTTCTTCCGGGGCATCATTATGTTTTCCTAACGAATCGAATCCGCCGCGCATAACTGACAGGCCCTGCAACATGGATTCGACAAGTGGACCAGGGGAGGAGGGAGGGATGGGGAGGGCAAAGCGGGGGTAGTCGGGGGTTAGGCCTTGGGGGGGGGAGGTCACCCGCCCTGCCGTGCAGCCTGCCACACGGCCTTTTGGGACCGAACGCATTTCCGAACACCATTTCCATTCGGGGCCACGGCGTCGTTTGATAGTGGGAATCAATCGCCGGGGAGGGGCTTTGTTTGAATATGAAGCTCGCGATGGGCAACAATTCCCATCCCACCCCCACCCCCCTTGGAATATTAAATAATGTAATGCACAAAAAGTCTCGAAACCACTCACTGCGTCATCTGTTTCAATCTTCTCGATTTCGTTCGGTGTACAGCCGTGTGGAGGAATGAGGAGGGGGGATTGAGGGTGGTATGGGCGCCCTCCCACGACGCCATATGTAACTTGAGTCCCCTCCCCATCTTTCCCTCCTCCCCTTCCGCCCCACACCATCGTCCGGTGGGACCATGCAGGTGAAATTCCCACCTCTCATGGAAATGAAGCCAGTTATGTTATTCTTCTTCCTCCGCTCCGCCGCGGATTTAATTCCTCGGCGCTCTCTCTCCCGCCCGCTGAATATTCGTCCGCGTGAGGCCGTTTTTTATTCCGATCGACTCGTGCGTCGACCGAAGGAACGATAAGAATGAATACCTGGGGAGTAGGCTGTCTCTCGAGACATTCCCTCGCCCCGGAGGAGAGAGGGAGGGAATCCCGGAGCCCCGAAAACAAACACTATTTCATTCTGCAATTATGGTAATTGCTCGAGCGAGGGTGATGATTAGCCCTTGCCCCCCCCCCTAATGCTTCCAATGTATCCGTTTCTCCACCGTGAGTTCGCTGGTTAAGGTTACGCAGACGGAAGCAGTGTCTACGGCACTGACAACGGCCGAGGGTCGGTTCTCCCGACTTTGTGTTGTGGAATGGAAATCGAAATAATGTTCGGGCGATTCAAATATATGCGGTTAAATCTCGGTTATCCGTGTGCGGATATCCTTTTGCGGATTATCCGTGCTACTCTCTCTTACCAGCTCCTGGAAATTTTAATACAATTAAAATCTTTCAGATAATTAAATGCGCTCTGAAAGTTCGATATATTTTTTTGTAAGTAAAATTTTGAAATACCTGGATTTTCTTCATTTTTTTTTCATTTCGCCGAATCAGAAGCTTTCAATATCATTTAATGAATTAATATAATAATTTGTTTTATCCCCATGCGTTATCACAATAATCGCTTCTCATTGGAATTCATTAGCCTTGAGAATAATTCCACATTCTCCTTTAAGACGAGAGCATTTACAAAGCTTTACCATGCAACAAATAAGTCATTAACTGTCTATGCAGTGTAGATTATTTAAAGTGGTATCATATGACGCATATGAACATGCAACATATAAGGTATTAAACTCTCTGCAATGCATTAATTTAATCGGTATGTCGTATATGATGAATATTAATCCGTATCAGTGATCCTTCGTCAATATTTGACTTTTGCCAATTGTTTGGTTTTTTTCATGGCTTCATGATTGGTTCAGCTTTTTGAGGAAAAATATTTTCTTCTTTTTACTTGATATCACAGACTTAAGAGAGATAAGGTGTTTAAAACGCAAATTATATTATTATTATTATAAGGTAATCTACCGGTAAAGGCAGGTTTTTGGATGGACACAACTACTAAATAAATATTTTCTGACTCCTAACAAAACACAAAATCCATCATCCTACTCTATATCAGGTCCCTCTTCATCTCTGAGTACTTTCTTCCTCCCTTCATCCCGTCCAACATCCCTATCCTGTTCCTTCCCTTTCCTATTTTGCCCAACATTCTCCCCTCAATTACAGTCTTCAACATCCCGCTCCCGGTCAATACCCCCTTCATCCACTTTTCCTTCCTCCATATGATTTCTCCCAACAAACTCCTCTCTTCGCCCACCATACCAAGTACTTCCTCATTTGTTTTCTTCTCAATCCATTTCACCTTCTCCATTCTTCTCCACACCCACATTTCAAAAGCCTCCAATCTACGTCTATCCTCCTGCTTCAATGACCACGTTTCCGTACCGTACATAGCTACGCTCCATATCAAAGTTTTTACGAGTCTTTTCTTAACATCCTTACTCAACGTCCCCGTCATCAACTCCCTCCTCCTTGTGAAAGCCTCTTTGCCTAGCGCAATTCTTCTCCTTACGTCCCTACTACTTTGACCGTGTTGGTCCAAAACACTACCGAGATACGTAAACTGTTCTACCTGCTCTAGTTTTTGCCCTCCTATTTTATATTGCCCGCCCACTTTCATTCCTACCTCCAGTTCTTCCCATGCCTCTTTAATCATTTCCTCCGCATTTACGTATTAAAATGAGATGGGCACCACAAAACGCATATTGTGCATGGAAAACCAAAACCCTGATCGAGTTCATTTTCTTCTTCTATCGCTCACGGAGCTATTGCTGTTAACGTGGAGGCGTCGGAGGGTTGGTGCTTGGCACGAAACACCGTTATGCTTAGCCGAGATGACTTTCCAGAAATGAAATCACCCTGAATGCTCCCCGAGGGATGGAACACCTATTCCGGAGTGCATTAGTAGCGTACAATTTAGAAACGCATTACTTCCTGGTGGGGATTCGGATTGTCGCCTTGGGTTCGGCCCCGACCCGCCGGGGAGAGAGGGTGTATCCACGCCGAGGAAAAAGTTTACCCGAAAGCCTCGTCGGGTTCCCAGGTGGTCAGTCGCGCCTCGCCTTCTCTCAATCATTTCTTCAGCGTTAACCACACGCGTCGGAGTCCCTAATATAATTCAAACCTTAAAATTGACGTGACTTTTCTTTTGACGGAATTCCTTTCCTTTAATATTGTGCCGTTGGAGGAAAAAAAATCAGCGAAGGAAGGAGAAATGGGATCATTAAAAAACAGAGATCGATGATACATTAATTTAAAAAATAGCACTCTTCAAAATAATGACTTTTTCAATCCTTAATGATATATTCCGAGTCGACTTATTATTTGAATGAAAAGGCATACTATATAATTTTGTGGACTCCTGCGTTGTTAATTTTCGCGGGGTTATAAATTTGATGGTATCAATTCGGACCCAATATAAGAAGAGAGGGAATCAGTTTGGTAATGCAAGTATTTCGACACTTGACCAGTTTTTTGCGCCGTCTCAAGATGGCGAGAAGCGGCGTCGTTTCAACTCGTGAAAATTTTAACACCTTTTCAAGTCGTCAATTTCGGCAACAACGGAGGGACTCGGCAGTCAAATAACTCTCATTGGTCAAAAGTTTGTCCAGCAACAATGGAATGCAGAGTGACCCCCGACCCCTTGAACAGGCTGACAACTTTTAGCTATCGCGCATGAGCAGGAAGCACTTTCAACGAATGCCAACTTTACAATACTACGTTAACACCCAGACTCACGTAGCGTTCGATTCAGAATTAAGAACTTCAACTGACAGAACTGAGAAGTGCAGAAAAAAGAGAGCAGCGCTATTTTTTTAAAACCTCGCGAAAGTTTGCAAATCGGGAAAATTTGAGTTAATATATTAAGTTTTTAAGCTTTAAGTAAAGTTTAAAAAGGATAGTATTTTCACCCTTTTCCAATTTATAAATATTAGCAACAGAGTACTTTACCACTGCATGCCGACCTTTTTTAGAGGGAGATAAAATATTGGAAGCCTTGGAATGCAGCAAATAAATTCACGTTTGTAATTTTCATGTACAAGTCCGCTCAACTGCATATAGTAAGTGTTTCAGTGTCGGAGACGACGTTTTAAGTTAACAAAAGCAAGTGGAGTGGATCCGCCCGATGCCTAAGTAAATTCCTTATGGAATTTATTCTCGAATTTGTTAAGTGCTGCTTCCAAAGAAGCGTTCAAGGACGAGATATTTTTACCGTTAATAAAATACCAACCTTATCAATTTGTCGGTCCTCGGATCAAGGACTCGGGATGAACTTTTGGATGTGTTTACCGGTACCATGTGTGAGAGAGAGAGATCTGCGTGGAGTCGTTTGGACCGTCCCACGCACGATGGAGATTGGGGTCGATAGGGAGGATTGGGAAAGAGTGAGGCGTAATGGGCCCTCGGCAGGGAGAACTCTCACCCTGGACATTTATGCCGGAAAATTCCGCCGATGAATGAGTCATATCTGGCCAGTTTGGGCTAAATGCGTACGTAGCGCAAGCAGTCAAGTCCTTTAGCGGACGACAAAGGTTAACGTTAAACGTCTTCCCTCCCGAAGTACACCCGAGGATGGCATCATATAAATAGGAGCGGTCTAGCGTATCCATAGATGCTTTAAGCTGACATTAATTGATGCGCGTATTTTTTTTCGAATAAGAAACTGATTGAGAGAATATAAATGTAACGGTGGTAAGAAATAAAGAGCATGTCAACTGCTTCGTAATCCGTTTGTCTGTTGATGTCGCGTGATCTTGTCGCTAATTTTTCCAGCGAACATTATTAATTTATTTTATGGTTATTATCGGTGTATTTGTAGATATTGTGATTGGATCTGAGACCGATCTTTTAGGAAATAGGATGAGTGTGGATTGGAGATAATTAAGTTGTGAGTGTGGTGGCGAATGCATAAAATAAGTTGGACAGAGAGAACGACAAGTGGTGATGATTTTAATATGGTAGATGGAGAGGGGGAGAAAGTGTTGGGGATATTGGAAGAAGGCAGAGAAAGAGGATATTGAAAGTGATGGTGGTGGTGGTGGTGACAGGGAGAAGAGAGAGGGCGTTGGGAAAGGCGGGGAAGGAGGAGGAGAGTGGACGCATTCGGACAGCGTCTAGTCAGCCAGAAGTTAGGAAGAAATACAGGTAATGTTGGGCAAAGAAAGAAGAAGTTCTCGAGCAATTCTTGGAAGAATATAGTCTTTAAGAACATAACGGAAAGTTCATAGAGGATAATAAGTGCATCTGTGCCTCCAGCCGACCCACCTCCTGACTAAAGAAACAGGATTGAAACGGTTGTTGCAACAATTACTCCTTATTGGGAAGAACTCGCTTTTCGACTCGATGTGTGACGAATGGTGCTCGCATTGAACACTTGGGAAAACTGTTCAAGTTGCTCTTTCATTTGCTGTATAATTTACAATTGGAAGTTTAATGTAATAAACACTGCAAAATATTAATTTTGAAACACCTTGTATTTGTGTGCTCAGTTTCTCCGTGAGTGAAACGCTTATTTGCTCCTTCGTTTTGACTTAAGAAACTAATATTTATTTCTTAGTGTTACCTATTAACATTGCGTGTAAGCCAGTTACCTTTGCTATACATTTTCAGTGCGTTTTATCTTACGCTTCGAAGCTGTTCTCTTGTAAAATATGCCGAAGTGATTTAAATTTTATCATGAATAGCGCGCTCTCTACGTTTTGATGGAATTTCCCGGTGTTAAATAAGAAAACCTGTATTACTCGGTCCATGAAACGGTTGTAGTGGGCAGCTTAACATTGGAATGACCTCACTTTTACATGATGAGCTGGACCGATGCTTATTACCTCAAAGGTCTGCTCCCTTCTGTCACCATAGTGCCCTTCCCAGAGGAGCTTCGTTGCGTGGCGACGGGGTAAAGTCCTCGCCTGCCGATCAAGAGGTCACGGATTCGATTCCCGTGGGTGTTTATCCATAAATGGCTATGCAGTTTTTAACTGCCCAAATGTAATGTTTCGTGGCTAGGTGGAAGTAAGAGACAGTAATGAAGACTCGATCTCGCCCCAATTAAATCGTTAAATTAATTATTTCATTACCTGGGCCATTTATCCTTGCCTACGCTGGAGACACCACTCGGGAGAATTGGGAAGTGGGAAGTATCTAGGATGTTTCATCAAAGTGAAACATGGGAAATCAAACAGTGATAGGATTGATTAAATGCAGGCTCATCGTGTACCTCTAGTTTAGTTTTTGTTCCAATAGCCCTTTCTTCATCCTCTTATTTGCGCTAGACCTCGACATTTTAATTCCCCATTGCCTTATTTATGATAATTTTATCCCACAAGACCCCTTACTGTGGTTTTGTTTTCTGTCCCTCTCGAAATGTTGAAGAATATCTATTTTACTTAACCACCATTCGTTTAGCTGACCTTTGCGAACATTTCGTCTCCGTCAACCGTTTCATTACATAATTTTGCCAACCTATTTGGGAAGGAAGGACGATCCGATCCTAGGGAATGCAAGCGCTCTTATGCTTAGTGCGGGCCATTCTAATATAGCTTACCCACGTTGCTCCGTGGCGAATGCCGACTTCTCCAGACATTGCAACAATTTCAGAGCGTAAAAATCATTCGCCTCGACCGGGTTGATTTCTACACTCTGAAATTGTTGCATTGAAATACACATTCGGCGGATGACTCCGTTAAATGATGACTGTTTAGCCATCTCCCGCAGTTTCTTTGGAATTTCTTCAGTCATGTTCTCACCAAACAAAAACATGAATACGCATGCGCGTGCCGAAGAATGAAGGAAGAACACAGCTCCTCTAGTTTGAATATCTTTCAAAAGTTTCCTCTTTCACTCGAAAGCGCAGGCTACACTGCTCTCGTCTACTCTTCACTGTTTCTGTCTTAATTATCCCATTACATTCCAAATCTTGAAGAAATCAGTCTACTTTTGAAAGCCTTCGCGTGATAAAGTCGCCGTCCGGGAAAACTCATTTAAACTGATTTGAGAAATGGAAAGTTTGACGCGTCAAGTCGTTTCGTGACGCCTCGCGTGCCCTAAGTGCACCACCCATTTGGGCGCTTTCCATAAGGTTCCGGCCCGATGTTCGTGATACCGTGACAAGTATCTTCTTCACGACAACCATTTCAATTTCAAACAGCTACGATTCTGAATGTGGATTTTCGAACACTACTACACTACTTTCAGTCGTATTTTAAGGTGACGCCGGGGGAATGAAGAAGTCTTCCGAACTACCGTACGAAACGTCGGCGGATAGCATCTCCCCCCCCCCCCCCCATCGAACGCTTTAAGGAAAAAGGAAACGATCCTCACTTATCCTGCCTCTTGAGAAACCGAGCGACTTATTCTTTTGCGAAAAAAATGGGCCCGGATTTCGTATCCTGAAAGAGTGGGGAAATGGGCGAAGTTTGGATCCATCCTGGATGCATGGGGCCCAATTGGCACGTATGGGATGAGGGGGAGAATTGATTTGGGGTGAGGGGATGGGGTGGGAACGAGGGTATTTTTCGGAGAGGCATGCGGGAGCCAACGGGTCGGAATCTTTGGCGGCCATACTCGCTTGCTCATAAAAGCCAGTCGTCGTCGTTGGATGACGGCGGGAGGGATTCATTCTTCGAGGGGGTGGGTGGGTTGGGGTGGGGGGGAAAGGGTTGTGCGGAGGGAGGTGAGAAGGGAACCGTAACAAAATATTTTTAGCACCCCAGGCAAACTGTTACCCTCGTCCCCTTCTCGTATATATACGCGCTTTTTATGAATATGTGTATGATATAAAAACACAAATTTTTTATCCCCGATTTTTTTGTTATGGTCCCGGTTATTGGGAAACAATTAAGGAACGAATATAAACGCGAGTTATGAAATTTAACAATCGACAGATATTTTGCGCAGTTAAATTTTTTTTCGTGCCTGGGAAAAATGTATTCCGTGAAAAATTTAAGTGATTCATTCAGCAGTATTGTTTGGGCGGCTTCGTCTTCATCCCATGTCTCCCGCCTTCTTTCAAGTTGCCCTTCCGAGGGTTTAGTGCCCCCCCCTTTCACCCTCGAGTCCGCTCTAGGTCAGCGAAAGAGAGTACTGTGTGCTCCTCGGGACGGGCGGGAAGGCGAAAGTCTTCATCCCATATCAGCCTTCAGCGTCTTCAGCCCCGGAAGGAGAAAGTCCTCTTTTTATTGTGAGCGGAGTGGAGATGCGAGAGGGAAGAAAGGAAGGGAAATAATCGAAGGATCGCATAAAATAGAGACGGCCCTTCCGAAACGTGGTTGATTCTTCACTTCTTCCCATAGCGTAATCCTCACGAAGACGATCTTTATTTTTTTATTTATATTTCTGACGCTCGCTTGTTTTATTATTATATTTTTAAGGACGACGCTTTACTTATCTCTTCCGTCGTTTCCTTTATTTTTGAATTTTTTTTTCAAGAAAGAACAGCGCCGGGTCGTAAATTCCAACCGGGGACCGCTCTGTTATCTGCCTCCTCCTCCACCCCCTCCACCTCCGCCTCTCCTTCGCCATCTCTTCAATTTTTAACGAAACGTCTTCATTTTCCTCAGCTCACGCCGTGCGTTCGTCGCCTGCTCGTGTGCGTTTAACGAACCGACAGAGAGAGAGTGTGTGTGTGTTTAACGGTTGTACGAGGAATAGCATTATGACGAGCTTTTCCCTCGATGGAAGGCATTTTTATGATCCGGAAAGCGTCGTTCCGTGATGTGATTTTCGTGCAGGCATAACAGCAATGGCATCTCGACCCGTTCACGTGTTATATAAGTTCGGCCCACGTCCAGTTGAATCGCAATAGCGGGTACAGCAGTTTTCTTATCTTCTTTTTTTTATTTTAAATTGAACGTCGACTTTAAAACTTGCGGACGCTTAATTCACGAACTTTCCTTCGGCGAAGGAGGAGGAGGAAGTAACTATCGATGTCAAGTCCATTTCCGGGAGTGGACTTCATCCTGGGTGCGATTATGTGATCGGATGAATCTTCGAAGGCGTCTGGGAGCATTCGAGAGTCGTGCATTGAGAGGGATGTACGTAAAATGGGACTCTTTGAATTGATGTGCCTTCGAAACTTAAGGCGGTCGTGCCGAGTAGGTATTACTTTGGCGGATTTATTACGAGGCCTGGCCTGGCGACCGTAAGAGTACGCCCAACGGCTGCGGGATCGGTTTGATCTCTCTCGTCTTTGAAGAGAGGACTTCGCGGGCAGACGAGTCCTTGGCTGTTTTCGCATACTAGTATACTCGTATGTTGGCATCCCATCTGCCATCAAGCTCTCTGTTCGATCGTTCAACACCGCAGAGTTGAATATTTCGAGTGAACTTTTGGTGGCACCCCTAACGAAAATATCGACTTCGACATAAATACCCCGCGATCCAACGAAAAGGTGTGTGGCAGGGGTTGCAAGCACCAGGTTGTAAGGGTTGGTGGTAAGGGAGGATATGGGAGAGGAAGGGGAAAGGGAAAAAGTAGTCGGTGGAAAACTTATCAAGTGATTTGCACGTTTCAAATACATGCTGGAGGGAGACTTGATTCAAGACGAGGGTAGATTCACCTAATAAATTAGTTACTTTTAATGCGAAAAAGAGGGAATAATAATGAACCAATACCTTCGCGCGTGTGCTTCCTGGCTGTGAGTAATAACCGACACGTACCAATTAAATTGCAACCTGCCTCTATGGTGTGTGGCGGCGGGTGTCAACCCACCAGACTTGCGTTGGTAAATAGTGGTTCATCTTGCGGGAAGCACCTCGCACTCCCTGGCCACTCCATTGGATGGATGAAGCTCTTGCTTCCTACATTTCTTAGATTACTAGTTCTGCGAGGGAGGAACGATTCATTGCATTAGTTTTGTGGGGACGTGGTAGTCCAGGGGTACGTGCACCGTCGGACGACCCATTTACCGGAGGGACTGTGTTCGATTCCCGGCCACGCCCCTGGGCACCTCCAGTTTCACCCAAGCCGTGTGATTCAGCATTTCGTGGGAAACAATAGGCGTCCTCCCACATATCAAACCGATCTTCGGCTTGGCAACTGTGTTTTTTTATATCGGTTCGGATGATCGGGATGTATTGGTTTCCCACCTCGAGGGCTAGAGTTCGAATCCCAACGGTGACCGTGTTTTTTTCAATTGCATTCCAATTTACACTTCGGGTGCACTTGTGGAGTGTACCTCAAAGGGTGTACGCCGTCCGTCGGATTGGACGTTATATTTTGTGACCCTTTGGCGTCTATAGTTAGGTGTAAGCTAAATCGACGCCTGGTATCTCTCAACCCTTCCTGCGTTCCTTCAATACCCTATCCCTATCGATTTAACCACCTATCCCCAATGGATCAAATGACCTTATGTGTTGGTTGCCGCCTCCCCCCCCCAAATGACTACTTCCATAATTTGAGTTCTTGTTTGTCCGCCTGTTAATTTGTGTTCCCTTCTGCCAACCTATCTATTATGGGCATAGAATTGGTCGGTGTGAGCATTAAACTCATTTATAGAACTTTGTACGTATCCAGTGCTTTGAAGTCGTGCATTAATCCTTTATGTTTCGTGGGATTCCTAATCCATGGCCTTTCAATAGTCGTGTAACAAGGTCCTGCATTATAAATTAATGATGTGACATTAATGGAAGCATATTTCAAAGGCGCATTTCCTTTTCATGATTTAATAGTTGGAATATAGTATACTGCATCGTGAAAGACGATTTTCACATAATTGTCCGCAGTTTTATGCTGTAGATTTCGTCGCTATTGCACCATTGTTGCAACAAATTGCAATGTGTAAAAAGTGTAGCAGCGTTATTCGAATTATGTGTAGACAATCCACAATTCCCACTCGAAAAATTCCCTGACGCCTTTTCAATGCGCCGATAGGTCACCTGATGGAAAAAAATACACTGGCGGGGTGCGAAATTAAAGGTGGTCGACTCTTAATAAGTACTATTAAATGATATGGGGTATACGCATTCCTTCTCTCCCCACATGCTTTCTCTGTTGATTTGATGCGTTGTCATCGGTGAGCGTGTTGACGGGAAACGGAGAACCGAATCGAATCTCGAACGTCCGTCCCGGCCACAGATTCGCACTTTGGAGCCGTGTGGATTTAGCGTGAAATGGAGGGCGCTGTTGTCGCATCTCGCAAACGGATATTCAAGTTGATACACCCGGGTCGGGGAAGAGGGGAGGGGGGAAATTTGGCAACAAAAGCACGCGTTTACACCCCCGAACGCCTGTGACGGGGGAGAAACGGGGGAATCCGACGCCCAGGCCGTCGCCCAGGGCCACGAAGCAAACAAAAGTAAAGTCCCTGGACATCCCCCTCCCCTCCAACCCCCAGTATTTTGCGTTTCGCTCAAAATTCGATTCGGGGTGGTGGTCACCGCAAACAGGGGGTTGATGGTTGCGTGCCCCCTCACCCGCCCCTCAACTGTTTTTGTTTGCATTTGTTGGCGCACGTCTGACTGTACCCGCGGGGGGAGTTGGCGCGACACAAGCACGTCCCCACTCCCGAACGCCCGCTGCGTCGGGAACCCCGAAATGGAATGCGTAGACTCGATTAAGTACTTACAGGCGTCACCCTCACTCACAGCCTCTCCTGGGTGAAACACATACTAGAAGGAATATGTGGACAAGCCAACAAAAAAATAGGATTTATGAGAAGAGTATTGGGGAAATGTGGTGAAAGAGAAATGTTTTTTTTCGCCTCATTTATAGAATATGCTGTAAGTACGTATATGGGATCCTCACGAAGTTAGATGGATTGACGAATTGGATCGCGCGTAGCGTGGAGGAGATCTTTAAAACGTTGTGATGATAAACTTAGTGGGGCACCAATATCATTTGCGGAGCTAGGCTGGCAATCACTCACGGAGCGGAGGTTAAATTACAGGAAAAATGACTAGCATTAATTGGAAGGTCGTCTCTTTAGCAGTGATATTCAAAATGTATTATTACCCCCATCGCACTACCCTAGGCGAGTTTAAGTCAATAAAATTAGAGAAATTAAGTGTAGAACAGATTTAAGATTTCATTCATTCCACAAACGATATGAGGGATCATAAAAACATTGTCCAACCGCGGTTGGAGGAGGGCAACATATTTTGTATCTAAATTAGTATGGTGTGTCAATAACCCCCTGCCACACACCCTAGCGGTGGCTCGAAGGGTACTAAAAAATACAAAATGAGAAGCACGCCATGCAATACGCCCACTGGCATATTGCGCGTACTTGCATTCCCACATGTCCGATTGAACGAGTCCCCTCACCAGCCTACTCTTCCGCATCCCCCCCTTCGACTGTTTATCTCCACGGAAGCCTCCAGTCATGCCATTAGCCGTTCGCAGGGGACCCAACAAACGCTCCCATCCCCTTCCTCCGTCTTTCCGTTTATCTCTCTCCCTCTTCCATCATCATCTCCTATCCACCCCCCCCCCCCTCTAGCACACATGCCCCCCCCCCTTCGGCCATCCTCTCTCGGTCGTCCGGGCCCATGTCGATTGCATCACGTTGACTGATGTTTTCGTTTTATTACGCGCCGCTGTGCGCCGTTTCGCCTGTTCGTTGGCTGGGGTTGGTGGCTCCGCGTTCGGTCGATTAAAAAAAATTCGCCTTGAGGGAAGAAGACGAATTCGAGATGGAAAAAAATATAATTGTGATATCGCCGAGACTTGGGGGGGGGGAGGGGGTGGTTGTAATTTAGAGCCCGTGGGGAGAGACTTATGGACGGGAAGAGGAGAAAGCTCACTAGGACTCGAAGACCGACTGACTGCCGCTAGTTTTTCCCCTGCCCCCCAACAGGGGCCGGGGGAGAGAGTTGGTCGGTCGCCGGTTGCTTTTGGCGGTGGGGCCCGAGGCGCGCTCCCCGGCCGACGGTCGCCTTCTCGCCGCCGCGTCTCCGCCTTCGAACCCCGGCATGCCAAACCTCCCCCCCGCGGGCCTCATCCCCCTCATCACATCATTAAATCCAGGAAAACTCAGCCCCCTCCCTTTCTCTCTCTCTCTTTCCACCCTTCGGCGATTACCGTACACATCCGCGACGGGTGTAGAAGTGGTGCTCCTGCTGAAAAATTAGCCCTGATGAAAGGATTCCGGCTTCGATTCCTGGCTGTGCCTCTTGATAATACCATTTCTAACCCCCTCCCCCCCAGTGATGACAAACTCCGTGAGGATACAATAACCTCCTGGGAAACCAGCAGATGGCACTGTGACGAGAACCCCCCCTCCCTCCCCCCCTATCACGCTGGTATGTGTATTTCACACACGCCCCGTGTGGGGTTTAGCGGGGGTGAGCCAGCCCCCTATAAACAGGGGGGGGGAGGGTTGAGCCGCTGCCCCAATCAAAGCAACCTCTGGGTTGATAAACGCAGGTTGACGCTCCACTAATAATTACGCACGTGTTTGTATGTGCACCATTGCGGCATGCTATTACACAAAGCGTGGTGCTCAGTGCTCACTATATTTTGTGGGCAAGACCTTTTCATCGAGGTTTTCCTCTTTGCACATCCGAATATTTAAGTGCTATTGGAGGGAAAAATAATTTTTTTAATTAATAAACCTTCTCCCCACTATTACTCACGTCAACAATATCCCACGACTTCTAAATCTCTGCCCCGCCCCCTTTCTTCTTTGACCTTTGTTTTCATTTCGCCTCGTAACTTCCTCTATTCCTTCCTCTATCCCATCTTAAAAACTCCCTCGTTACTCCCCCCGCCACCCCCATCTCCAACGCACTCATACCCTCGGCCCTTCTCCGTGCCCTACCCCCCTCGAAGGCCTCTAATCTAGGTTCATCCCCTTGCCTCGGAAACCGCATCTTGGAACTATAAAGCCCCTGCGATCCATGTTTTCAGTCTCCCGTAATCTTTACTTTACTTCCTTGCTTTTTTGTGTCTGCCATCAAATCCCTTCGTCTTGCAAGTATTCCCTTCTTTCGCCAACCTCAAATCTTATCCCAATGTCGCCGATCTGCTTATTAAATCAACGTTGTTCGGAGTGACTTGGTGAAACGAGCATTTTATTAATGAATAGAACATTTAATACTGTTCGAAAAGAAAACGTACAATTTCGATGCCTAGGTTTCATCATCACCGAAAATCAGTGCAGCGGACACTAATACTCACTAAAAATGTTGGAGTGCTATATCTCAAGATGGCGTAAGATTAGGTTGGCAGTGTCCGTGGTGCGCCGTAATTCTCTCGCTAGCCTCGGGGAAGGAAAATCCAGAAGAAACCGATGGGAAGGCAGTGACGAGTTTGTGTTCAAATGACTAGACGTCTGATGTTGCGAGGCATAGGATGGAGACGTGGAATTCACCATCTATATAATTAAGGTCTATAGAGTAAATCTTCCATTATTACCGGTGCTGTTCCGCGTCTACGTGGAGGAAATGGCTAAAGAGACACGAGAAAGACTGGAGGTAGGAATTTAAGCAGGCGGGGAATTCATGAAATCTGGTTTCAAAATGATCAAGCTTTAGTTTGCCAAACAGCCATGGCGTTCGTTTAAAGTATTGCTGAGGGCTTTGGAAAGTCAGTGTAATAGATATAGGAGGAGAATTACTGAAAATAAAACTGAAGTTATGTGTTTTTATGCAACAATTTCAGAGTGTAAAAATCATTCGCCTTGCCTGGGATTCGAACCGGGATCTCTCGATGATCGGACGAGTGCTTTAGCCAGTTAAGCTATCGAGGCGTCATTTTAAATTGTTGCATTGAAATGCACATTGGCGGATGACTCCGTTAAACATACTGTTGCGGCATCTCCCGCAGTCTCTTGGAATTTAAAGTTGTATGGTCTTCGAGGAAGAGAAAGACTAAGTTAAACGTAAAAATCGGAGGGCATAAAACTGGAGCAGGTGGAACAGTTTACGTATCTCGGAAGGGTTTTGGACCAACAGGGTCAAAGTTATAGGGACGTGAGGAGAAGAATTGCACTTTGCAAAGAGGCTTTCACAAGGAGGAGGGAGTTGATGACAAAGGGTTATTGGTTGGTTAAGGGTGTTAAGAAAAGGCTGGTCAAAACATTGATACGGAGCGTGGTTAATGTACGGCGCGGAATCATGGGCACTGAAGCAGAAGGATAGGTTGGAGGCTTTTGAAATGTGGTCGTGATTGGGGGAGGGAGAAATTATGCAGAATTGAAGAACAATTTAGTGTAACATGGGGTTGGTCTTGTTGGACGAAGCTAAAAAAATAAAGTTGTGCTCAGGTTGTGTCTATTTCAAAAGATCAGCATGAAACGACAGATCACCAAATTATAACATGGAATCTTAGTTTGGTACCGTATTTTGGTGGATGTGCTTTTCTCTTGAATTAGATAAGTGACCAGTACAAAGTGTGTTCCTCTTTGATCCCTTCTTTATCATTTCCCTCGTATTTGTCCGTACCCGTTCCCGCCTCCTCCCTTTCGCCCTCTCCAAGTGTGTTCACGCGCGTGGAAATCCGAAAAAGGGTCTGCTCTCTGTTCCCGTCGACGCCCATCTCATTCGCACCGGGTCTCGTCTCGAGGAAGTCCGCCCCCCCGTCCGCCCCCCCGTCCGCCCCCGTCTGCCCCACTCTCTCTCTCTCTGGGAGGGGAGGAGTGCCCACTGGGGGTCTGGAATGATTTCGGCCGGTTGGGCAACCGGGTCATTTGGTCATACGATACTTCCATGTGCGAAAACCCACGGCGGCCCAAGTCTTCAGAATATGTCCGCGGGTCGAAAGTCTCGCCTCTTCGCCTGCCCCCACAACCCTCCCTCCCTCCTGCCCCCGCCGTGGCATTCGGCTCCATGCGTGGGGAAGGGATGCTGTGGGCGTCTTTCCCGCTCGGAGCCGGTCGACGCTCCTGATGTGCTCCTCCTCCGTCAGATTGCGAAATACAATTCGCAATCAAGCGGACGCCGTCGAGATTTATATGAACTTCCATAAAGTTTTCTCTGATTGGTGGTTTAAGAGGCGCCGTTCGTTTTTCCCGGTGGATTAAGTGCCGCTCGCGAAAGAAAGAAATCTAATGTGCGACAAGCAGAACGGATCAAGAGATGCCAAAGCAAGGACTCGACGCGATGCTGCCTCGTGTACGTGAACGTTTGGAAAGTGATTCATGACTGTTCGAGCCCCCCCCCCCCTTCTCCCGATTCGACGTGCATTACAGTGTAGTGATGAGTCACTCTCCAATTGTACGACGTGCATCAGCCTCACAGGTCCCACGAAAACCGCAATATCCCACTCGCGGGAATCATTCAACACCATTGCATAGTACGCCGCAAGCCACCGCTAGGGTGTGTGGCAGGGGGTTGAATACAACACGCCGGACTAATTTCGACCCGATTATGACCCTTCCGCGGTCGGACAATGTTATCCTGATCCCTTATCGTTCGTGGGAAAAATGACGCCTTCAGTATACGATCTGTTCTTCACTTGATCTCTCTGATTTTATTGAAATGATTATCTCCTACCGTAGTACAATGGGGGTAATAATACATGTTGAACATCACTGCTGAAGAGAAGTCCTTCCAATTCATATGCATCATATCTTCAATCTGCGATTTAACCTTCGCTCCATTGAGTGATTCCCAGCCTATGTACTCTAATAATATTTTGGATACGCTCCTAAGTTTATCATAACAATGTTTGAAAGTCCAAGTTCCTCTACGCTGCACGCGATCCGATTCGGCATTCGATCCAACTTCATGTGAGGATCCCATATAACAAAGGGGAATTGATGCCAGGCACGTTGAGTAAAGGATCTTAAGAAAAGACTCTTTGATATGGAGCGTAGTGGTGATGTACGGCGCACAAGAATGGCCACTGAAGTAGGAGGATAGACGTAGATTGGTAGCTTTTGAGATGAGGGTTTGGAGAAGCATGAGAAGGTGAAATGGACCGAAAGGAAAACAAATGAGGAAGTGCTATGGTATGATGAAAGGGGAGGAGAGGGGATTGTTGGGAGAAATCATAAAGAAGACAGGAAAAATGGATGGAGGGCGTATTGATTGGCTGTGGGATGTTGAAGAAAAGCGTGACAGAGAGGAGAATGTTTGGCAGACGAGGAAGTAGGGTTAGGCAATGAATAGGGAGGGATAGGTTGGACGGGATGAAGGGAGGGAGCCTTCGGAATTGAAGATAAGTTTGTCGTAGTTAGAGGCGTCAGTTTGTCTTGTTAGGCGATGCTTAGAAATGTGCTGGTAATTAGTCTCTGTCCATCCGAAACAAATCTTAAACGATTGGCTTCCACAAATAATAATAACTTTGGTTTATCTTCATGTAATGGCGCCGTGCATACTTTATGATATATATCCTTCAATGTATTTTCCATTTGGGAGGCATGCCGTGCCGATTGCGATAATGAACAAATTCCTCGTTGCTCTGCCCTCTCGGGTGCCGTGACGTTTTCATTTTCGGCTCAACCAATGGCGCCACTCCGCGGCGAAAGTGAGGAGCTATCCCGCCGCTCGTTATTATACGTGCATCACTCACTCCACCTTTCCACCGGCAATGCAATGACCCAGAAATGTAAAAAAAACCTTTGGTTGTCTATCGCAGCGGATTATTGAAACGGGGAAAAAATATAAAACCTTTGACCTGGAAAGTAAGCCATCATCGCATTCTCCAGTAGTACGCATTACGTTGGACTTAAATATTTTTGAGGAAAAAATCTGAAAACTTGCGACGTTCAATAAAAAAAACAAAAACAATTTTATAAAGGCGTAATGTTGTTCCCGCGGGCAATCCTTGGCATTTACGATAAAAGGAAATACCCAGTGTTGACTCCACGAGCGGGTTATGGGAGCATGCATTCGTGGAAGGGGGCGGGGGAAGAAAGAGATGGAAATTATCCGAAGAAGTGGGACTTGTGTGAGGGGCGCTCCACATACCGAGGGGAGGTGGGGTGGGAGGGAGGGAGGCAGGGAGTCTCCGAATCGGAGTGAGTACCGCAAGGCGGAAAGACCTCGATCCCCCTTCCCCCCCCTCCTCCTCCTCCGTTGCCGAGCGACGCCTTCGATTGTCGGTTGCCTCGCCGAGTGGTAAGTTTGCTCTCCGGCGATGGATGATTTCACTAGCGCCGTCTGTGGGCGAACGGACGAGTTGAACCCATTTCGTCTTTCGCACTTCCTCCATTCGCGAGCTTTCATTTCCCCGTGAAGAAAATGTTCACGGAGACGAGAAGGAAAAATAATTGTTGTTAGTACATCATGTATTTTCAGCCTGAAAAAATGTAAATAAATTAACGAGTAAGGGGCTATTTTTTCGGCACCACCTAGTTTCACCATTTTGCGTCTCACCATTTGCCACGCACCCTAGCGGTGTCTCGCAGGGTACTAAAAAATTACTAAAGCACTAATACTTAGCGTGGTTATGAGGCCTTCAAGGCACTCCTTATATGTCGATCGGTGATTCTAAGGAACGGTTCCGTGACTACTCATCTTCGCCCCGTTCGGCGTTCTCGTCTGATTACGCTCGTTGTCATCCGGCGAGATGAAGTATTTTAACTGGACCACAATTATCCATTTAATGGCACCCTCAACGGTGGGAGGGGCAGATGCGTAATCCTTTTCATCTTCGAATGTATCATTCATTTGAGTATAGAAATCGAAACCTGTGGGTAGCCGATTACTGTAACATCGGTTCGACCTCGACGTGGTGTGATCCACCCACGAAAATGTAATCGTTCCCTGAAATGTATTGCGTACTCACCAATAATTCAGCGACTCCAAATAGAGATCTTCTTAAATGCTCCTTATATCCAGAAAATTCATAACCTAAAAATATTTGCGGTATACTACTGATTACTGGAGGGCCCGGGTTCGATTCCTTGGCAAACCTCTCTGGGCACCTGCAGCTCCACTCAAGCTAGGTGATTTTTCGGGTACCAGATGTTTCTGGGAAACCATAACCGGCCCCCCTACCCTGATGTGTGATTTTCACACGCCGTCGGGCTTAGTACTGGTTGAACTCTACCATCACCTACCAAACCGACCTTCGGGTTGATTACTGGTTTTATGGTTTTATATATAACTCCTAGTTATCATCCCGAAAGTAGGTATGATAGATGCGTATAGAGCTCTCCTAGGAGTGTGAAATTCATACTTCATGGAAGAGGACCATTTCCTTCCAGGAAGATAAACTATATATATATATATATATATTTATGTGTGTGTGTGTGTGTAAATATATATATTAGTATATATATATATAAATATTTATATATATATGTAAATATGTTATCGTATGTGTTGATTGATCTCTGTTTTTAAATGGAGTGTATTAAAAGAGGAAATCCATTTAAATGCTTAACCTTTCAAATAATTAAGAATTTAAATGGATTTCCTCTTTATTCGAGTCAAAAAATAATTCCCTTTTCTTAGTAATTGAGGGATATTAGCGAAGAATAAATTTATAATTTATTATGATCAAAGGCGAGGGTGAGTCATTCTGATTGAAAAAAAGGACGCGCGTGGCAGTAATTAATACCACCAAGGTCACCCTGATTTTTGCTTATCACTCACCCAGCAAGTAGGTGGCATTCCACCCACATTCTCTTTCGTCTGCATTTCCATTTAATAATAATTTATAGTCTTCAACCAATGGAGAAAGAGCTTCACGCCTGGTGTGAGTCACGAAATAATTTTTTGCGTTTCCGCGAGTAATTTTCTAATTTAACTTAGCTCACTTCATTTTGCATTGCTTGGATCGTCCATAAGGCCTTATGGACGTGTTGGGCGGCTGCAAACTTGAATGGCGAAAATGTGAATCACCAACGTAAAGCCCAAACATTAACTATCAAGTTGGCTGCGACATAAGTATGGATGCGTCGGTTAAGGGTTTTGTTTTATTGAGCGGAAGGCCTTAGTTCTCAACAGGCAACCCTAGGTACATATAAGAAACACTCTCATAGTATCAACAAGGATCGGAAACCCTTTGGTACATAAGTTAAGAGATAACGGTTTATCATCATTGAACATTGATGATTGATTGAAAAGTTGAAACTACGACGGCTAAGGCATCACATTGCAACATTTGGAAAACGACTGATCTGAGTCAATGTGGTATCATCAGAGAATTGAAATCCATCCAACAATTTCCAAGGAAAACCTCTGAAACCAATACCAACCAAACGGTAGCGGAGACTAAAAAGTGATAAACAGGTCCATGTAACCCTAGCGCCCGTTTGTGAGAAATCTATATGGTTTGGTAGCATGAAATCGTAAACAGGAACATAAAAAAAACGTGATTCCTGGGAATATATACGTATACGTGCAGATACGTATTACCTGCATGTGTGACATTAAGACGGCACAATAGGAAACAAAATAAAATACATGACACAACACGTTAGTCTGACCGGAAGAAGGCCTCGGACAAGGCCGAAAGCTCAAGCAATCTAGGAATGTGTGCCCTTTTACGTGTTCTCTATTTAATTTTGTGATCTATTGTGCCGTCCAAATGTACATTGCCCGCGTGAATGCTTCTACATCATATATATATATATATATATATATATATATATATATATATATATATATATATATATATATATATATATATATATATGATATATATATATATATATATATATATATATATATATATAATGGGCTGACACAACATAACACAAATAGAAAAGAATAGACACATATAAAAGAACACTTACACGGTAAATTGTTCGAGCTTTCGGCCCTCTCAGGGGCCTTCTTCAAGAGAGTCTCTCTTGAAAAAGGCCCCTGAGAGGGCCGAAAGCTCGAACAATTTACCGTGTAAGTGTTCTTTTATATGTGTCTATTCTTTTCTATTTGTGTTATGTTGTGTCAGCCCATTATTGTGCCGCTCGTATGAGTTTTTCCGGACAATCGTGGTATATATATATATGATATATATATATATATATAAATAAATAATATATATATAATATATATACTTATATATACTCATTTATATAGAAAAAGATATAAGGAAAAGGGTTAGGAACACACATAAAGGACAAACACAGGAGAGGTGGGGAAGGAGGAATCAGGCAGATCATGAGTGAAAAAATATTTCCAACACCGGGACTTGAACTCCAGATTTTTCCACTCCCGTGCGGAGGCTCTTAACCACGGTAGGGAGGGAGTTGATGACGGGGACGTTGAGTAAGGATGTTAAGAAAAGACTCGTAAAAACTTTGATATGGAGCGTAGCTATGTACGGCGCGGAAACGTGGTCATTGAAGCAGGAGGATAGACGTAGATTTGAGGCTTTTGAAATGTGGGTGTGGAGAAGAATGGAAAAGGTGAAATGGACAGGGAAGAAAACAAATGAGGAAGTTCTTGGTATGGTGGGCGAAGAGAGGGGTTCTTTGGTAGAAATCCAATGGAGGCAGGATAAGTGGATGAAGGGGGTGTTGACCGACAGTGGGATGTTGAAGACTGTAATAGAGAGGAGAATGTGGGCAAACGAGGAAAGGGAAGGAACAGGATAGGGATGTTGGACGGGATGAAGGGAGGAAGAAAGTACCTGAGATGAGTACAAGGAGATGAAGAGGGACCTGATGTAGAGTAGGATACTGGATTTTGTGTTTTTTTAGGAGTTACAAAATATTTATTTAATAGCCAGTTAGTATTAGAGTCCATCCAAAACCTACCTTAACCGGTATATTACCTAATAATAATAACAACACGAAAACCAACCATATGGCGAACATATACTTATTCACATGGAAATAAATATAAGGATATATATAAAACGTTTATTTATGTATGTAAATATATATAATTTTATATTAATATGTTTGTTTTTGTGTGTTTCTATATCCGTTGTATTATGGAATATGATTTTTTCTGAATTGGCAAAATAAAATTCTTATTGCCCCGTTTAAAAAAAATGAGAACTTATAAACATATATGGAAATAAAATCAGTGACTGGATCGATGCCACCAGGAAAAAAAGCAATATTCTCACGTGAACGCTTTTGGCGGAAACCCTATCGGATTCCACAATTGCGGTCAACGCTCTCAATAAATGATCCTCCAGGATTAAATGGCAGCATTTTCATTGAATTTAATAATATCATCCCGACGAAGGTGATCGTCCCCTCCAGGAATCACGACGGGAGTAAATGCATAAGCACTGTTCGTGGTGCTCCCCTGCCTCTGGATCGACGACGGTGCTTACGGCTGCCCACTGCGCCGAGGCAGGCGGCCGGAAGGTGGCGCCCTCCGCCGTTAAAACGGGCGGTGCGATCCAACGGCGCAATCGAATTGCCCCGACGATTGTTTTGATGCTCGCCGCTGGAGCGAGTGATTCCGGCCGATGCGTCTGGTTCGCCCCCCCGTTTTGGGCATTAAACTTACATTCATCCCCGTTTTTAAGCTCACTCGAAATTTGCGCGCTGAGTCGAATGGGGCCGCGCCATTCTTTTATTCGCCGTCACTCCACCCCGTGATTCTCTTAATTTTCTTTAAAGCCTCCATCCCCTTAGTGTTCATGTTTTCATTTTGTCATTTTAAATGGTATCCCGGGGCAACAAAAAGAAATATGATGGCGCCGTGCGCATTCGCTCTGTTCTCTCCTATCATCGCGGAATATATAGTCCGTGGAAAATAAAATGCATATTTTTTTAAATCTTTTCCCCGTTATGTCCGCATTCCGAGGTCATAAAGTTCGCTTGCGCAAATAAGATATCCATCTGTAAGTAAGTATTAAAAGGTCGTTCCTCAGCTTTTTCCACAATGTCGTCCAATTGAATGGTCGTAAAAACGAGTTTCATCGAAGTTTTGCCAATGGTATTGCTTAGTCCTGGCTCCTCCGCTCTGGGCAGGCATATTTTATGGTTGTGTCCAGCTTCATTGCTGTTATCATTGTGTTTTTTTAATACAATTCGGATTTTTAACGTGAAGGGTCATTGTTTTTGATAGCTCTTTTTTTCACAAATTAGTAGTTCGATGAAAACGTAAATGGAAAACAAAAATAAAAAAAACTTAAATGATACCACCCCTCATCAGGCACGCTCAAATATTATAACGTAATATCCTGCTCGGGCATTTTCACATCGTCCATGAGGGCACGAATGTGTTCACGTGACCGTGACTGTATTTTTCTAGGGTGATGTGGAGTGTTTGTGGGAATCGTTATTCGATGAGTAATAATAGATTAAAAATATACCGCCAGGGATCGAGCGGTCTACGGGAAGGTCCGCGGAGGAGGAGGGAGTTTTCGATGGGCCTGAGATGATTCAAGCGAGTCCGTCTGTGCGAACTGCGAAGTGTATCTCTGTGGAAGGAACGATGCGCGATACTGCGATGTTGCATCCGCTAATTGAAACGTGTCAGCCCATTTAAAGCAAGGGCAAAGTACAGTGAGTGGGTTACCACCCACTTTAATTCACAAGAAAGATTTGTGGAGTATTTTCTCCCTTCTTATCTCATGCACTAAACGTATCAACATGGTCGGTGAGAAATAGTTTTTCTCGAACTATATATAACACAAACCCTCATACGATACACAAATATATTGATATATATACATGCATATGTATATGTGTAGATATACATATACATTTATATGTATATATATACTTATATATATGAAGGTGAAATGGACCGAGAAGAAAACAAATGAGGGATTACTTGGTATGGTGGGCGAAGAGAGGGGTTTGCTGGGAGAAATCTTATGGAGGAAGGAAAAGTGGATGAAGGGGGTGTTGACCGGTAGTGGGATGTTGAAGACCGTGATAGAGGGTAGAATGTTGGGCAAAAGAGGAAAGGGAAGGAACAGGATAGGGATGTTGGACGGGATGAAGGGAGGAAGAAAGTACTCAGAGATGAAGAGGGGACCTGATGTAGAGTAGGATGCTGGATAAAAGTGTTTTGTTAGGAGTCATAAAATATTTATTTAGTAGCTTTGTCCATCCTAAAAACCTACCTTAACCGGTAGATTACTTTATAATATATATGGGTGTGTGTGTATGTGTGTACATATGTAGACAGAACACCCGTGAAAAGGACACGGCCGACAGGGCACATGGAATCACGCACACCCACTTGCTATTTCGCGAAAATATCCAGGAGACACCGCGGAATGCTTATCGATTTTCACGGAAGCGTGAATTATCACAAATGCACTCGTCCCGTCCGAGAGTTTATATTGCCGTCCATCATTTGAAATAATCGCGCAGATGGGGCGGGGGGGGGGGTGCACAGAAGGGACGCGTGTCCTCCTCCCGTCTTACACGCGGCCGCCGGCGGATTCCCCCCCCCGCCCCCCTCCTCCACCGGTGGACATGTCTCTCGTTTCTCCCCTTCCGCCGCCTTCTTCCGCTTCGTCTTTCTCCGCCGTTATAATCCCGGGAGGCACTACCACCATCCTCCCCCCATTCGCCCTCTCCCGCCCTGCGTGTATTTCGGCAGCGGTATTCGGATGACGGCATGTTTTACTTCTTCGGCGGCGGGATTTCGTATGATGGAA
Organism: Hetaerina americana; assembly: GCF_022747635.1. Taxonomy (NCBI): domain Eukaryota; kingdom Metazoa; phylum Arthropoda; class Insecta; order Odonata; family Calopterygidae; genus Hetaerina; species Hetaerina americana. The sequence continues at coordinate 441,145 of NW_027287228.1, read as the reverse complement.
CGCCAGCCATATCGCTCAGACGCGCGAGGGGTGTCTAGTAGGGGGGGGGGGGTGTTTTGTGCGCCGGGGGAGTGGAAGGGGGGGGTGGTGTCGGGAGGATTGAGGGGATGGGCGACAAATGATGCTGCGGAACACAATAGGCGCGATGGAGGGCGTGCGTGAGCGAGTCCCTTCGCCGCTCCTTCCGCGGCCCACATAGTAACTCATAACTTGCGGTCGGTCGTCTGTTCGCTCTTCCCCCCCCCCCCCCAAGAAACTCGCCGCCCCTTCCTCACCGCCCCTGGAAGACTCGTCTGGCTATCCTGGAGAGAGAGAGAGAGCCCTTGTAAAAAAAGATGCGTCCATGACGACAAATGTATCCGCTATGCCGAGATGTATTTTGCCTCTTTTTCTCGGGTTTAAGATGAAAGAGCATTCTTAAATTTCGGCCGTTTTTTTCATTTTTTGCAGATTGATAGTTACGGGTATGCCTTGTTCCAAATAGCTATTGTGATTTTAATGCCGCTGCTCTTTTGGCGCCGTAGTGGCTCTGAAATGTTGATTTTTCCGTGATTATGGCAAACATAAATGCCTCGTCAAAGCAATGAGCACACACGAGAGTGCAGCCTAGGCCGTGCCGAATTAAGTGTACGTGGAATAAGGAAACATAAGTTCTTTTCTGCTATGGATCGCTTCCACTAAGTGACGCCTCGCAACCATTCAATTGCAGCCCCTCTAATATTTGGATATGCTACCAAGTTTATCGTAACTACGTTTTACAAATATCTAGCTCATCTGCGTGCACGCGATCCAATTCGGAAATCAATCCAACTTCGGTCATTTGAGCATCTAGGCCGGAAATCACTCACGAGGCGAAGGTTTAAGTACAAATTTCAGAATTGGAAGGACGTCTCTTTAGCAGTGATGTTGAAAATGTATTATTACCCCCATTGTACTACGGTAGGAGAGATCATTTCAATAAAATTAGAGAGATCAAGTGAAGAACAGATCGTGTGTTGGTGACATTTTTCCCACAAATGATAAGGTATCAGAATAACATTACTAGATCGTGGATGTGGGGAAAAGTATTTTGTGTCAATTGTAGCCTGGCGTGTAATCACCCCCTGCCACACACCCTAGCGGTGGCTTGCGGGGTGCCATATATCTTTCATGTATGAATAAATGAGTGAAAGGGGATAGAAAGTCTACAGATTTTAAATAGGAGTAGTTTTAATGGCCTGCGTGAGTTTTTTAGATTTTTGGTGTCATATTATTCAGGGATTAGGAGTGCTGTGGCCTTCCTAGTGCCAGGGTACATTGGGAACATACCCTAGCCCTGTAAACTGCTGCTAATGATAACACGAAGGCGCATTGTTACGCCAGAAGTCTCCGTGAGGGCCTCTTCGTGAGAGCGGTCCCTGGGGCCCCCGTTCGGGGTCCCACCCCCACCCCCTTTCTCCCACGTTCGCCTTCTTCGCCGCGAACTCTGCCACCCTCTTCCTTTCCTCTCTTAAACGGACCGAGGGCAAAAATTACATTTTGAAAGCTACTATATGGCTCCTTGAGTGCATCACTCACCATTCTACCCTTCCCCCACCCCCACCCTATCCCCCCTCCCCCCCCCGTGCAGGTGATATTTCTTAAGCAGCTGCTCGGTTCACTCCGCGTCGAAAGACAAATGACTGTAAAGGTTTTTGGTGCTGCCTGGAGCGCCAGCGAGGAAGAGACACATGTCCGACATTGGTTTTTTCTCTCTGCGTTTCTCCATCCCTCGCCTCTTTTATGTCTCTCTACCAGGAAAGGCGGGCCTCGATCCCGTGATGCTCGCTTAAAAAGAGATCCCCCTCACGTGTGGCATTCCTTCGAGTTGGAGAGGGGCGTGTGGGTAGTCATTTATTATATGTATATTCATATATAAATAAATATTATATATATAAAATATGTACACATATATATAGGCTCCGTGGGTGAGCGTTTCTCAGCGCCCTGTTCTCGCCGGGGAAGGGATTTGTCACGCGAGGCGTTATTAAGTCCTGGGGGGGGGGGGTCGTTTTAAAACTGAACGACACGGTGTATTTTGCTTCGCTCATTGCGATTTGTTCGCGTTCTCTTGTTTTTCTTCCTCGGTTAAGGAATCGAACTGTTGCGTCATCATGACACGTGACAGTGCTGCCGCGTGTCTCCGTAAGTCCGGCTCTTCCAAACCTTATTGTTATGCATTATTGAACTCTGCGTATTCCCAGTCGGAATGGATTGCGCCTTTCCCATTTTGGGATTCCGAAATATCGTTGTTTGGTGTGCTCATGCGATTTCGACACTGCTAGGGAGAGGAGGGAATGAATTGGGCACATCCTGAGGCGGCTCTATAGATGATTGAAGACCGTAATGGCAGGAGCCGTGGAAGGGAAGATCAAGTCCAAGGACGAATTAGGAGACGTCGATGCGATGGAGGACGCCATCTTGAGTGAGAACTATAGAGTAATGAAGTGATGGGCAGGGTATGGGAAAGTTTGCTTCCCCCTCCCTACGAACAGTTCTTGGATTGAACGGCCATTATGATATATATATATATATATATATATATATATATAAATACCATAAACACAGTAATCAACCCGAAGGTCGGTTTAGAAGGTGATGGTAGAGTTCATCCAGTACTAAGCCCGACGGCGTATGAAATTCACACATCAGGGTAGGGGGGCCAGTTCCTTTCCCTGTGCCGGTTATGGTTTCCCAGGAAGACCTGGTACCAGAAAAATCACTTTAGCTTGGGTGGAGCTGCAGGTGCCCAGAGTGCCTTGCCCGGGAATCGAACCCGGGACCCTCCGGTCAGCAGTCCAACGCTCTACCCCATGGACTACCGCGACCCATATACATATAGTATATATGTATAAATATATATGTATATATATACTCTTTTTTATAGAAACAGATATAAGGAAAAGGGATAGGAACACGTATAAAGGACGAACACAATAGAGGTGGGGAAGGCGGAATCGAACGGATCACAAGAGTAAAAATATTTCCCCAACCGGGACTCGAACACCGGATCTTTCCACTTGCCGGGCGGATGCTCTTAACCACTTGAGCTATCGAGGATATGTAATTTACCCTGAGATCCGTGGGTCTTATATGTCGCCAAGCGCCCCGATTCTTTAGCCAAGAGATGGCGTCAGGGGGCTGTTTCACCCACCAAAGGAGAAATAGACAATACACAAGAGGAAAGGTCAGTGGTTAGAATTCATACAACATCATACAGGAAAAGAACAGTGCGTTTCGTGGCACGCATAGCCAGAAGAAAGAGATGAGCCACTTTGGCCAAATACACTTTCAAACACGAAATCCCGCCAAACGGCGAATAAATACTCATATATACAGAAACATATATAAGGAAAAGGGATAGGAACACGTATAAAGGACGAACACAATAGAGGTGGGGAAGGCGGAATCGAACGGATCACAAGAGTAAAAATATTTCCCCAACCGGGACTCGAACACCGGATCTTTCCACTTGCCGGGCGGATGCTCTTAACCACTTGAGCTATCGAGGATAGGGCGTCACTACCGAGCAGAGAATACTATATATATATATATATATATATATATATATATATATATATATATAAAACTGTTTAAATTTTATCAGTTTTAAAGAAAAGGTTCATTTTATCGTTTTCCTCCGGCAGAGAAATAGTTTTCCTCCTATGTCAATAAACCTACCTATATTAATTATCGCACGCATTGTTCGGTTATGAATTTCATTCCTCTTCGTTGTAGATAAAACTTCTGCGATTATTCGCCTCCCTTTTGTATTTCTTTATTTTTTTAAATTTCCAAATCCAGTGAAAAATCCTCATATCGTGATGTAAACTGGTGGCGTGTTTTGTGAACCAACTCGACTTCGAAATTTTGATTTCATGTCGTTCGTTGAAGTACTTTAATTTTCCATTTCGTTATCTGCATTGAATCGTATTCAGTTACGTATCTGAAATCAATAACAAATTACGGAAGAAAAGTCAAAACGTCAAAATAAAAATCGACGCAAAGACATTGGCGTTGTGTTTTATGTATTCACTGTTTTGAAACGTAATTCGGGCGTGAACCATTTTGGAGCGGGGTAGCTGAAGGCGGTAGGAAGAAGGTTTTGTTTTTATCGATTTGAGTAAAATCTCCGGAAGTATTTCAGCGCAAAGTTAAAGCAGCAAAAGATAGCCGAAAAGACTCACAAATTGGCCTTTTATCGAGTTATCGCTTGTTTGCTTATTTCCGAAAATGCGGACGCTAGAAATACTCCATCTTGGCTTCCGGTGATTACTAGTGGTTACAGTGAAAAAATACAAAAAAATGAGGTCGTAAATATTTGTGAAATCGCCGAGGCTCAGCGTCGTTGCGCCAACGAATTCATGGTCTAGATAGCATTTCCTCGCCGGTCGATACGGCTCGAAATACGGCGGCCGTTTCTCTGTGTGTGTGTGGAAATGATTGGTGTCCTGTGGACCTTAGTACCGAAAGGTATTACTAAAAAGATGGAGCAAGTTCCGGAAAAGATTGTTTCATTTTATTGCTTATTCATGACTCTTTTAAAACGATTTGCGTGGAGTTGATTCCTTTCAGGGAGTGGAGCACTTGATTTTTATCCATCGGAGAGATGGTTATAACCTGTCATCGATGATTCTCGTCCTCCAAAAAATATCCCTTGGGGTTATTTTTGAAGACAGCCGGAGAAATCAGCCAAACCAAGTCAGCATTGGCGTGTCGAAGCACGAATGTACGAATGAGGATCTATGGCACTTGGTTCGTTTCTGTCTCGCTAAGGGGTCTTCGGTGTGTCTGAACAAAAGACGCGTTGTTTCGCGTCAGAGTGATTCTTGGAGATTGTTTTTGGAGAATATTTGAATTAAGCTACGACCCCATTAAATGAGGGCCTATCGTAAGAGGTCTCACCACTCTGTTCGCCCTTCTGTGTAACGTATCCCAAATACGAAAGCTATCCGGAAAGTAACTCATGTTTACGTGTAGCGAGCGAAGTAGTGAGATGAGGCGAATGAATGTTCGCTGCATTGAAATACACGCTTACACACTCACACTAGGGAGGCAGTACGCCTCGAGCTGCAGTGGTAGGGAAGGCCACTTGTCTTTAGTCGTTTGTTCACAGCAGCGAGTCGAATTTGACAACTCGCGGGATTTTCTATTAAAGCGCAATTTTCAACAGTTCGCAGAGTGGGCAAAGTATAGGAGAACCGCAGTCAGTCTGCACCATACACCACCACAGCAGGATGCGTGGACTAGTGTAGGCACTTTAAGACACCGAGATAGTGGCTCTAGATCTAACCACCGCCACGCTAGGTCGAAACGTTGGTTACTTTCTTGACAGCGACTCGTAATTGAACTATTGTACCTGCTCTAGCTTAATTCCCCAAACTTCAATGTTTATCTTAGCCTCCGCATTCCATGAGAATTTCAATACTTTCGCACCCTTTCGATTGATTCTCATCCCATGCCCATCATCCGGATTCTTCAATGCGCTTTTGCCCATTGATAATATATCTTTCATGGAATGTTGACTTTTATGGATTTAACAGTGCTTTTCTTATTACAATCACCGAGCATGTGGACTTTTTCCCACGGAAGGCCCTTCATGGCTTGGTTGGAGCTCACTTTCCGACACCAGGCATTCACGTGAGCGTACCAATTGTTGGCTTGATCGGAGGGAGGCATGTGCCCTCCCTGGGATGCCTATGCCCGGCCCTGGAACGCGATCCAATCCCGACCCCCTGACCTCCCTCTCAAGTCGTTCCTTCGCGGCGTTTGAGTATGGTGTCGGGGGGTGCTCTCTTTCGGGGTCGGGCTGCCTACTCTTTAAATAAGTGAGTGAATTGGGGTCTTTTCGATCACGCCTCACGCGTTCTCTGCGGTAAAGTGTCATAAAATTAAGAAATAATCGAATCCCGTTCCCCTATTGACCAAATCCTTAAACAGGAATGGCAAATTTTTACCGTCCTATCTCGACCCCGTAATTATGTTGATTTCATTTTTCGGATTTTTTTCCGTATTCTCTCAACGTTTTGGTGTAATCGCCCTCTCGGTTATCTCAATGAACTCCAACCAAATTAATGTCGCGTGCGCTAAACAGCAGCGATTTCCTTCGAAACGTTTTGTGCGTGTGTTAGTATTCTATCGGTCACGGTAGTGTTTAAATGGATCCGGGAACCCAAACTTTGCCATGAGCCATGCCTGGCATTTCAGTGGACAAATACATTCCAGCACGCAGAATTACAATGGGCCATTCTTCAACTTCAGTTATTCCATCCCTCTCAATGTCTTTCGCAACATCCTCAATCCCTTCGCCTCTCTCTACCATAGGTTTAAAAGTATTTTCCTAAAGCGGTGAACTGAAAATGTAGACAATAACTGTTTTTTTCCTGCCGATGTCGATTTTATTGCTCTTTAGATCAATCAAATGCAATTAGCATTCCATGATTAATCTCACGCACGGTAATATTGCACTTAAAAAGTTCTCCATGTGGTTTATTCTGGAACTCTCCAGGAACTCTTTGAATGTTTGCGCGATGGCCTCGTTAGAGTGGTTTTTCTTAACACTTATTTGTTTTTATTTTCCAGGTGAGTATTCCGGCGATGGCATTCCAGTCGCATAATTTCTCGCCACACTGAACGGCTGGAGTCTGATGGTAAAGTATAACGATATTCGATTCCAATTTTATCGACAGTTTAAATGTGTCGCTGGAAGTCTCCAGTCGCGATGAGAAGGGGATGGTGGCGCCACGAGAAATCAAATGAGTAAAGTTTCACACTTTGAGGTTTTAATGTGCTGGAAGGAATTCTTATTTAATTTCAACTCTTTCCATATTCCATTCAAATTGGAATTAATTTATGAATCCTCTCAGTGCTCATGGCAACACAACAGTTTTTTTTCTTTTAATACGGCGGCATTTATTTTGCAGTTCCATGTAGATTCGTTACATCGAGTGAAAAAGCTTCGCACCCTCGCCATGCACCTGCGTCTATTTTACGTCTCTGCTAGCTTCAATGAATAAAAATAGTTCCCCAGAAAAGTATTTATAATCCCGGAATATCGTTCTTCTTTTGTTTTTGCTCCCTTTCCGCCCATGCGTCCTATGGCCTAGGATTAATGACCCTGCTGCAAGGGTTCATTGTTCTTTGGGGTGATGGATTGTTGTATCCCACAGTCCGCATTGCCCATCATCATTGCCACCCCCCCCGGACACCCCGCCCCCCACTCCCCCGCACCCCCCTCTCTCTCTTTATTGTCGACGCCCGGGTTGAAGATCACATGGCACCACGCGATAGGCCAGCGTCACTATCGGAAAACGATTCTAAATGCCCCCGTATATTTTGTATTTCCCTGAAATTATTTTATTTTGAGCATCAGAGGGAAATGAACCTGGGTCAACGGGTCGGATTCGATGCAATCAGTCATTGCTGCCATAGATCAGTCAGAGGAAATCGTTTTCAGAGGATTTGAGACGGAATGTTATTTCTCGAAATCCGCCATCCATGTTAAATGATCCCGGCCAAACTTCGGTTAGACTAATATTTAGTTCCCCTATAAGCTTCAAGTGTATAGCCAATCTTTCTGTGAGAGGTTTGTAAATCTTCAATAAACCGTGATGCATAAATTGCTATTTAATTTTGTCTCCATCACGATAACAGTCTCCTGCGATTTTTTCATGAAGAATGACTCTTTGAATTTATTTAATTGCATAAATTACTGATTACTGATTGGGCATGTTTATTTTATTTAGGTTTCTATCTGGAATGCTGATTTCTGAATAGATTTTCATTATTTAAACCGAGAAGCGAGATAGCGCTAACGAACAAAAACAGAGAAACACACACAAATGAAACTCACACGTATTCCGAATTTTCGGTGGCCAAACCGCCCTCTGGGGAAAGAAGGCATTGGCAGTCAGTCTGTCTGACAGATGGAACTAATAGTAGTCAGTTTCTTTTTCGCTAGGGAACTGACTACGGTCGAACTGAAGGAACTGACAGTCAGTCTGTCTGGCAGATGGGACTGACAGTAGTCAGTTCCTTCAGCGCTATCTAGCTTCTCCTTCTAATTTATTATACAATCCGTGAGAATTTCCCTCAATATATAAATAAATATATATATACAATATATGTGTGTGTGTATATATATTTACACTTACACACACACATATATGTAATTTTAGCTTATGTCTTGATGTAAATTAACTGAGCAGCACGCGAAGGTATTAATGACCAGGATATTGGCTCTTGCGCTGACAGAAAGACATCAACTTTGCAATGCATTTGCATGGCAATCAAGCGTGATTTAAGGGGGTTTAAGATCTAATTCTACTTCCGAAAGGAATCGGGGAGTTATTTCCGATGTTGTTGACAACCCTTCCGAGGTATTCGCCCCTCCCGAGTGCTTTTGTTTGGAACAGCGAGTTGAAGAAGGTGCGCAGACTCTTAGTAATTCTCTACATTGGGGTTTCCTGAAGAATTTTCGGCAAAATTGAACGTTCAGCTCATCGATAAATATCGAATCGTATGAAAAAAGATCGTGTTCGGCAGAATATCAGACGCGTCCCTATTTCGTGGGGGTATATTCAGGGAAAACAATGATTGCACCCTGGGTCTCTTTTGACTCACGTGTGAACATGTACCAACTAATAATCTGACGTTTAATTCTATTCAGTTCTTCGAATGTATATATTTACACAAGAAAAACCGCATCACGAATGAGTTGATGGGATGTGCTTTCCCTGATGGCTTCGGCCTGGCGTAATGGACGCGATTTCACGCACTCGGCATTGAATTTGCAAGTATATTAGAGAAAAAAACATGGTATGTACAAAATATGTATCGTGAAATGTTTCGAATGAATAAATATTTTTTTCAGTTATTGCCACAATGCCTCAAAAGCATATCCCTTCCTAAGTGTCGACACAGTTAAGTCAGCGGCTACTCCTCGACTCGAAGGCTCCCTGGTGGGCGGATTCCGGATAAGGGTACGCCTGCAAGCTTCTTTGAAGGTACTTAAGGGTCCCATGGTGACGTCCTTTGAAGGAGGATTTCTTTTTTATAGGAATAGGAAATAGTCTCCTGGTGCCAAATCGTGGGGACTGTAAGGGGATGGGAAATCGTCGCGGTGCCGTTGCGGTAGGTGTTCTTTGCACGTAGACAGACGCTCGACTCTGCTCTTTTGTTCGTCCAATGAGACCTTTGGGTGGGACGAGTTAAGCGCTTTAACATCTTTCGCATCGCCAAATTTTCAGTGATAATGGTTTCTTAACTGTCCCTATCTTTTATCAATGCCAGTAATACGATCTTAGGATCATACCCGCACTAAACCGACGCGGTTTGAATTCAGCACTTCACGCGAACTCGTCAGAAAAAAATTGCTATCGATTCTTTTTATACAAGCATTGATTTCTTCACATATTTTACTGCTGTTATTTAAAAAAATATTTTTGACGCATAATGTCATTATTTCATGTCTATATTTTAGTTAATAAAATAGTGTATAGTGCGTCTTGATTTTGTTACTATGATACATACGATATATATGCTTCAAGGAAATCTACTTTAGAATGTTTCTTGTGATCGAAAATATAGTTTAATCTGTTTTGTAACCTTTTTCTCTTCGTCGCGAGGGAGGGAGAGTTTCCAAGCCTTCTCCGGAGGCAGCAGTCACGTTGCAGTGGCGTCCAATCTGTGCTTCCTTCCAAGTCGACTCGAAATACTTCACGGCCTTTCCTCGCCGGAAACTTTGAACCGGAGAACCCTTGACGTTCTCAGGAGATCCACAAGCCAGGAAATATAAATCGTCGGAGATATGAAGAGTCCATTTGTGCATTTCCGAGACGAGAATAAAAATACCAATCCCAGCAGAATGCATCGCCGTCAACATCTATCTCCGTGCCCGCGGTTGTAACTTATCGTTAAAAGATTTTAAAAAAATAAAAATTTGGCCGGCTTTCGGGTCTCGGAAGTACGAGGGAGGGGGAAAAGATAGTGAGTACCCGGCGATGGATGCAGTGGCGACATCCACTTATTCCCTTTTAGGAGCTGAAAAATTGGGAGTTCACCCCCTGAGACGACTGAGATTCGACCAAATAAAAAGTTTCGCAAAACCGCCATCCATCTCGCCCGGACGCATCCCGGGGTCTCCATGGGAACACGCGGAGGCGTGTGTGTGACTCACTCGGGCGAGGCGGGGTCAAAAATCTCTTCCTGGGAAAATGGTCGCCATCCACGGCAATCCTTCCCCCCCACCCCCCTCGCCTCATCTCCTTCAGCTGTTTTTCCCATCCCCCCCTCTCCCCCTACCCGCCTCCAGTCGCCACCCGGAGCACTTTTGCACGCGGACAAATTGACGCCGGGTCCAGGAAGGGGTGGGCGGCTGGGTGGGGTTGGCGAGGGGGTGCGGAGTCACCGAGAGCCCAAAACGTATCGAATTCTAACTCCCGCTCCGCCTTCCTCTTCTTTTTCACCAAAGTTTACAAAAAAATCAACCCCCCCCCCCCCTCCGACACGACTCTTACGTTACAACACCCCCCCCCATATTCCTTGCCTCATTTTATTGGATTCGTATCTGCGTCCATTATTTTTTTATCTGCCGATTCTTCCTTTTTTAGTATGTGTGTGTCCGTCCCTTCCTCTCGTCTCCCCCCCCCCCCGTGGTCGTGGAAGTGTCTAGACCAGTAAATTACGCAAATCGATGGCGACCGTAAAGTCCGCGGCGCGCGCTCTCTCTTCTCCCCGGCCATGATCTATGCAGAAACGTGCGTCAATGGCGATGCCCTCCCGAGCGAAAGGCACTGCGGGGATAGTCGGCAACACATTAAACAGTCGCGAATCGCAGCCCTCCCCCTCCATCCAACCAATCCCGATTTTTGTCGCTATTTGCTGCGGCCCGAGATCTGCTGGCTTTCTTCTTTTGGGGCGAGCGGGGAGAAGCTGTTTGCGAAGCTGCTGGGCGAAGGAGGAGGGGAGACGAAAAAGTGTGTGTGGGGGGAGAGAGAGAGATAATGAGGGAGAGGACGAACAGCGGAGACATGGGGGTTTGATTGTCACGGTGCACTTTTCGTGAGAGTTTGTACCTACGCGTGGTGTCCCGGGCCATGAGTCCCGTGGGCAGACTGACTAGTGGCCATCGGTGTAGTGCCGTTGAACGAACTACGAGGGAAGAGCCATTGATCACCCTTTTATGCTCTCCAGTGTCAAAATTGAATTTTCACTGCATAATTCAGTTATTTATTACTGGAAAGACACATCAGTGTATTGTAGAAATCGTTGACTGGAATAAGGAAGAGTCATCTTCAAATCTCAAGCAAGGAAGCTGTCCGTCGAAACGTTCGGGGGGAACGTAGTGCTCTGCGGATCAGAGACGTGGGACATTGGTTAGGCGGGCCAAGGAAGAATAAAGAAGCCTTCGAAATTATTGTGCTGATGGGGTGAAGTTTGAAGATGGACGGACAATGTGAGGAACGCGGAAGTGCATATGCACGGACGAGAACAGAATAAGAATATGGTCCATATGATGAGAACTCAACTGCGAAGAAAATTACAAATGAATTGGAGACACCTTGAGGCACTATTGGATTGGTTAGAAACATAATACGTAAATGGGATAATTGAAGAGAACAACCCGCAAAGTAAGACGCAGAGATAAGTACTTGGGAGAGAAATTAAGGAGGATGTGAAGCGGAGAAGCTCTCATGAGGTGAGCGAATTGCAACACCGAATAGGCAAGAATGCAGGACCGAAATAAACCGATCTTAAGATTGAAATACTGTTTATAATGGTTCTTATATTACTTTAATATTCAATTTGCACTAAATAGGGCTACTAAGTGTTTTTCATTAGTTATTCCATCAGCGTCCTCCGTGGTCGACTGTTGAAACTTTGGAAGGATTATTATTCTAATTACAAGTCCTCAGCATCTTCTCTGCCCCCTCGAAACAACTTGTGTCACTCAAAAACACCCAACCGATCTACCAATTGGCGTTATATCACCATAAGCTACCTTGAGTATGCTGCATGAGTCTTTTTCCCGGTTTTGCCCAATTTCACGCAAATTATGATGGCGTAGCGCCAATAACCGGTTCGTGACGGAGCGTTACGAGGTCATGTTATAGAGGTTTCGCAAACGAACGATCCGCACTCCGCTAAGACTGGGAGCCAACCTCCACCGGCCTCCAACCTTTCCTGAGACTCCTCCCTCGAACCCAGCCAGAGATACCGCCGCCTCTCCGTCCGTCTATCCGGGAAAAAATAAGTCACGTTACTTATGGAATAGACCTTGTATTATTATAATTATGAGTTGTTGAGTGCCCAATATGGATCGACCAAAGAACTAAGTGCCTCAGAGCCTCACCTTACGCTAATAAATATTTTTGAAATGTTGCATCGTAATTAACCTTTCTTTGACTCCAAGTTCCTCTTTTGAATCCCTTCATTTTGTCCAATATGAATATTCTTTTCCTACCTCTGCTTCGTTATATCCATCTTTCTCCCATTCACAGTCCCTGGCATTCCCTTACCATTTAGTCATCCATGCTCAAATATCTCCCCCGTCTCCTCTGGCTTTATCCCAACGACCCTCCTCCCCTGCAATGCCTAGAATTTATTCTTTTGTTTTCCTTTCCGTCCACTTGACATTTCCTTCCCCCTCCCCCATTCCTCCCCCCACGTCTCGTAATCCACGCGAAAAGAGGATAGGCGGAAGAAAAAACATTTCGAGCGACCAAAATGAAAGAAAAAGCCGTGGCTAAAATGCTCTACGCGCTCATTCGGGCGAGAGATTCCGTTTTTCAGTCGAATTAAAAGGCAGGAGGGGGAATGGGAGGTTATTTTAAAGGGGTGGCGCGGCTATATAAATGGAAAGAAAAATAGGGGATGGAATACGTACCACCCTTGTTCGAGTGCTCGACGAGGCGTGACCCAGGAGCCCTCGACGTCCGGAGGGAGAGGTCAAGGCTCCTCCGGCCCACCAGGGGGACGGGGTCGTCTTCGGGTGGTGGAGCCGGGGGCAGGAGTTGGCATTGGGATCCGCGGCGGTCTCCGCGGGGCGGGACCACGGCGGTTGGGGGGCGCGGTGATTCAATTATTCGCAAGAGTTCAGGGCCCTTGGTCACTTGCGCGAATGAATTCATCTCTCGATGGGAGGGCCCCGGACTTCATCCGACTGGCGGGGCGGAGTCGCGATGTGTTTTATCGAGAGTTGCGAGACGGATGACGAGGCCGCGCATCCCGAGTACACGGCTTGAATGTAAAGTATCGGGGAAATAGATTTAAATCAGATATTGCCACAATGCCTCTCAAAATTCTTCAAAGTACTTCTTCCCTTGAAAGCGTCGACACACTCTTTTGCCCCAGAGCGGCTTTTCCACGACTCGAGGGCTCCTTTCCGGTAGGCGGCGGCAGGTCCTTCTAGGGTACTATGCGTGCAAGCTTCTTTGACGGCTTGACTTAGGGTCCCATGGTGGTGGTGTCCTTTGAAGGAGGGAGGGTTTCACTTTTGGGAATGGGAAATAGTCTGCTGGTTCCAAGTCGAGACTGTAATGGAGTTGGGGAATCGTCGCGATGACGTTTTCGCCCAGTAGTCAGTTACCTTGGAGTCTCAAGCGCTCAAGAACTTCGGGAGGAGTTAAGCGCTTTGGATCTTCGGCATCACCAAATTGTCAGCGTTTATTGAGTGCACTCTCACTGTCTTATGTCAATGCCAATACTATCTGCGATCATTCGCTCACATAATCGACTCGGTCTGAATTCAGCACTTCACGCACACACGTCTGAGAAAAACTGTTACCGATACTTTTTATAAAATCCTTGTTTTTCCCCTTTCACGTAACACTACTTACCGTCTCCTTCCCCTAGGGGTGCTTTTGGGCGCGCTTACCCCGCGAATAAACCGCGTCTTGGGCTTTGACAAGGGCGCACTCGCGTACCTGTGAAGAAACAGCCTCGCAAAGCGCACTCCCGCATTAAGTGACGTCCTTTAATTGAAGACCTCTCGCTTTTATTTATTCGCCGGGAGTTTCCACAATCTCGGAGGGGAATTACCACCACCGAATGCGTTGACTTCCACCACCCCCTTTCCCCCTCCCCTATCTCTTTCTCCTTCCGTTCACCCCGTGTCAATGTCCCTGGAATTGCATTGATTTCCTTTGTCCCTCGTGTTTTTTTTCGCATTTCGTCCTTCTTTGTTTTCCCGCTTCGACATGTTGATAAGTCCGGAATCGTTCCGTGACCCCATCCATCGTTGAATCCGCTCTCTTGCGGCCGTCGATTCGCACTTGTGATTATACGAGTGCGAATCGTACTCGTATTATTGAGAGATTTGTTTCGCGAGTGGAAATTTTCCAAAGTTCGCGACCGTCGTCGTGTTCTGAAACTCTGCCGGCTTGCCTCATTCCAAGAGCATCACCTCCTCTTCGCCGAATCACATCACACTTTCGGTAGTGTTTCATATTATATATTGGCCCGGGTAATTCTCAAGCGATCCCGGTGTTTTAAATGTGTTCCCTTTGAAAAGCTTGTTTATTTTTTAACTTTATGGAGGCCTTTTTTTAATGCTTTGAATCATCCCCCCATCCCCCGATGACCGCCAATGGAGAAATTGAATGTGAATAGGGACGTGAAGGTATACGTATATATACGCGCGCAAGGACTAATTCATCTTGGCCATTTCGCCCAGGATTGAAATTTATCGAGGGCATAATGAGAGTGTTCACGTAAGAAAGTAGGGAGAAGTTATTAAAGGAGCGTTGAAAAGGGATATAATTGAGAGAGATTGGAGTGAAAGTTCCCATTAGTTAACGATAAATCTCTTGACTTTGTTGTTGTTTATTTTATTCCGTTTCTTCCGTTCAAAATTTCAAATCTCTTTGTTTGATTGGTGTGAGAATCTCCGAGATAAGTTTTGGACCAGCTGTGCCATGTTTCATTTTTTTGCGATTTGAAAAAAACTGTAACCTGGCGTATTTAATCCAGCTCCACAATTTGCGAACACTTGTCTTTGAGGATAAATGGTGTCATTCGTCTTTTAAAAAATGTGTATTTAATATTTTTTCAAAATATTTAAACGCCCTCCTGTTTCCTGATTCGTTATGCAATAGATTAACGCACTCAGTGTGTGTCTCGAAATCCGAATTTTGATTTCTAATCTCGCCAATTGCGATTCAATGTATTTGATTTGATTTTCTGACTTCATTGGATGATTTTTTTAGCGTATTAATAATTGCCTTTGGGCGATGGGTTTAAAAAGCGAGATCTACCCATAGTGTGTGTTGATATTTAGTAATCTGCTGCCGGCTCTAATATTGATTTGTCATCCTTTGTGTGCTTCCTCGTTCGTGGGTAATTTGGTGTTTCGTATTCCATTCGAAAAAGCAGAATCCCAACTCGCTTGCAAATTAAGTTCATTAAATTCATGCACGGGGAAAGAGTACAAATTTAATCCGTAGACGCAGGAAGTAAAAAACAAAAGTAACCCCCCGGTGGACATCTATCTCTGCTGGAACAGATTTTCGGATCGCCGTCATATTTCATTCCTCGCTTCGCTTACTCTAATTAGATATTAATTTTTTACTTGAGTTGGAAATAAATCTCTTTCCCCCCTCCCCTCTATCCATCCCTCTTTCTCTCCCCTCCTTACCTTCCACCCCTCCTCTTTGAAATCTATTTTTCATCTTTCCTTTTCCTGGCGGTTTATCAAGATGGATTCTCGGGGGCGCGTCCTGGGCGACTTATTATTATTTTTTATTTTTAATGGTTAGGTTTTTACGATTTTTTTCGGAAACTTTTGTGAGTGCTCAACCACCGGAAAAATCACCTTTTTGCTCCCTGCAATTTTTTTTTTTAATATTCGACCATCTTCGTAAGTCAGTTCCGCATCTTTCGAGAATGGCCCTCGTGATTGTAGCACTGAATGAAACACTCATAAAAACACAAAGGCAAACATTTGTCTGCCCATCCGATCAGGGAAATTTATTCCAGTTTTTTTAACTCACTTTTTTAGTAATTATATCGTTACTGACGAATCTTTCTTTTTTTATGATATCTTTCGTTGATTATTCAGGACTCCCTTCTGCTTGGGATGATTCTCGTTGTCGAATTCGATTCTCTCTCTCTCTGTCGTGCATGCGTGCATATGCTATACACCTTCCCTCCGACTCCTCCTCGCTGAGAAGATGATATCTGAACAGGAAGCGAGCGGCTCTTGTTTCTTCCCCGTGCCATCCTCACGCTGTTCGGCGGCGCGTATTCCTTCGTCGTTCGCTTCAATCCTCGTGCGTCTTCGTCCGCCGCGTCCCGAAGTGCGCTCCCTCCGACTCTTCCCATCCTTCCGGACGTCATGGCGGACGACAAATGACGCTCGCATCGCGCCCGGCCTGTCGCGGGGCGGTTCACGAAGTCGCCCGCGGAAGAGAACGTGAGTGTAACGAACAATGCCCCCGTGAATGGAGTCGGCACGCGCGCGCGGCTCTGCGGGTTCGACGCCTTCGGAGGACAACCGGAGTGAATTGTGGGGGCCGCACGAGGGCACCAGGATGGTTGCGCGAAACCAAGTGTGTGCACACTCACAAAAAGATACCTTTCCGTGCACCATGGGAAGGGGGAATGCACTCACTCCCCCTCTCTACACTCCCCTCGCAGTGCGGCAGACCAACCAACCCCCGCATGCAATTCACTCACGAAAAACTTTTTCACGTCTCGTATCCCCAAATCTTTCAAGTGTTTTGGGAAGCGAGTTTTCAAATTCGGTGATGAATGTTGATATAATTTAGGTTGCCAAGAAATATGAGGGCTATAACGTACATACTCGTGTAAAGAGTAAAATCGTTTGGGGAGGGGAAGACAGACTGCAATAGTTCATCAAATTATAGTGTGTTTAGACGAAGAAGGTCAGTGCAGTGAGCTCATTGAAAGAGGAATTGCGCAAGGCAAAGGCGTTTCCGGGAAAATGAGCGAGCTGTTGATAGGGACTATAGAGAGAGACAAATACTACTGAAAACTTCTTTTTTTAATTGGAACTTAGTTTTGGCGTGCCTCGGAAACATGGTCATTGAGTGAAGAGGCTGAGTGCGGAATGAAGACTTTAGAGGAGTGGGTGAGTGTGAAGGGGAAGAGGGGAAGTGAAATGAGCGGAACAAACGAAGAAGTTGTAGGCGTAGAAGTTGAAGTGTGTTTGTGTGTGTGTGGGGGGGGGAGGGAGGATGGTTGTCTGCTGAAATTCAAAGAAGGCAAGATAATGTGTTCAGAGCGAATCGAGTGGCAGCAGGCGTGAGGCTGTGGTTTGAGCGGAGAATGTTGGATTGGACGAGGGCAGGAAGGATTGGAATTGTTGGGAGGAATGCGGCTGGAAGCAGGACCCCAAGAGTGGGGCATCGTAATTGAGGTATTGGAGTATTTGTCCGGTCTTGCATTAGATTGGGCTTGGATGTGTGGCAGATCTTAGAGTCCATCGCAAACCACCCTCCAAGTAGAGACTGCCCGCGCCAATGAAAAAAATCGACCTTTATTGACAAAGCCCAACCACTACGGTAATCAATGTTCAGGTTTTTTGATGGGTGAGGGTCAAGGATTTTCTCTCCTTACAATAATCCCCGATTCTTCTTTCTGTTCCGTATCCTCCGAGGATATTTGGTGTTTCATGGTATTAATGCTATTGTGAGGTACTTCCCTAAATTGAGATGTCCATGCCGTTGACGTGAGATTTTGAGTCGTGAAGTCCTGTGTCTCCCCGAACCGTGTTTGCCTTCGGTTTTACATTATACGTACGTAATATGGTTAATGTATGGTGACGCGAAGAGGCTCATACTCTTGGCTCCCCGCTGCGTGGTCTAGTTAGTCGAAGTTTTCCCCTTCTGATGGTATCTAGGGCTTCTCGGTGTTTATTTAGGTCTTGCACCGAGCCCTCATCTTTCGTTCGGTGCATCCGTGGGACTGTGACTGGCCCACGTCTCGAAAGCTTCTCGTTGCTTACATTTTGTTTCATCAAGCGTCCGCGGCCGCGTGTGTAAGAATGATGATGAAGGCATCATGGCATGGGGGCACTCGAATAAGAGGATTTTGATGTGGCCTTGTTAGTTGGCCATTGCTTATGGCGTGTAGAATTCACGTCTCGGGGCATGGGTGATAGTGCGTTGGCTCATTTCATTCGACGTCCACGTGAAAGTCGCCGGAAAGAGTGTAACATTGAGTTTGGGGAAGCTGGGAGTGTCCAGATGCGTAACGATCCGGACCCTATGTTTAGTTATCGAACCCTCCTCCACCCCATCCATAAATAGTCATTCATTCCTACAAATAGTATGCAGTTTCGGAAAAAAAGATACTAACAAGGAAGAAACAAAATGATATTACAATAATTTTAATTCTAATAATAACAATTAAAGGTCTGAAATAGGAATTGACCAAGCATTATTATGACTCTATGTTCAAGTAAAAAGTTTGTATGAAAAGTATCAACAACAATATTTCCCTGGCGTGTGCTGCGTGTCAAGTGCTGAATTCAGCTAACCTTGACTCCTCCTTCACAGTAATACCCCAATCCCGCTCCTTTCCCTCCCCCACCATCTCCTCTTCCTTTCTTACATCCATACACCCACCCCCCACCTCCCCATTCCTTCTGTTATATAAAGAAAGATTTTGGCCTGTATTTCACCTGAAGATGACGCTGAGCGTCGAAACCTAGGTCGTGAATAAATATTTTATGTGGAAAAACCAAGTGTTTCTTTTGCAATATGTATCGTTTCCACAAAGTGACGCCTGAAGTTATCTCCTTCATCGTCGGTTGATGAGTGTGTTCGCATGATCGCAGAAATCGTATTATTGGAAATTATGAGAGAGTGGCAGTGCACACACCATTAAATCACTGAAAATGTGGCGATGCGAAAGATCTCAAGCGCTAAACTCGTCCTCCCGAACGGACGGATGGACGGACGATCAAAAGAGCAGAGAGTCGAGTGTCTGCTTGCGCAGACCTTCTGCAACGACATCGCGACGATTCCCCAACCAACTTACAGCAGACTCTTTCCTATTCCCAAAAGTGAAATCCTCCCTCAAAGGACACCACCAAGGGTCCCTGATGGTTGTCAACGAGGCTTGTATGTGTAACATTAAGGACCTTCAAAAATCCGCCCACCAGGGCGCCTTCGAGTGGTGGGAAAGCCGCGAGGGCAAAAGTGTGTCGGCGCTCAAGAGAAGAAGTGCCTTGAAGAATTTTGAGGCATCGTAGCAATATATGAAATTGATCTATTTTTTCGAAACGTTTCCCGATACTTTTAATACATTCCATGTATAATATGGTGCAATAATAATTACCCGTGCTGCTGGAAAATTCACGCGCCTGGTGTTCTTCCAGATGTGATAAGTCTAGCCTGCCGTCTTCGAAAATTAAGGGGCTCCCAGCCTCGCACTATATCCTCCGGCGCACCCGTGACGTCCAGGCCTTGTCGCGGGCGGCCCTGTTTCGCCGAGAAGTTTTCGTGAATAATCTGCCCTTTCTCCTCCTCAGAAGTGTATCGTCCCATTCAGCCATGTTAAATGTTCCCTGTCGAAACGGCGAAGCAGTCTCCGTGGCATTTTTAATTTTGGAAATCCCCGTGCCGGCCCGCCCCTTTTCCGGAATCCTGGGGAAGGGAGGGTAAGCTCCCTCCTCCTCCGCCCTTTCAGACTTCCCCTCCGAATTTCAATTTCTCACATCCAACTAGGTGTAAAGCGAGAGACTTCAAATTTATGTGAAAACTGTACATTTTATCCTTCCTGGAAGAGGCCTAAGGATTTGGTTGCTATCCCTGCGATTCCGCACATTTTGCACGGGTCTCGAAGTTTTGTCGGTAGTGTTCGATTTGGGAAGTGTTTTATAATTTATTGAAATAATTGCTCCGTCTTGTTTTAGTTCGATAAATAAATAAATGGGCGATTACCATTTTTGTGTTGCTTCTCTGAGTATCCTGACGTGAGTTAAAAAATATAATAATAATCTTAATGGATTCCCTCTCTTCCCGTCTTACTTTTCCGATCCCAAATCGTTAAGGCAAAGTGTGTGACTCTACCGATTACTTTGGAGATAGATGTCTCGACTTTGTTAAAACTCACTTGGGGTTAGAAGGGATGGATATTATGATTCCCAGAACGACCAATAATAATTCGCCATAAAAATAGGTTATTGATTCTGTTAAATAACAAATTTTCGGAATCTATTCAATGATTTTGAGTTTTATGCTCGGAAAGGAATACATTGGTTTCAAGTTTTCCGTGTTATTACAAGAAAACGCTCGAAATAAAACTGGTCGCGGAATCGTGATGATGCAGTTTAGCTAATGCACTGGCTTCCCACCGCAAGGGCCCGCGTTCAAATCTTGGACGTGGCAGGATTTTCCACTGTCATCCCGATTCCCTCTTGAGAACGCTTTGTGAAGAGCACTCCCGAGTTAAGAACGCCGTCCGTCGGATGGGACGTTGCATCGTTTGACCGCATTTGCGCCAATCGTTAACAAAGTAGGCTAATGCCGACGCCGGGTTTCTCACAACCCTTCCTCATGACCCTAATCCCTGCCGAATCACCCTCCCTCTCCTTAAACTGATAATATTCATCTTCGTTCAAAATGTCTTTTCTAAATTTTTCCCTTCTAACTTGTCTCACGGTATTACGTAATCTAAGCAATTTAGTCGTCTCATTGCCAAACTCTTTGGAAATTACATGGCAGAAACTAAATGCAATCATTCATGGAGTGGAAAAGTTAAAAACGGAACGAAAGCTCTTCTTTACCGAGAAACGCACCCTCCCCTCCCATTCCAGGTACTGAACATTGGATTCATTCATCCGATGGCGACTAATAAATAAATTCCGCCGCTCTGCCGCTGCGTGTCGCCACGGGACGCGGTGGACGGCGCATTTCCCCTAGACTCCATAATTTGGAGACAGACTCCCCCCCTCCCTCCCTCCCAATAGTTCACCCTCCCCCTCTGCGTCTCGGAGACCTCACCCGCCGCAGTATATATCTCACCCTTTCCCTTTCGCCGCCCTTACTCACTCCCCCCCACACACACACACCCTGGCGGGGCCCTTTCGGAACAAGAGGTCCCTCTCTCTCTACAAACGAGGCATAACTAGAGAACCATCTGGACCCCCACCCAGCCCTCCATCCGCCGCCCCCCACTCCCGCCCCCGGGGCGACGCCGCCTCTGCTCCCGAGACGTTTTCACGGTGCGGACGGAGACGGTTGCCTCGGGAGTAATGGAGGCGGGCTGGAGGGAAGGGGGGGGGGAAGGGGGGCGAAAGGGGGGGGGAGGCGGAGACTTCTCTGCTGCGGTGGGGGAGGAAGAAAAGTCTCCCTTCTTGGAATGGGGAGAAGAGGGTTGCGGAGGGTTTGAGAGAAGTCTCCTGCGCCCCGATTGGCCACGGCCGCGCACGAGAGTTCTGACGTCCTCCCCCGATTTCCCGTTACCATAGTTCCAATGTCACTTCAATTCTCTCGGGTGAGTGCGTCAAATTTAAACATCCCCATTTAAAGCCAACCTGTCGGTCGTTAGCCAATCGAAATTTACGCTCTTCCCTCTTAAACGCATTGATGATCATTGCGCATCTGACCCCGTCGTAAATGCGGCCACTAACCGGCGCGTATCGCCTCTCCCATCGTTTCCGTCGAATTCGCCGCAATGGATTCAACTGGCAATGTGCTGCTAGCGGTGGCGATGCAACTACTATCCAGGCGAAGCCATGTATGTGCAAGTTGATTCCGGGACGTTTGCAAGATCCTGATAGGGAGAAATGACCGCCGATCTTAAGGATCGTATGCATCGTAGAAAAACAGTAAAGATAAAGAATGTAATGGACTGAGATAAGCAAGCGTTATGATAAGTAGGAGAAGATAATCTTATCGGTCGTTTAAAACTCTCCGCATTGAATTTGTTGACCTCTTTGGTGATCAAGTCACGCTGTCGAAATTTATGTGGAACGTTGTAACCCTTCTGAGATCTCCCAGGGTGGAAAAGTGACCAATCATAAAGCGTCGCCTTCTCTTTGGAAAATGTTTCATGCTCCTACGTTTATTTGGTGGAGGAACGAGTATAGTGATCACGCAGAAAAATAATTTTTTGCGCCAATAGGACTACAAAAATTTGAATATTTTAGTTTTCAAGAAATTGCGAGATAAAATGATATTTAATTTTTGAATGTTTTCATTTGACTCATCGGCGAAGGTTGTCATTGGGTATCGGATCACGTTGTTTTGTTGAATTCTTTCAGGGAGCCCACCAGCGATAGGTTAGTGATTAGTGTTTTGACTGACCGTTATGGCTTGAAAACCCAAGTTTAAATATTTACCGGCCATTAAGTCGTAATAGGAAGCCATGGCCATTCGAGGACAGAATAGGGTGAAAACTCCCACCGTGGCCAGTCCTACGAATCTCATGAAGCAATTAGTAGCCCCGTGGGAATGCGTCGTACGACATAACTTCCGTTGGCAATCCCAGCAGGCGGGCTTAGAGGCGGAGGAGCGGCGGTTGGGGGCCGCAGACGAGGTGCCGGTGCTCTTCAATAACCGCGTGAGCGCCACTCGGTGCATGCAATCCTAGTTGAGGGAGGAAGGGGAGCGCGGCCCGCTTGCTTCGTCGTGGGCGCTTCAAAAAAGAAGAAAACAAAAGAAGACGCGGCGGCGCAGACAGGCGAGGATTGATAGGAGAAGGAGACGAGAGGGAGGAAAAAAATTATCTTTTGAAGGAATCCGGGACGAGTGCGTGTTTTTTGGCGCCCTCGCGTGGTGTGAGAGGGTGTGGGGGGTGCGGGGCAGAGGGGGGGGGAGGGGAAGGCAGTGAAAGGGCACCGTTAAGGGGTCAACCCGAAAATCATAGACCGACAGGGAGGAGGATGCTCTTTCTCTCATTTGTGCAACCCCCAGCTCATCTCCTCCACCCCCGCCCGCCCCCGGTCCCTTGGCCCGTCACTCCCGGCCCTGCCGATGCCCACCCTCGCACTCACCAAGGCCCAAACCATCACGCACACATCCCTGTTCGAAGCACAGAACCTTTTCAAATCCACATTAAAACTTTCAGCGCTCTCCACTCTAAATAACTGCCGACGCTCCTTGTACACTCCCCTCCCTCTTTTGCTCTCTGGGTTTTTGGAGGATGTCAGGGAGGGGGAATCGAGAGAGGGGGTGGAGTCGGGGAAGGTTTTCCTTTTCCTTGCTCTATGGGCGTAATGTGCGTGGTTCTCTCCGGCCTCGCGTGTGTTTGCGTGCGGGGAAGGAGAATAGCGGGAGGCGACAAAGGGATGGCGTTATTCGGGAAAGAATCGGATCGATTTTTAAGTGCCCACGGTGACTCCGACCCCCCCCCCCCACTGGGTGAAGGAGGGAGGGAAAGTCGGATGCAAAAAAGTGTTTCGGGAGAGTGAGAGAGGGGGGGTAGGGAATTCCGCGGAGCGATCGAGATGGGGTGCGGAGGATGCCGGGCGGTTCAGGCCGCAATCGCCCGGCGTGGTGTGTGTGCCTTCCGTGCTCATCCCCGCACACGTCCGAGGGGATCTCAATATAGGATTCCCTGGCAGCACGTCCTTTCCCTCCCTCCCTCATTCGATAACCAACCTCACTGTCCCTTTCTCTTGAGTGTCCCTTCGATCTCGTGGTTACGTAGTGACGGAAGAGAGTTTTTGGTGAATTTTCAGGTAAGTTCAATGACTCGAAGAATCTCGCGCAAATGGAATGGCGGGAGGGGGGGTGGCATTGTCACGAATGCTTTTTTTCTACCCCCGCCACACACCCTTCTGAATGCATACTCGGTTCCATTTCCTCTCGTTTTCTCCAGCGATCCCTTCTTCCCTGACTTCAACCCCTCTGCCCCCCCTGCGATGCCAACTGCCACGCCAGCGCCACCATCGCCGCCACCCCTCTTTTGACTTCTCTCTCCCTCCTTTCCCCCTCTCCCACCCCTCCCCTGCTCTCGGTCCCGCAGCGAGGGAGGAATGAAGCAGCAGCTAACACCCCCGCACCAGACCGACCAACCCTCCCCGAAAGCCCGCACCCCCCTCCACCCCAGTTGCTCTTCCCGCCCCCGCTCTTATCCCCCCCACCCCCCCACCGCCGTACGAACCCACCCTCGCACTGCTCCTACTCGCTTCCACCCCCTCCCTTCCTTCCTTCCACCCCCTCCCCCCTTCGCTCCCTCGCTCGCTTCTCCCCATTCTCTCCGGGAGCAGGTTTCGGGGAGAGCCGAGCGCGGCGCTGCTATCAGGAGCAAGTCCGATCGATCCGTAAAGGCGCCCTAAACGGGCATGGATCCACCTCCCTCTCCCCCTCCCTCCCTCTCCCTCCCTCTCTCCCCCTCCATCCCTCCCCCTCTCTCCCTTTCTCTCCACCCCAACATCAGCTCATCCCTACCATCTTTCCCATCACGCCTCGCGCCACGCCAATTTATTATCGCGTTGCTTTTGTCGCTGCGGGCCCGGTTTTCCGGCAGCCCAGGGGTTTTTTTCCGGGGGTGTGGGTGGGGCAGGGAGTGTGAGCGTTCGGGGGTTGCGGGAGGACTCTTTCATTTTTTTCTCTTGTGTGTGTGTGTGGGAGCGAGGATGGGGATGAAGATGGAATTATTTTTTCCTTGGTGGTGGTTTAGGGTTATGAAGGAAGGGGAGGGTAGGGAGAGAATGGGGGATGGGCGGTGATTTTGGCGGAGACTCGGGGGATAATGGCAACCGAAGAACCCACCGTTTGGGCACCCCCCTTTCTCCCCTCCCCTCCCTCCCTCCCCCACGCCCTCCTTACCTCTGCGACTAGGGGGGTCGGTTGGTGCTGGTGGTCCTGCCTTCCCTCCCGCTTTACGCCACGAGGGCGAACGAACGACGCTCGGCCGTGACCATCCTATCGCTAAAACTGCGATCGGGGCTCTGCTTAAAGGGAAATTGTGTGACCCCTGCTAAGCTCTATTCTACCCCCCACCGCACCCCACAAACACACACACACACGCGTTAATCTAATCTAGGCATTTCACTGAATAAGATGTTCACATTACCGATAATTTGCCACCGATATTCAAGTTTAAACATTCACATTTAACGTTGAACACCGTCAGTCAAATCTCAACGGATCAGAATGACGAAGCATCAACTACAGAATGCGGAATTTTAAAATGACCAGAAACACCTAGGTGCAGTTTTAGCATTCAGATTGGCCTGTTGTACCAATTGGTGAGGCTGGTATTCGATGTAAACGGGGAAGATTTGAAGCATCCTTCATGTGCGCCAATCTGTATCGATATTTCGCTAATCGAAATTCATCGACAGTTAAAGTTGCAGAGTAAGGGAACTTAAACGAGGAAAGAGCGAATTTCAACCGGTTGCATTGCTAAGGCGTGTTTTCGCTGGAAGGTGAATTCAGTGTCATCCGGGAACCGCTAGGTCTTTAAAAATGGCCGTTGTGGTGGCCATAAGGAATTGCATAAAGAATGGTGAGATTCAGATGTTGCCATATTCATATCCACTGTACATTGTATAGAGAATAACTGAACAAACAATTGGCAAATGTAATGAATTTTCAATGTATTTGTTGCTGCAAAACTTGTAATCTCGAGATGATACAAATATTTGCAACTTAAGAAGGATGGGGAGGTGGCCCAGAAAGAGATGATATCAATAGACACGTGCCACAGAAGAAGGGGACTGACCATGGTTTCCCCGGCAACAAGGGATTCAGAAGGTCACGGTAGAAAGGGGGCGGTCAGAAGAAGATCGCCGAAGAGGCGTCTGCGGATACATGCCCCCCCCATCCTGTTTATACTTTACATAAAAAAGCGACACGGGTTTCAAAGACGTATCGGAGACTGAGGATGTTTCAAATCGCATGCCTGATGCATTTCGCGTAAATCTTTTCAGGAATTCAAAGCACCCCGAGACGAATGGGGATTCGAACCCGGGGTTGGTTGACTTTCGCGAATGCACTGCTTTAGAATCGCCCAGCGGCCACCTGAATTAACTCCCAACTGGTGGGCAGCGTTGGCTTTCGGCGTTCAACCGAGCGAAGTTGATATTTAGGCAAATTTAGTTGGTTTATAGTTCGCCTTTGGGAATCAAATTCAAAGGCAACGCTGAAAGGAAATGACGCAACAGTAACTTCAGTGGAGTCGCCCGCTGGTGTGAACGCGAAATGCGAGAGTTTGACGACGAAAAAATCATTATTATTTGGTACCCTGCAAGTCAACGCTAGGGTGTGTGGCAGAAGGTGGTTAAACACTAGTCATAGCGCATCAAAAATGAGTTTGTCGTCTTATTAGTTGCAATACATAATTATTATCGGTACTCTAACAGATAAAGTAGGATTTGGATTGACACAAGCTACCATACGGTATAGCGACAATTTCCCTGTTACTCCTAGTAAAACACAACCCAATATTCTACTCTACAAAAAGTCACTCTTCATCTCTGTGTACTTCCCTCTTTTCATACCGCCCAAACTCTCCCTCTTCTTTCCCTCCCCTTTCTCGTTTGCCCAACATGCTCCCCTCTTTTACAGTCTTCAACATCCCATTGCGAATCAATATGATCACTGCATCCATTTTTCCTGCCTCCTTATGATTTCTCCCAACAAATCCCTCTCCTCGTTCACCATAACAAATACTTCCTCATTTGTTTTCCTTTCTGTCCATTTCTCCTTTGCCATCCGTAAAATAATTCAAATATTTGTAATAAATTACGTAAAATGAGAAAAGAGAACACCTTTTCTCCCCCATAGCGCGGTACGATACATTCGACAATAGGGCGAGATCCCTTGATAGGGATTCCGCCCTCTTGTCAAATGATTCTGAATCGTGACATTCTCGCACGACGGAGAATCTTAGTCCGCGTGCGTTTGCAGATTCATGTGCCCAGTTTGCAGAAAATCTCACTTCTGCTTATCTGCTTGTTTCCCCATAGCACGCGTCCACTCGGAACCACCATCACCAAAACCAGCACCACCACCAGGTGGGCCCGTGCTGCTGCACCCTTTGCTATTAATGCCGGCGGTTCACCCGAACTCGAGCCCGGGAGCCACTTGAGGCCCAGTGGGTCGCTCCGAGGACGTGTTCACCGCGCCTGACGAAATGGTCGCCCAGTTCCGAACGCGATCCCTCGAGCGAACACGGCTCGCTTTAGAGCGCCGTCCAACCGTGGGCCAGCAGGCCCTGTGTGCCCACCGCCCCTCAAGGGCACGCGGCGCTTCCCTTTTGCATGGGGCTCGCGTTTTTTCGGGCCGCTGCTCCAGCTTGAGGGGCGAGAGGACGTCGCAGGGGGGGTGGGGGGGAGAAAGAGATTCGGCCGGCGGCATGCGCGGATGCCATTCTGCCGCCGTATTGTCGGGGGCCCCTCCGCCCCCACGCCACTGCAGGGTGGAAACCCACCCCCCATCATCCCTCCCCTCCTTTGTCTTCCCTCCATCCCTTCCCTCCCTCCATCCCAAATTTCCCACCCCCGACAGCCGCTACACCTCCACCTTCCCTTTTCCGGTGGCTGACTTCGGACACGGGGGGGGGGGCGTGGGAGGAAGCAGTGCCCTGCCCCCCCCGGCTCATGAGAACCACCCTCCTCCGCCCCCGTCCTATTCCTTATTTCCTCCCTTCTTCTTCCCCTGCCCTGCATTTCTCTCCCCTCGCGTGGAAGATTTAAACCTGACGTCGTTCGCTGTTTCCGAAATCCTCGGCTGGGTCTTATGGCGGAGAGACTCCGGGGGCTGGGGAGAGGTTCCAGCCTGGAGCTGGAGGAGAGGCGATCATCGCTGCGAGTGCTGCACCTTGGTCGATTTCGTCCGCCCCGGAATAATAAATTCCCATAAAATGTCATCGTGTCCTTTTTTTTGAAGTTCTCAACCAGGGACGGCCTTCCGATTCCAACTACAAACGAATCGGCCCTGAAAAATGATGCACCTAAGGATCACTCAATGTTCTCGCTTATAATTTAAATTCGGCGACTTTAGAGACTCCGGCGACTTACGAATCATATCTCAGCACGCGATATTCGCCCTAACTTTCTGTCACATTCGGTCTAAGGATGCAACCTTCTCGATTCGATTCCGAAAAAGTCGAGATGTCGGTGATCAATCAGTAAAATGGAATGGGGGATTTTCTTGAGTAACATTTATTTTAATTTTTTTATTATTATTTTTACAACTATTGTCCCGAAACTGTTACTGTCCCATATAACCTTCTTGCGACATAGACCTAGATGAATCCTTATTTATGCAAGTTTTGCATAAAAGGGATCGGGAAAAAGATTCATTTCCTATATTGCTCGTACAGTGCGTCACAATTCTTCAAAGTACATCCCTCGAGCGTCGACACACGTCGCCCTTGAGGTTTTTCCACGGCTCGAAGGCTCCCTGGTAGGCGGCGGAAGGTCCTTAAGGGTACTAGCGTGGTAGCTTCATTGACGGTACTTAGGGTCCCATAGTGCTGTCCTTTGAGGGTGAGAGGATTTCACTTTTATATGGAATAGGAAATAGTGTGCTGCTGTCGCGTGGTTGGCGGCCGCGACATCTTTGGTGGGAGCGTAGGACAGAATGAGAATTCGGTTGATGAGTCTTTTATTCAACCCTTTTCAAGCTATGGGGTTTCAGGCACCGGGGAGTAGGGACGAGCGAGCGGGGCAAGGCTTTGCATCTCTGGTGAGGTCGTAGGCTCGACCGACGGACGCAGAGGCGACACGGGACGCAGGGAAAGGTGCAGGGCAAGGCTGGGCGTCTCTGGTGCGGTCGTAGGCTTGACCGACGGACACAAAGGCTGGGTATCGGGTGAGGAATGAGTAAGGAATGGGGTCCGGTTCTGCGTCTTCTTTTTGCCAAAACGTTCCCTCTTGGCGCTTGGCTTGCAGCTGCCCGATGATTTAATCATTCAGCTGCTGTGTTCGCGGCTTCTTAGCCCGTCGATGAAGGAGGGTCCAATCAACTCCTTTTCCTTTTCAATGGTGGTTGGTCGTCGTCCCGTCCCGTTGCTGCTCTTGGGCGTTTGTGCCTTTCCCAGGAGACAGGTTTTAAGCCGCCGAATCGACCGCAAGTGCTCTTCTTTTTCTTGAAGAAGCTCCTCATAAAAGGCCGTCGCGCGAGTCTTGATGACATCTCCGATGGACGCAGTTTCAGTTAAGGCGTGGAGAATTTCTGCGGCATAGTTCCATCCAAGCCCAAGTACACTGTTAAGTGCCCCTCTTTCCGTCACCTCCAAGTGGTGGAAGGCCGTCTGAGTCATTCTGCCACTCCATGCCGGTGAAGCGTACATCAAGATTGGGCGAATTACCACCATGTATACGTCTTTGTCTTCATAGAGAGAGACGGTGAACGCAGCAGCGGCGAGAGTTGCAGTCGTCTTCCTCTGGCCTTCCTGGTGGCAGCGAGGGCGTGACTATTGAATGTCAGTCTTTTATTCAGCATGACGCCTAGATAGGTCACCTCTTCCTTCCATGGCGCCTCCTCGGTGCCCACGAGGATTTCTCCTGGTTCTCGCAGTCCTCCAGGTGAAAGAACAATCGTCTGCGTATTTGCGTTGTTGATGCTGATTCGCCAGAGGGCGTACCACTCCAGCAGTTTGTCCACTGCTCGCTGCAGGTATGTTACCGCCATGTGTGCTCTCCGCGTAGTGGTCACTATTGCTGCGTCATCCGCATACAGGGCAACCATGGTATGTCGTCCATGGTCCACCGGGAGCTCCGCCGTGTATAGATTAAAAAGTATCGGTCCGAGCACCGATCCTTGCGGCGCGCCTGCGTGGACCTGTTTCGGCTGTGACAGCGCGCGTCCCCAGGCGACACGGAAAGTCCTTCCTGTCAGGTATGATGTTAGCAAGCGGCACTGCCAGTTTGTAAACTGCTGTTTTGCAAGTTTTCGCCTGAGGCCAGCGTGCCATACCCGGTCGAAGGCTTTCCTGATGTCAAAGAACGCCGCCGTTGAGTAGCATCGCCGATTGAATCCGGCCGTCTTGCCGGAAGCACACTTGTAGAATCGCGGGGCTGCCGTGTAGTTGGAAGATGCGTGTCCGAATCGGGTGCACTGGTAACACATTTGTGGCGCGATTATTCAATGATGTCAGCAGCGAGGGTTAGAAGTATCCATTAGAATATTCCAAGGGAGGCGTACGTCGAAATTTCAGCAGGTATGTCACCTGGTCAGGTCTTCCTTTCCTTCCACTCAGCAATCAGATCAGCAGGTCAGGTCAGGTGCAGGTCAATGGCTCCCTGCTCCAGGAGCGTCTCGCTTTATAAGGCATCGCGTCTTCGGGGGGAGGGATGACTTCCAAGTAACTACATAGTAGCTACATTGTAGCAACAAGGGAATTGGGTAGCGGACATTGTCTTGTCTAGGTTTCCGAGAAACCCACACTTCACTGGTGCCAATCCAGGAAGACTGTAACGGTGTTGGGGAATCGTCGCGATGCCTATGCAGAAGGTCTTCTCAAGCAGACACTCGACTCTGCTCTTTTGCTCGTCCAATAAGACGACGGGTGGGACGGGTTTAGCGCTCTAGATCTTTCCTATCGCCAAATTTTCAGTGATTCAATGGTGTGTGCACTGTCACTGTCTTATGTCAATGCCAATATACGATCATGGGCGCACCTAACCGACACGATCTGATATTAATTTGCGCACCGTTGATTTATCGTCAAATCTTCTTCATCCAAACGTCTAACTGAATTCCTATTCCTAGGATTAAAATTCTGTGGATAAACGAAGTTCTGTTTGGAAAGACTTGGTAGTTAAGTAATTTATGCACATTGTCTAACTTAACTTAAGCCTTGTGTTCCAGTATCGGGTGGGAATTGAAGTTATTAGGCCTCCAGACTAGTGCCAACACTCCCGTGAAACAATGCAGGGGCGTTCTTTTTACTGGCTGCTCTTAGATTGTGACTATCTCTGCCTTCCATCAGGGTGGAAAACCAGCACCAGAGAGAGGAAAATGAAAATTCGTAAGGTGGAATTTCTCGTTAATTGGTGGATAAAGCATGGACGGGAGAATGAATGCCCGTCGCCCCCGCACCTTACCCGGGGGTGAAGGGCTTCCTCGCCCGCCCCCAGCCTTCCTTTCTTCGGCCTCTTCTCATTCTTCGGACGTTTCGCCGCCTTCCCCCCCATCCTTCTGCGGCAGCACCTTCATTCCCGTACTTGCTTTGCATGTCGCCCTGGATCGCCTTCTCTTGCCTTCCCCAACCGATCCAATCTGTATTCACAGATCACAACTCCCAGTGGCCATGTTATGTTTGCATGACCGCGCGAATCAATGTATTAAAACAATATTCGCGCATGCGCCCCAGTTGTGCCTCCCCCAATTAATTGGCTCCAATCTAGGTCGACACGTGGAGAGCAATCACCTTCGTAGGTTTCTTTTTCACGTATTATCCTTTCCCCTATTTTTTTAGACAGAATTAAAATCAAACAAAATTTTAATCTATCCAAATCTTCAATGCAACAATTTCAGAGTGTAAAAATCATTCGCCTTGACTGGGATTCGAACCCAGATCCCTCGGATGACTCCGTTAAAAGTTACTGTTGCGGCATCTCCCGCAGTTTCTTTGGAATCTATCCAAATCTTGTTGACATAGCAATTAAAATCGATAAATATTTATTTAATCCATGAGCATCATAACGTAAGAACTATAAGGTTTGTATAAAAAGTATCAATAGTAATATTTTCCTGACGCGTGTGCGTTAAGTGCTGACTTCAGACCATCAGTTGACTGTGATCGCAGATCGTATTGGCATTGATTAGACAGTGACAGGGCACATCATTGAATCACTGAAAATTTGTCGATGCGAAAGATTTGCGTTACACTCGTCCTCCCGAAGGTCTTTGGACGACCAAAAGAGCAGTGTCTCTGCTTGCAAAGACCTTCCACAACGAAACCGCGTCGATTCCCCAACCCGTTACCGTCCCGACTTGGCAGCAAGCAGACTACTGTTTCCTATTCCCTATAGAAATGAAAATTTCCCTCTAAGGACACCACTGTCTGACCTTCCAACCTGACTGTCCACCAGGTGTCTGACCTTCAACACGCTGCAAGCGCCAATCCCCTGCGAGAGTGCGTTCAGACTAGTTCGCGTTTTTAGTAGACCCTGTCGAATGACTCGGCGCGAGAGCAAAATGCTGCGAACGATTGAACAGCGGTACGCCAACAAATTCCCCAACCCCCTAAAAGTCCCTACTTCGCACCAGCAGACTATTTCATATTCCCTATAAAAGTGAAATCCTTCCTCAAAGGACACCACCAAATGGGACCTCAAGTGCCGTCAAAGAAGCTTTGCACGCTTAGTACCCTTAAGGAGGACCTTCCGACCAGGAGGGAGCCTTCGAGTCGTGGAAAGGCCGCTCTTGAAAAAGTGTGTGTTGACGCTCAAGAAGGGAAGACGGACTCCGGAGAATTTCGAGGAATTGTAATATATGAAAATAAATAAATTTTTCCGAATCCTTTCCCGAAATTGTTTATGCAAACCATGCATTAAGTCGATCGGCCTGTTATATTGCGTGCGCGCATAAGGTCGTGTTCAGCATTGATGAAGTCCATTCCAGCCAGTTCGTCAGTGACTTCAGTCATGTTAAGAAAGAGTAGATGTAGGGAGGGGGTCTTGATTTGGATTCACCGGGTAATGGCTCAAGAGAGGAAGGGAAACCCGGTTGTATGCGATCCCTCGCTCGGGAGGAAATTCCCCGAGGCACGAACGTGTGTGCCCTTCTTTTATGAGCCGACCTCACGAGGACGAAACGCCCTTCTAAATGGGCTTCTGCCCGCCCGGACGGACGGATCTTATCCGGAATTTTAAACGTCTGTGCGTGCGTATCCCGCGCGCCATTGCTTTACAATTTACCGTAAAATTCGTGCCAGGAAAATGTAATAACGAAAAAAAAGGAATAATCCATGCCTTGATGTGATGGGAATTGCGTCCCGAATGTTGACCTCTCGAAAGTACTTTCGGGCCTCGGCCCGTTCGTAACTCGTCGGCTTTCCAATGAAGTGTGTATTAAGCGTGTCCAACGCGTTCGCGTGACTCTTACAAAGGATTCCTCGCTCGGGCACGCTGCACCTTTCAAATCATCGCTCACGTTTGGCGGTGGGGCACGGGATCCGTCAAATACTTCTGCTCGGGAGTTTTGGCTGGGCGAAGGGTGTTCCCACCTGGCCTCCCCCAGGGGGGGGGGGCAACACCCCCTCCCCACTCCTGCCTCCTTTCACTTTTCCTATCGCCCCTCCACTTTGGTCGCGGTATTTGCATCATTTTTAGTGATCGCTTCGGTTAAATGATTGGGTGTAGAATTTTCAATAGTGGTAAGGGATGAACCCATGGAACGTGAAAGGGATAAACGGCCGCGGTTAACTGTTATTTGGGTTTATTAATAAGATTTTAGGATGAGAATCATTCTAAACACGAGAACTACAAGGTAGAATAAAATTACAAAAAATAAAAAGAAATGAGAACTTCTGGTCACGCAAGCTTGCTCGTGACGCCGGGGGAACCGATCTCAGTGTGGCGGGTTGGTCTACCCGAGGGAAAAATATTACAAGACGCGGAATTGATGAATTTGAATAACATCGGCTCAGTAGGACGCCGCACTGCTGCTGCGCCCATGTTTATTCCTTTCCACTTGTTTGATCTGTGGGTCTTTCAATTTTCCTGCATCTATTTTCACTCGTGCGTAGTGTCTCAAATAGTTTTTTCCCTTTGAAAAAATTCCAAAGAAACTGCGGAAAATGCCACAACAGCAAATTTTAACGGAGTCATCCGTCAATGTGCATTTCGATGCAACAATTTCAGAGAGTGTAAAAATCCCCCCGGTCGAGGCGAATGATTTTTACTCTCTGACATTGTTGCGCAGATGTACTTCCTTCTCTGTTCCGCCTCGTCGTTCGTTCTTCCCACTCCCCGGAATCGGAGACTTCAGAGCAGCTGTGTTTTCAGAGTAAAATGGTGCCCTTGCGTAGAAGTTAACTCAACGTCATCATGTACACCACTCCGAAATATTGCTATTTAGTTTAAAGGATGCATATACATCTACGTGTACTGGCGGGAGTAATAAAAATTGCTCCTGGTAGGGTCACCCATGCCAGATAGGTCGAAGGTTAGGAGCCAGACGAAAGGTAGTCCACGCAGCGTCTGTTCCTCAGTGAGGCGGCTGCAATGGCGTCTGACCCCAGTGGGGCGGCCAGTAAGTGATGGTGTCACGTTAAAAACACTATTGAGGAAGGCAACGGGAAACCACCTCAATTATCATTCCCTAGAAAAATATGATGGACAATAGAGATATTTTGAGTCCTGGCAACCACGGAGCTCGGCCCAATCGGCCGTGTGTCGTGCCCGGCAGCGGGGGAGGCAAGGCTTCCGCGGTCGTCATCCCACGAAACCCTTGCAAGGGAAAACCAGCAGCAGCAGGACAGAAGACGCAGGAGAAGAAGACCAAATTAGTTAGAATAGGAACGTGGAATGTTAGGACAATGATGAGGACGGGGAAATTGGAGAATGTTAAGCGAGAGATGGAAAGGGGAAATATAGATATTTTAGGTCTATGCGAGGTGAGATGGAAAGATAGCGGGGATTACTGGAGTGATAATTATATACAGCGGCGGGGACGAGAGCCAACGAGGGGTTGCCATAGTATTAAATGAAGAGGTAGGAAGAAGCGTAGTCAACATAGAGCAGGTAACGGATAGAATACTACTAGTGGAGATAAAAGCAGAACCGACGAACTTAGTTATTATCCAGGTATACATGCCACCGAGCAACCATAAGGAAGAAGAGGTCGATAGGATATACGATCAGTTAGAGGACATGATTGCATGTGTTCCTGCAGGGAAACATTTGATAGTGATGGGGGATTGGAATGCGACGGTAGGCGAAGGAAGAGATGGTGATGAGGTGGGGGACTACGGTTTAGGCACAAGGAATGACCGCGGGGAAAAAGCAGTTGAGTTCTGCAGGAGACAGGGCTTAGTTATCACCAACACTTGGTTCAGACACCACAAAAGACGCAGGTATACATGGAAAATGCCAGGTGACTCGGGAAGATATCAGCTAGATTATATCCTGGTTAGACACAGGTTTAGGAACAGTGTGATAAATTCCCACAGCTTCCCGGGAGCGGATGCGGACTCAGACCACAATTTAGTTGTTATGAAATGTAGCGTACGTTTTAAAAAGATAAGGCAGGGGCGGCGAGTTAGAAAATGGAATGTAGAAGCGTTAAATGGGTTGAAAAGAAAGGAATACAAACAGGCGGTAGATAAAATCATGGAGGACGGTAAAGAGCTAAGTACTATCGAAGAAAAATGGGAATGTATCAAAAAAGGGTTGTCTAAAGCGGCAAAAGACACTATTGGAACCGTTAACGCTAAAAGGACTCGTAAACCATGGATCACGGATGAGATGATTACAAAAATGGATGAGCGGCGAAAATGGAAGAATACAAATACAGAATTAGGCAAAATGAAGTACAAAGAATTGAACAATAAATTAAGGCGGGCAACAAATAAAGCAAAGGAAGCATGGTGGAAGACGCAGTGCGAGGATATGGAAAGTCTGCAGAGGAAGGGGGAAATCGGTGCGCTTTACAGCAAAGTTAAATCGTTATCGGGAAGTAAGAAAGGGAGATCAACGATAGCAGTTAGAGATAAGGCCGGTAAGGTAATAGTTGACGCAGGAGAGATCCAAGAGAGATGGAAGGAATATGTAGAAGAACTGTATAGTAAAGAGCTTAGACCAACAAAGTTAGACATTGAAAAGGAACATGACGTAGAAGAAGATAGCTTAGGTCCAGGCATACTGGACAATGAGATAGAAAGGGCATTAAGGGAGATGAAACTAAATAAGGCCGTGGGGGTAGATAACATTCCCGTGGAACTTTTGAAATGCTTAGGAAAATGTGGGAGGAAGAGGCTATATGGGCTGATCCGTAGTATTTATGAGGAGGGAATCTGGCCGGAAGACTTTGTGAGATCAGTTTTAGTTCCTATTCCGAAAAAGGTAAAGGCCACGTCATGTGAGGACTATAGGACAATTAGTTTGATATCCCACGCAGCTAAGGTTGTTCTCAGGATCATAAACAAAAGGATAGAGAGTAGGGCAAACGATTACTTAGGGGATGATCAGTTTGGGTTCAGGAAGGGGAGAGGTACGCGTGATGCCATTGCAGTAATGAGATTATTAATCGAGAGGAATATAGAACACAACCAGGAGGTATTTGCCTGTTTCGTAGATTTCGAAAAAGCGTTTGATAGAGTAAATTGGGAAAAACTAATGAGTTTATTGCAGAAATTAGGAATAGATTGGAGGGAAAGGAGGCTAATCTGCAACCTGTACATGTCTCAGACTGCTCGAGTGCGGGTGGGAAACGGGGAGTCAGGATGGGCAGTGTTAGGAAGGGGTGTAAGGCAGGGTTGCCCATTATCACCGTTGCTGTTCAACCTGTACGCAGAGGAAATGATCAAAGAGGCATGGGAAGAACTGGAGGTAGGAATGAAAGTGGGCGGGAAATTCGTAAAATCAGTTAGGTTTGCCGATGACCAAGCTTTAGTTTGTCAGTCAGCCAAGGGGCTGCAAGCACTGCTTAGTGAATTGGAAATTCAGTGCGACAGGTATGGGATGAGAATCAATATTAATAAAACAAAGGTTATGCGATTTTCTAGAAAGAAAAAGGCCAAGCTTAACATTAAAATAGGAGGGCAAAAGCTAGAGCAGGTAGAACAGTTTACGTATCTCGGTAGTGTTTTAGACCAACACGGTCAAAGTAGTAGGGACGTAAGGAGAAGAATTGCGCTAGGCAAAGAGGCTTTCACAAGGAGGAGGGAGTTGATGACAGGGACTTTGAGTAAGGATGTTAAGAAAAGACTCGTAAAAACTTTGATATGGAGCGTAGCTATGTACGGAGCGGAAACGTGGTCATTGAAGCAGGAGGATAGACGTAGATTGGAGGCTTTTGAAATGTGGGTGTGGAGAAGAATGGAGAAGGTGAAATGGACAGAGAAGAAAACAAATGAGGAAGTACTTGGTATGGTGGGAGAAGAGAGGGGTTTGTTGGGAGCAATCCTATGGAGGCAGGAAAAGTGGATGAAGGGGGTTTTGACCGGCAGTGGGATGTTGAAGACTGTGATAGAGGGTAGAATGTTGGGCAAAAGAGGAAGGGGAAGGAACAGGATAGGGTTGTTGGACGGGATGAAGGGAGGAAGAAAGTACTCGGAGATGAAGAGGGACCTGATATAGAGTAGGATGATGGATTTTGTGTTTAGTTAGGAGTAATAAAATATTTGTTGGTAGTTGTGTCCATCCAAAAACCTACCTTAACCGGTAGATTACTTTCAAAAAAAAATACATCTACGTAAAAAAATCATTATTCCTGTTTTATAACTGAATTTCGTTAGCACTGCATATAAACTGTATTAACTACTCTTATGCGATACAACAATTTTGTAGTTTTGTTAAAATCTTTTTTTAATCGCCTCTTATGCCCTTATATTTTCCTACATTTTTGTCGATATATTTTCTTCGTGAAATACGTGTGCTACAAATACTGTGACTAAGTATACTTTTCGAGTACATAAACTATATGTATTTATACAGGTATATTCCTGTACATACCTGTATATTCTTCTCTTTATGATCCTTTCCATGAATTCTAATTTTGCCAATGAATCCGTCTCTATCCGTTCATGTGGTTTCCATCGGCAGATTTATTGAACTGCGTGGAATGGCGCGACGTTTACTGTGACTGAGTCATCCGCTGATTTG
Organism: Hetaerina americana; assembly: GCF_022747635.1. Lineage (NCBI taxonomy): Eukaryota > Metazoa > Arthropoda > Insecta > Odonata > Calopterygidae > Hetaerina > Hetaerina americana. The sequence continues at coordinate 403,428 of NW_027287228.1, read as the reverse complement.
AACCGAAATGCGAGACTATCGCATGTCGTATATATTTTGTTTATTTTTGAAAGGCATGCATACGCGCCTACGTTTTTTAAACGTGTGCTTTGCTTGCAAGGCTAATGGTTGCTGGGTGTCGCTGTGTGTATGGTAATCCGTAGGTACACTTGTCCCTTCATCAGACAGACTTAGAAATGCTCGGACTGAGAGAGACGTAACTGGTCAAAATGCTCGGCCAAACATCGCGAGGCATTCGGGTTCGAATCCCGGTCAAGGCGAGTAGTTTTCACGTGGAATTCTTTCGTGCCTCCATCCTAAGCTCTCACTCGCCTGCTCCATTTAGCAAGGCCTATACATACATGCAAGTGAAACGATGTTGCCCTCATTAGACAAACGGACGGATGAGTTCCGATGCGACGCCACCGAAAGCGTTAACATGCGAAAAGAAAACATTATGAACAACGAGGCGGGCTTCATAAACAGTACACTTATCCAATTGGCAAAAGACTTTAAACAAACCAAATTTCAAGGTATACAAACGTACATTTCTATCAATACAGCCTCCCATCCCAAACATTTCCATTGCCCACTTGACAACGAACAGTACTACGGTACTGACGTGTATTCTCGCTCTGTCAAGCCCTGACCTCTCCCCGTTGATGGTCACCGGCTGACTTGAAATAACGTTGTTGGTGCCTTCTAAAGTTTTCTTACTATTGGTTGTAGGAATTAACTTAACTTCGCCTAATTACCCTGCTAATGCTTGAAATTCACGCGGGGTTTAGTACTGGGCGAACTCTACCATCAACTACCGAACTGACCTTCGGGTTGATTACTGTATTTGCCTTACTCATTGCGATTGGTGTAAGGGTTCGTTTCAAATTTCATTGACTCAGTCAAATTACTTCATGTGAAATGCGGTATGCATAGATAAATGCGTCGTGTGCCTCTATTCCCGTGGCGGTCTGCGACTATGGAATGCGTGTGAATTGCCTAGAAGAGAGGACGCCTAAGTAGCTGCTGTAACCGTGAGTCTCAATCCCAGCCGATGGCTGTTCGTCCACTCCCTCTGACGCGCCCTTCCTTAAGGCTGCCCCACTTAGTATTGCTGTTTTCTTTCTCCTCCCCTCGTCCTCCTCTGTCGACCAAGTCGCTTGCGCCCGAGGTACGGAACGGACGAAGAGAAAGGGGAATCTTTCGAGGGGTCAGCCGACGGCGTGTGGGCGGAAGAGAACGGTTCGCATTTTAGTAAACAGCAGCCCCCCCCCCCCACACTCCACGCCACTCCCTTCTGCTTTTTCACGACGCCTCCTCCCCTCTGATCCCGCCGGCGCGATAGTGGAGGGAGAGGGGGTCTCCCGCCCTCTTTGTTTCGCGTGAAATCACGGAGTCACCCCCCTTATTAATGACGCCCTTCCGATCGGCGCCCTCCCACGCCCCTCCCATCGGAGGGAGAGTGCGTTTCGTTGCTCCCAATCCAGGGAAAGTGATGCCCCGGGCCGGAGTCACGGAGGTCACGGAGGATGGAGAACTCGAATCGAAATCATCGATGCGCTCGTATCGATGCGTCGGAATATCGTCGATCTTACCGGTATGATTTTTACGTATGGTTCGAAATCGACATAAATACCCCGCGATCCACCAATTAGGAGTGTGGCAGAGGGTGCCAGCACCAGGCCGGAAGGGTGAGTGATGAGGGAGGAAATGTGAGAGGAAGGGAAAAGGGAAAAATATTCAAAATCAAATATTCATCAAATGATTTGCAAATTCGAATGCATGCTGAAGGAATGCCCGATTCAAAACATGGGTTAGTTCAGCTAATAAGTTAAGTGATTTGTTGTACTGAAAAGGGAATAAAAATGAACCAAGGCCATTTATGCGACAAACCATAACAAGACAGATAATGCAGAACTGAAAAGTAGGAGTGTGGAATTCTAAGTGGACATGTGTGACGTGGCCTCTGCCCCTGAGGTGACAACGGGTGGGGAATGCCACACACCGCAGCAGGCCGCGGTATCACAATTATGCTCTATCGAATCAAGCAGATGCGCGTATGAATTAGGCGAAATAAGAAAATAATAACGTTCGTCGAATTTACGTTTCGTCGAGAGAAAAATATTTTAATAGTGATAGCAACACTCCATTCAAAACCTACATTCACCGGTTGATTACCTAACAATAAAATAATAACAATTATTATTGTTTTTGGTATTCTGCCATTGAAGGCAGGTTTTGGATGGATACCAACTAGCGCTACATATCTAAGCCCTGCCTAGCAAAATACATTGCCTGTCATCCGACTCTAAAACAGGCCCCTCTTCATCTCTGTGTACTTCCTTCCTCCCTTCATCCCGTCAAACATATCCCTATCCCCTATTCCTGCCCTTTCCTCATTTGTCTAACATTCTCCCCTCTATTACAGTCTTCAACATCTCATTGCTAATCAATATGATTTGCATCTATTTTCCCTGCTTCCTCATGATTTCTCCCACCTATCCCCCTTCCTTCCATAGCACTTTCTCGTTTGTTTTCCTTTGCGTTCATTCCACCTTCTCCGTTCTTCTGAACACCCAAATTTCAAAAACCTTTAATCTACGCCTATCTTATCACGTCAACGGCCATGTTTCCGCACAGTAAAAAACTATGCTTCAAGTCAATGTTTTCGCCATAGTTTCCCCAGAGCCTTACTCAGCCTCCCTGTCATCAACCCTCGCCCATTTGTGAAATATCCTTCGCCTAATCTAATTCTTCTTGAGTCCCTACTACTGTGATCGGGTTGCTCCAAAAAGCTTCCAAACCCAAAGTTATTACCGAAGACACACTTCCAAGATACTCGTATGGAACTCAATAAGAGCAGTATGCTCTCATGAATACGGTACATGTGCCTGTGCATAGCCATACTTCATTATTTGAACGTATTCCGTTGCACACGTATGGTTAGTGCGCATTTGGGAAATACCAATATTATATCTCATTGTGATGACATGCGTCGCCCTGCCTGAATAAAACGTTGAAGAATGGATTAACATGTCACATATGTCATGTACCATATTAGCATGGTGGTTTATCTGCTATCCTGCATATCCCGAATATCACTAAAGATTTAACTTGTAAAACTGAATCCAAGTCCGCCGGTTAGCCGCCGTTCCAACCTTTCCATAATCGCAGAGACCAGAACTCTTGAAATTTTTCACTTAATAAAGATTTCTTTTCGATATACGGCATCATTATCACGTGAAATGAAACTTTACTCTTGAAAATGGTGTAGCACATCGAAACTGGTCAAAAATAAATCTTTATTAAGTGGAAAATTGCAAGATTTTTGATCTATGTTACCATGGAGCCTTTCCACCAAATCACACGTGAATCTATAATTTATGTTTGCATACTCATTTAAAAAATTTTAAACCGTTGCGTGTCAAATATCGAATATATATGTATCGCCACTCTCCTCAATGGGAAAAATTTCGATACGGTCTTTATAGTATAATTTTCGAATCAAAGTTATCGATGCGGTATCGTTGTTTATCGATGCGTATCGTCCGAGCAATGACAACGCGTAGGCAACGGCCGTCGATACGTACACCTTCATCGTTCCTCAGACCAACCCTTCTTCCTCACTCCCTCCCACCCCCCTTTTCTCCCTCACTCCCCTTCGTCTCCAAAATGACACCCACGCATCCATCTCCTCTCCGCCCCGAAATCACACAACGCACCCGCGTCCCGAATCGCTAAGAAAGAGAGCGGCGCCGAGTCGTCCGCTCTCCTCCTTCGGGGGCCGAGCGAGGGCGGAGGGTGGACGATACGTCTTTCGACCATGAGGACAACGACTTTGAGTTTCGCCGGCAAATCGGAAATCCATGTTCTTCTCGATCCGCCGATGCATCCCGGCGAACCTTCGCTATTAACAGCGGGGGCGCGCCGGGGGAAGATGTTTGTTTTCCTGCCGCCCAGACAGCCGGCCCTCCTCCGCATCCACGCACGCACGTGTTTCCCTCTCATCCTACCCCGATAACAGATTAATATGCTGACGGAATAAAAGTGCGAATGATCCCTGCGTGAACAAACTTAACAAATGTAATTTTCTCACTTAATAAAATTGGACGTAGGGACTCAAACCCGGCTCGATGATCGCATTGGCGATTTTATTTTTCGTTCTGCCAGTGCGGTTGGAATTTGAATTCCTTTTAAGAAGACAAGGGTGCAGGCAGGCATGAACATACGGGAGAAGTGTGCCTTCGTCTACGGGGATCTTATCTCTCTCTCATACTTAATGTGCGCGCTTACTGTTTTCCCCGAAATTTTTGGAATTAAAATCATCTGGAGAAAGTGTGCGGTGTTTTGAGAATGCTTTGAACGCCATTGCGCCGAAATTCAACGAGTGCTCTAATTTTGAAAGGACAATACAGTACACTTGTTTTTATTTTCCTGCGTTGTGAACCGAAATAATTTCGGTGATGGCATTTTTTTATGCCTTCCAGTTTTTGATTCTTTGCCCCTCGTAGATTACGTATTATCGCTTCGGCAGTTCGCTCAAGAACCTCAATCCTTCAGACAATAAAAAACGACGCGCAGCGAAGCCCGAGAACGGGGGTGGTGGAGGGGGTGAGGGGGGGATGATGATCGAATCTGGGAAGCGTTGTACGATTCGCTTAAAACATTTCCCCACCTCTATAAAAAATTATGAAATTTCGAAAAAAACTCATCGAAAAAAATTAGGGGGTGTGCTGGGAAGGAATTTCCCCTCCGATTCACCGAGCGACAGACATATGGAACGTCGTCTGCATGTCCTCCCCGCGTTTAAAGGTGATAAACACCACGAATCCAACATCACTCCTCTCTGCTTTAAGTTGCTTCGGAAAGTCCTCATCCATCCGAATCCCTCTTTCACCCCACGCTCCAGTAATTCGCCCCCCGCCCCCTCTCCCCCAAAGGCTTCCCTGTTGTAAAATGTGCACATTCCATTTCCCTTCCCCAAGAATTCCTCCCTTATTTTGCGCTTTCCTTTCAAATTTCCCCTCCAGAATACATCATCCTTTATCATCCCTCCCCCCCCCCAAAGGCGAAGGGCGAGTTTGAATTTTCCCTCCGAATTCGTCCCTTTTTCTATCTCGTCTCTCTTGTTTCCTTTCTTTCAATTTTTTCCTTCCGGAATGCTCCCACTTAAGGTTTCATTGCGTTTCACGGCGACATGATGAGAGGACAATTATAATAATTCAAACACAATCAAATACTTCTTGCGTGGGAAATGCGATCAAGTTTTCTCTGTCGAGGAAGCAGGAGGTATATGTCGGGAGTTGCCCCGGAGGTTGGTTGACGGGCGGGGGGGGCGGAGGAGGGGGTTAATCGAGAGGAGGGAGGGGGCGGAGGCCCTCAGACGGGGAAGGCGCCCTATTCTCGCGATAGGCGCCCTTTGGGGAGGGGGTATTTTCTTCCGAAAGGACGCCTCCCCCCCCCATCCTTCCCTCTCCCCTCCTCCGCCCCCACGACTCCCGTCTCGTAGCGAGAGAGTGAGAGGCGGATGGAAGGGGGGCGGGGGAGGGGGGGACTCGTAGTCCTCGGGACATAAAGGGGCGAAAAATTAGATTCATCGCCGGCACTTCCCTGGGGGATCGAAAAAACAGCCGTGAGGCGGAGGACGGCGGGCGGGAGATGGTGGGATGGGCGGGCTCTTTGAAAACCAACCGGCGAACCTCCTTCCCCGTCCCCCCCTCCCTCCCCCCTGGTGTGAGAGGCGATGGGGGGGGGTGTTAAAGTGGGGAAGAGGAGGGCAGCGGGGGTGGATTTACGTGTGGCGGGAAGGGGGGTGGACGATTATGGAGCGGGAGGAAGAGGGTTGGAAGGAAGAGGGTTTAGTAGGAGGAGGATCCGTTGGGTGAGAAGGGAGTGGTCGAGGGAGGGAAAGAGATTCGGATCCGGAAAGTTTGGGATTTGGATTCGGGGGAGGGCGGTGCAGTGTTCGTTGCTGTAGACGTAAACCTTGCAGTCTCACCACAATGAAAACAAATGAGCTACAATGACAGCGATTACATGGCGCATTGTTGCATATCTCTCGGGCGCCGTGAGCATATTAGCGAGAGGCGAATCCATCGCTCAATCAAACGAGTATATCCGAGTGAGAAATATCCGAGTCCATTTTTGGTGATTGTTGTTTAAGTGGATTAGGGTGTTTATTTGGATTTATATATCAGTTGACATGTTGTTCACTTCGTGCAGACGTTTCAGTATTCCTCAGGAGCGTCTTTGAACTTTTTCTGAAACGGTTGAAAACCTATCCTCTGCGCCGTGAACAGAAGAGGTGTTGTTGCGTTCTGAACGGATGACCCTGGATTTGTTTCATTTCTTCTTCGGTCTGCTGCATCTTCATTAAAAACAATTGCGTTACATTGAGGAATGGAAATTTTGACGCTGGCAATTGATCCAATAGTATATTTATTTTTTTTAAATCTTCGACCCACATAAGAAGGAAAATTTGTGAATTGTGAAGATCGTCGTCATGAGTGTATCAATCCTGAGATATATTCGCTGCAGTCCATTCTATTCTTCTCTCTCCAGTGTTTGATTCCCTCTCTCCCCCCGCCCGATTGCTTCTCCCTCTTACATCCTTCTTAAATTGTGCTATTCACTTGTCTCTCGGTCGTCCTAGCGGAATAATTCCTTCAACATTCCCATGTATTATGCTTGTAACTTCTTAAATGTGCCTAAAGGTGTGTGTGTCCTGTCCATCTAGGTCTTCTTTGCCGTAGACATTCTCCATGCGGTTTTTTTCACCTCTGCTCTTCTGCTACTTCCTCGTTCCATATTCCGTCCGTCCATTTAATCTCCAGTATTTTCCTCTCCATCACGATGTTTCCAGGTCTCATCTTCTTCGCTGGTCCACTCTTCCAATTTTCCATGTATCTGATCGAGATTATGTGTCATGGTCCAAACGAGTGTTCTCACGCGCCACCACTTCCTCGTTCGTAACCTCAGGTGTACCTTGACCATTTTAGCTGCTGTCTCTTTCTCATGAACGCCTTCTTTGCCCATTAAATGAAGAACACAAGGTGTATTTCTACTGTTCTTCATTTATGTATAACTAATAATTGTACCTGTTTAATTTGTACCCGGTGATGACGCGTAAGCGTTGAAACTAGTTATACGTAAAGAAAGAACAGTGGAAATATACATTGAGTTCTTCATTTAATGAACATGAACTTCCACAAATTGAGTCGGGAGCAATTGTCTTCTTGGCTGCTCTTCTCTTGATATCGGTCGCATTCCTTCCATCGCAAGTTATTGTAATACTGCTGAACAAGTACATGAAGGAATTGCGAAGATTGAGGCCTGATAAGGTGAAATTAGGAACTAGTGAATGGCAAATGACAGCAGTTCCCCAACGTAGAAATTCATTCATCCAGACTGCAGTTTCGCAGGCAACCCAACCAACGTCTCTTCCTGGCTGCTCAGGGCCTCGTGGTGCAGCGTGCACCTCGAAGCTGCTGTGGTCACGTCGGATCATCACTTCGCATTCCATAGATTCCCTGCGGTGGAATATGGCTCTCATTCATCTGGTCATTCTTATTTATTCCCTCTCCGGACTCGGGGCTTCGTCCACCCTTGGTTCGGGCCATCTCCGTTCGGGTGCCGCGAAATGAAATGGGGGGCGAGTCGCCCCTCGTGGTCGCCCTTCGCGTTCGACCCCGCAGCGGAACCACGTGCGTGCGTGCGTGCCGCCCCTCGCCCCCGAGGGCCGCCTTCGATCAATTGCGACATCGCGCGGCCCCCGTCGTTGGGGCGGGCGAAGCGAAGGGGGGCGAGGCAGTGAGAGGGGTCGCCCAAGCGGGCGAGGAAGGAGCGAGAGGGTGCGCGCGCACCATGACGACGGCCGAGTGCATGTCGGCACGCATTCGCGGTGCGGGGCGCCGAAAACTTAACCGGGCGATTCTCACGCATACCTCCCGGGCGCCGCTCCGAGGGGGATGAAACAGCGGGGGAGGGGAAATCGGCGGGGGAGGGAGCGCGCTGTCTTCTTCGCCGCTGACCCTTGACCCCTTCGCCGCTACCACTCGATTGAAGTGTCCCCCTCCTCTCTCTATGCTTCGTAGTTGTGTGGTGTTACGTACAATAAGGTAGAGAGTGGGAAATCTCGATTCATACGCCCACGCACGAACTCCCTTCGAATCAATGCTTTCCGCAACACCTACCCGCAATAGGCCAAGGGTGTGTGGCGGGGGGTGTTGGGTCACCAGCCATGCATGCACGATTCCAATCGTGTCATCTCTACACAAATATTAGTTCGATCATGCACTCGAGAAACGTTAATCACGCGAAATAAAATACTTACATGCTATTTATTATCAATAACAATACATGTACTTGTATCAATTCTTGCCATAGAATTGTCAAAAAGATTGGTCTATTAAATCAAAAAATAGCATGCAGGATTTGTATAAAATTAATTAACTGCCAATTATAATTATCACCCTCGCGATTGCTTCCATATCTATTTTGATCTATAATGTTACAAGGAAAAAAACGGTATTTCAAATCTATCCGTTTTACTACAAATTTCCGTGATTTAACGTTGGTGATCTTTCAGAACTGGTTTCAACGGTTGGGCTCGTTCTTCCCATTTCAATGCCAAAATCGCCTGGTGTTGACAAGAGAATGCCGTTTCACCGAATTCTGGATTTCTCTTTTTGTCCACCCAGGATCGTTGCGATGCCCGTGATGTCGTTTATGTCAACTCTGCGGGATTACTCCTCGTGGCGCAAGCAAAGGTGCAATTCGATGAGTATTCGCTTCCTTGAGAGAGACGTTTAGTTTCCCTGAGCCGCTTGCAATGGACGCGTTCTTCCCCCCGAGCAAAGTTCTCATTCCTCCAGAATCATTTCGTTGAATCTCTCGCATCTTTGAAACCGGATACGTGTGTCCGATAAAATCGGTTTCCTCATCGCGATGCATTTCTTCAGAAACGGAACATATTTCACTTTGATATCCTGTGCAGAGCAGTTTTTGTTTTGAGCTTGGCCACGAGGCTGTCACGATTGAGATCATGCCACGGTTGAGATCGTGCCAAATATAAAATGTCATTCCTCGTGCGTCGTCGTCGATAGTAACAGTTGAAGAACGGCGAGCGCAACCCAACCTTCCAATCGAAGGAAATGGCCCAACCCCACGGGCAAGGAAAAATACCGAAAGTGGGGCTCTCGACCTCTCAATGCCTCTGATTCACCACAGAGCGTAGGACGGCAGTGATGGTTTACCCCAATGATGACAACAAGGGCATCGAAACCAGTGAAGATGCGAAGGAAGAAATTAATAGACAAGAGTATAACCGGCATAGAAGTCACCGAACTAAAGAAAATCAAGGGCAAGGGAGTTAGACTGGAGGCGGAAAACAATGATTTGGAACTGAAACTGAAAGAATATCAATGTGTTAACCAGAACATCCTGAAGATAAGCAGAGAGGTTAAAAACAAACCAAGAATATGTATGACTGGCGTTAACTCGAACCTATCTGAAGACGACGTACTGACGTGTATCAGGAAACAAAACGACCTATTGGATACTAGCCACCCTAAGCTAATCTTCAAGTTTGGGAAACGGGAAATCACAAGAGTAAATTGTGGCATTGAAGAAGACTGCGAAACTAGGAAAACCTTGAACAACCTAAAAAGGGTCTGTATCGGTTATGACTCGCATAAAGTAAGTGATTACATCAAAATCACTCAGTGCTTTAAATGCCAAAAGTTCGGCCACATTTCGAAGAACTGCAATGCAGCAAACTCTGTGTGAGCCCATTGCTCCGAGGAGCACACTACTAAGGAATGCGAGAAGAATGAAGGAACACCCACCTGCGCAAATTGTAAATTAGCCAAGATCGAAGACTGCAACCAGAAGGCGTCAGATAGTAAATGCGGTATGTACCAAAGAAGGCTGCGGAACTTAATAGAGACAATAGACTATGGAGGCATCTAGCAATAGCCAAGTCAATCTACAAGGTGCAAAGACGCCAACGGACGAACTAAGAGCAGTAAAGGAGCAGCTTCATTTAGATATTTGCCTTGCTCAAGAGCCATATATGTTCAAAACACCTAACAGTCATTGGATTATTCCTGGAAAGGGCCTTAAAACGAGAATTGTGCCCACCAGGCCAATAAATAGAGGATATGCGGCTATTATTGTGTTCAATGACGACATTGATATCCTGGAAATTACTTACTTTACGAATCAGTATATCGTTGTTGCAGAAGTGAGATCTCTCTTAGAATCTTTTATCTTAGTCTGTGCTTCCTTTCCGCCAAGCCGTGACATTATTCCTTTTCTTTCGCAAATCTGTCAATAATAGATCATGTTAAGGACAAACAATTGATTATGTCTATGGATTCTAACGCCAAGAGTGAAACTTGGTTTAATTCAGCATCTGACGATAGGGGAAACCTCCTAGAAGAACTAATCTCTTTGATCGACCTGTTTATATTAAACCAACCTGGCGAACCGGAAACTTCTTATAGTCTAAACGGTTCATCTAATATCGATCTAACTGTAATAAGTACCCCACTTCTTAGAAAGGTTAATGAGTGGAGGGTCATGCCTGATCTAATAACAAGTGATCATAGGCTGCTACTATTGATAACAATTAAGAATGGCAAGAAGATATCGACACCACAAAGAAGATTCAACTTTGGTAGCGTGAATTGGGAAAAACTCAATGATAGCTTCTTAAAAAAATTAGTTCATATTGATAGACATTTAATTTGGATTCCCCACTCAAAGCACATCGATGAGCGTATTTCTAACTTAACTTCTGCCATTAACGACACGATGATGGAAAACATTCCGGATTACATCAAGCTCGATAATCAACACCCTTGGTGGACCGCTAAACTAGAACGCATGAAAGAGGTCGTAAACAAACTTCGCAAAGACTACCAAAAGTGTAACTCTCAGGATAAAAATATCTAGATTAGATCTATTATTAGATCTAACTCGATATAAGGGATATTCGCTCAAGATCAAAGAATCCAAACGTGAATCTCGGGAAACATTTAGCTCAAGAAATCCTAGCAACAATGCTTGGGGATTCGCCTACAAACTATTTGCTGAAAAAGATAAACTACCCGCGATACTTGGAACTTCCATCCTTGAGGACCGTAGCATCCCTCTCACGGAGGAAATAATTAAAATATCATTGAACACCTTATTGCCCGACGATACTGCTGACAATTACGAACAATCGATCATTAGGGAGGAGTCACTAATCATGCCGGACACCCCAGACATGGAACCGTTCAACGAGGACGAAATATCATTAGCGGTCCAACAAATCAAACCCAAGAAGGCACCTGGACACGACCAGATACATGGGATGATAGTACAAAAACTAGCCGGAAACCTGGAAAAATTCATTACAAACATCTTTGATGATTATCTCATGTTTTCCTATTTCCCAGACTCATGGAAAATCGGAACCTTACATATCATCTTAAAATCTAAGGAAAAGGATCCATCTGAACATTCCTCATTCAGGGCAATCACACTGCTTCCGGATCTGGGCAAAACATTTGAAAGAGCTACCAAGGGCAGAATTGAAGCTATTTTCGACAACACGCTCTACCACCCTAACCAATATGGATTTAGGAGAGGGAAAAGCACATCGGATGCCATTCACCATCTTTTACGGTTAATCGACAATCAAAGCAAATATACCATCGTCATTTTTATCGACATCAAAGACTCTAAGGATCCCAGCTAATCTAATAAAGCTTCTGATCAGCTATTTAAATAATAGAGAGGTCAGATAATCCACGCATACAACAAAAACAAGCCAGATTTTAACAAGAGGCTGTCCACAGGGGTCGGTTCTTGGTCCGTTATTCTGGAATCTTATAACCAACCAGGTACTCAGAAGAGACTTCCCTATTGGGTGCGAGCTCATTGCCTTCGCAGATGACATGGCCCTGACTATAGAAGCAAGCACCAGAGCCAAAATGGGACCCATGATTGCGGAATGTATGTATGTAATTGAAAAATGGGCAACTGAGAACAAGTTAACGATATCGACTGCTAAAACCCAATACATAATCTTCGGAAGCAAGATGGCTAGGAACCCTACTGTGAAAATTTATAATAAAAACACGAAAAGGGCTTACGTATTTAAATACCTCGGAATTATGTTAGACGAGAAATTATCCTACCAAGCCCATATTAACTACACCACCAATAAAATAAAGAAAATCTTCCAGGCAGCTCGGAGATACTGAAGGTTTAAGTTCGGCACCGACACTCCTTAATAACCATGTATAAAGGAGTAACAATTCCCATCGCCACCTATGGCTGCGATATTTGGACTCATAAGATCAACATAAGTAGAATCGACCGTAAACTAAAAGAAGCTCTAAGGCCCTGCCTGTTATCAATATGTAGGGGCTACTCTACGGTCAGCACTGATGCGTTGTGTATAATTTGCGGGCTACCACCCTTAAAATACGAGATCCTGGAAAGAAATGCTATAATCAAATTACAACCTGGACAAAGGGCTAAGCACTTCAATCTTGAACTTGACGAAAATCAATCCATAAGGAAAAACGTCTTAAAAAAGAGACTGAGGGAAGAATCCATCATTCAGTGGCAATCTTACTGGGATCACAGTGATAAAGGCTCATGCACAAAGGACATTTTCCCTGTTATTTGCGATAGATTAAAACTAAAAATCAACCCTTCACATAAATCTACCCAAATGCTATCAGGTCATGGAAATTTTTCAAATTACCTTCACAAAATTGGGAAATTGAGAACTAACCTATGTGATGTTTGCTTAACAGAGGACACCGCCAAACACAGAATTGAAGAATGTATCCGTTATGAAAGAACAAGACTAGAAATATTAAATTCAATTGCGCGAAATAGTATTATTCTGTTTAAATGCCAATTGTAAACTCCTATTTGATTCGTCACATGATTGGTAATTAAGTAATTAAGCAGACACATCTAACACATTCTATTGTCAGTGTAAATTTTCCTATTTAACGTGCTCTACAACTAGGCGAAAAATCAAAATATATCATACATTCACGATACAAGCTATTTGTATCTGTATATATTATGTTGTATGTTTCTGTACTTGTGCTGATTATTGTGAAAATATGTACTAATTGTACTTGAAGTGCCTAAATTCTAATGTTCTGTGTATTCTGTGAATGGTCTAGTGTGTAATTCCAAATGTATTATTATGTATGTTTTGGATACTTGAGAGTTCATGTAAATAACTGTTTAAAAATCTCACATCGAGTAACTTTGGCGATTAAAGACAAAAGGGGAATTTAAGCGTGAGCAGGTACCCCCTCAATCAACATATATATCAGTGTTATATAACCATGTATGTTGTACTGGAATAAACAAGGAAGGGTTGTTTAGGATGTCTCTACTCCTACCACACCCGTTAAAAAAAATGCCTCTGATATTATTCGCCTCTCCGTCAATGTGGGTGTAATATTACAGTGACGACTAAAAAGCTTAATGGTGGTCAAAAAAGTTTCACTTTCAGCGGTGATATGTTTTTTTTAAAGAGTCAAAAATCGTAAAAATATAAGCAATGCCTAGCATTCCAAAAATTCGAAAATGTATCCATTGTTAATTTATCTAAAAAGATAGTATTATTTCTTATTTATTTAACAAATGAACCACTAAAATATATTAATGTATGCTACCCATAACCGCCATCAGTTTCAACTTACAACCACAGCGAAAACAAGGAGCACCAGTTAGTTGCGGAACTTAACATTTTTCCGCTGCTCGTTGTTCTTCAGTTGTTAGCGAAAATTTTAAAGGTTTGTTGAAGTAAAAGCATGTCAAAGATTTATGACATCACATACGTATAAGCGGTCCCGCGATAATAGGCAGAGATTCGGGACGTGCAGAGGCGTGTAATTTACGCGAGTCCCTCTCTCAAAGTCCCGCACCTGAGGTCCCATGGAATTCAAGTCCTATCTCGGACATGCGTGAAATACATACAAGCGTTCTTTTTTTCACGTTATCTCCCCGAAATGACCACTGGCACCCGGAACTCCCCTCCACCTTACTCCAAGTAAGGTTAGTTAACATATAAAACTGAACGTACGAGGGTCATCCGGAAAGTAGTACCCGTTCGTGAAATAAAGACACAAAAGTAAATATTAACAAACATAAAAAATTTTATTTGAAATAGGATACTTTAAACTACTTCTCAACATAATCTCCAAGCAAATTAAGACATTTGTCATAACGTGTGACAAGTTTCTGTATTCCTGCTGCATAGTCCTTCGCCGCCAGCTCATTGAGATATGCGAGGGGCCCATCTTGCACAAATTTTTGCATAATGCAGATGGTGTTTAACAATTTCATGAACAATTGTTCGAGAAACATTGGGAAAATGCTCACAGATGTCATCAATGGTGACGCGCCGATCGTTCCTCACGAATTCGTCAACTGAGCTCACCAGTTGGTCTGTAATGACAGACGGTCTCTCCGAAAGCTCATCGTCGTGTGTGTTCCCCCTCCCCATGTTGAAGTTGCGACACCACCGCCGAACAGACGACTCGTCCATTACATTGTCTCCATACACCTCCTTTAATTGGCGATGAATATCACATGGGCGAACGTTTCTTGCATTGAGGAATTTAATCACTGCCCTCACTTCACAACTGGCGGCGTTCTCAATTTTTTTAAACATTGTAAACAATCACAGAAACAACACAGGCAATGCTAGCGTCACGCAACTTGGCTCAGAGAAGGCAGACAAGCCACTGAAGCTATCTGACCTCGTCCAGCGGCTACTCGCGTCGTCAGCACTTCATGCGGCACGAACGGGTACTACTTTCCGGATGACCCTCGTATTAGACAAATTGCACGAGTTAATTTTCGCGCGAGTTGAAGTTTCGTTCGTTCATAGTTTCCACATTCATCGACCAATAAATTTCCTCCGAAATGTTCCCCACTCGAACGCGTTCTCTTTTTTCCGAGGGAGCAATATCCATTCCACGCCATGAATCGTCCCGGGCCATGCCGACCTGCGATGATGAGCGTGGCGATGGCAACCCCGGCCGCCCATCACGGGGTGCCAACTTTCCCATCATTTATTTGAAGGCTGCATTGGTCTGCCACCCTCGCCCCCGGCCCCATCTTTGCCTTCCTCCCCTTTTAAATCCATTTGTCCACTCTGGCCAGCGCATCCGCCAACTCTTGTGCGCCCTCCCGCCCTCTTTCTCACCCTTTTCACCCCCTCACCGCCCTTATTTCTCCTCAAACCCACCCCTTCCTCCCACTCCACCGCAAAACCCATCTCCCTCCCTACCCCGCCCTCCCCCTCCTCCTCACCCGCACGTCGGCTCCTCCACACTCCAGGGACACCAACCCCCACCCACCCCCTCCCTCGTGGCAAACACACGCACGCACCAACCCACTGGGCTTTGCGATATTCCATCTCCGATATCGACGGTCGTCCGTATTGCAAATGATATCGTGTTCGCGACGACATACTGACGTATCGATAATTATCGTGCACATCGAAAAGTTTAAATGAGAATATCGAATATATCGAATGTGTGGCCAATATCGTCTCTATTTCATGTTATTAGGGGACGTGGTAGTCCAGGGGTAGAGCATTGTACTTCTGCCCTGGTTCGATTCCCGTGCAAGCTTCTTTGGACGCCCTCAGCCCCACTCCACACTTGTGCGATTTTTCGGGCACCAGATCTTCCTGGGAAACCCTAAACTGGCACAGGGAAAGGAATGCAACCCTGTTAATGTGTGAATTTCACGGGCTGTATAGGGGCTTGGTCCTGGTTGAACTCTGCCATCACCTACCAAACCTACCTTCGGATCGATTACTGTGTTTGTGGTCTTTTCCCTATGATATCATAACTAATTCGCTCGTGTCATTTATTGACCCTATCGTATCTCGACAATATCCTCATCGTTTCTCGACTCACCCATAGTGCCGGAATAAACCACAATAATTAGCCCGAAAGTTGGTTTCGATAAGCGATGGTGGAGTTCACCCAATACTAATCAATGGATGACGGTGTGTGGAATCTCACATCAGGAAGGAGGGCTGCCATCCCTTATTCCGTGTGGTTTTCCAGGAAGATGTGGTGCCCTAAAAAAGTCACCTGGCGTGGGTGAAGATGGGGGTGCCCTGAGAGGCGTCCTCGGAGATAATGCCTCCGCCATTAGAATCGTGTTCTCTTGTAAGCCAAAACGTCGACATAATCCATTTTTCCATTTTATGGTTCGCCTCGATTCGTCGCGTTCCACGGTTTCGACGATCATTACCGACCTTCAATACGGGCCCTCGATCCCAAAAGAATATTCATGTAGACAAAGTCAATGTGACGAAAAGATCGATAAGTCGTTATACTAATGCTAAGACCCACGAGGATTTGCGATGGGTCGAACGCGGCCTTGGTGCAATCGTCACACCGCCGGGTGAATAGATCTCGATCGGTCGGTCGGATCGACTGAGGAGTCGAATCTCATGCGCTCGATTTCGAATCGAGCGTGTTTTGTTGTGACGTAATAGACCTTCCGATTGGTCGCTTCATTCCTTCGAGTCACTGGACGACGTCGGTCACCGTGGCACCCAGAAGCGCCCGTGCACCACTCTCGATGCCCAAAGCATCCAATCGCTAGTGAAATCGATTCGCGTCACGTCTGACGAATCGCCTCCGATGACCGATGAAATATCATCTCGTGGACAGAGACGCGACGTGTCCGGCGACTTCCGCAATCCCTTTGTCCGAGCTTATTCCACAATCAATCTGCGACTTCAACTCGACGACGAGTTAAAAGTTAGGGAAATAGTATAATAAATTTTCGTGTCTTCGATACGATGGCTGCCTACGGATGGGTGCGAGTGTTTATAAATGGCAGCCGTGGGACTCTGGTCATAATTCACCTGCGTGGGACACTAAATAGCCCTTATCTTAAGCTGTATCGCAGTTAGATTCGTATTTTCTGGTGTGACTAGCGCTCGGTAAAAATCCTTACTCTCCTCGCTCGTTTGTCTTTTGTAAATACTAGTTGAATATCAACGAGCAGAGTCACCTGTCGGAGTGTTCTGAAATTTGGAATGAATTCCCTTTTGCTTTCGTTCCTTTCTCCACGAAGTATGTAAACGCTGCTTGAATATCAATTGTTTCCATCTACACAAATCACTGCACGGGAGCAACAGCAACAGAGAGGCGTCCGCACCTCCACAGATCTCTCCCCAGAGCACTGGCCCGTGTTGTGTGTACTCAAAAGGGAGTGCCTATTACTACGCGGGGAACCCCTTGCGCTTGCGCTGACATCTGATTGTATTCCGAGAACCTTTCAAACTACCCTCTTTTTAAACAATTGAGTTCCTAAATCTTATGTCCCGAGCTTCGCGCATTGTAGTTAGGAGGGGTAGGATTTTTAGGAAATCCGAGAAGGACGGGTGGAGAGAATCCGGCGTCGGCACCAGCCTACTCTTATAATGAGAGGCACCAAGGGTTCGAACAATTCAGCCGTCCATCCGAAGGGCGGCCTACTCCATTTTAAGGGCTCTCTGCATAATGTACTCCCAAGTACGGATCGGGATACCATGGAAATAGTCTTCATGAAGTTTTCTTGGGTTTCCCACCGGGCCAGGGGCTCCATATTGGCCAAGGTTTCTATACCCGACTCGTGCATCGTCTTCAGGGTAGATGATTGCCACTCTTTTTTTCAGTTTTAAAAGGTCTTCATTTCCGTATAGCATAGTTTTACAAGAATTTAATAAAATATACATTGAAACATACTAAAAACAAAACGGAAACCCCGTTTTAGGATATACTCCTCTTCGGGGTGGGAAAATTAAATAAAGGAAAGGCTACAAAGACGGTAGCGGTGCGGAAAAGATTGCCGCTCTGTTTTTGGCCGTTTATATACTTGCGCTCTCGGGTCAGGTAACTTTTGATTGGTCCGAAGAGGAGGCCTCCTGATTGGTCGCCGGGCCGTTGTGGTCTGTTTCTTCCTTTCCTTACCCCCATTAGCACAGGTTTCCATGCATTACTCTGGGAATGGCGGGAATCCCTGTTGAAATTCCGTCCTGCCATTCTAATTTCAATTGATTCTTTGGTTATTCGGTCCCAGTAACCACCGGCGCGGGCGAGTAACTTCGTCCCGTTGAAATTAATTGAGTGGTCCATCCCGATGCTGTGCTCGGTGATGGCTGATTTTTCCACCTGCCCTAGTCGTAGATTTCTTTTATGTTCCTTTAACCTCGTCTTGATGGTCCGCTCCGTCTCTCCAATGTAGACCTCCCCGCAGGCACACGGGACTTGGTATATGATATGCCTGGGGTCTTTAGGCCAATTGGGTCCTTCACTCTGGCAAGCAAATTTCTAATTTTTTGTTAGAAAATTGATTTTTCTCATATACCCAGTGACCCATCTACCCTGAGGGCGATGCACGAGTCGGGCATTGAAACGTCGGTCAATATGGAACCCCTGACCCGGTGGAAGACCCGAGAAAACTTCATCAAGCAAATACGCCGGGAAAGCACCAAATCTTATTCCATTGAAATACTCTATCACCGCCGAGATTCGAGCCCGGGCCCTCGGGGTGGGAAGCCACTTCATTAGCCAACGCAATATCCATATATTTTAGTTCGTTTGGGAGTAAAAGAGTAAGTTCATGTTAATTATGTGTATTACTGAGATGGAGTAAGGTACAATTATTTAAGAAACATTAGAAAGACGGAAGAGGGTTCGACGCCATTCTCAAAGAAACGCGAATGGAGGAGAATTTAATTCACCGTTTTATACGAATTCAAATTAATGTTGATGAAGCCCGTCGTGTATTCATGAGATTGGTTTTCACCGTTCATTGAAAATATATACGACAACGGCCGCATTTTCTCTCTTTAGCGTGCCGTTTTGGATATTGTTGTAACGGGTGTTGTAGCAATATAACGTGTGGCATGAAGTTTTTACTGAAGGTTTTTTGAATCAAATTACCTCTCTCTCGAATCCCGCAATTAAGAAAATCAGCGATAAGGACGAGCAGAAATGCTCGAGTGGTGTCAGAGAGGCATCGTCGGCGAAAGTCAGACACACTCCAAAGATGGAGCCCTTGCTCCTTTTGAAATTTGTCAACAATGCACGTCTCCAGACGAATCCCCTGAGAAATTGCACGAGTTGGGTACGCGGTTGGCGCCCTCCCCAATCGGGTCCTGGGGACCCCCACCCTCTCAGACGCGGAATCCCCCTTCCTGCCCCTCAGATTGTATGTTGCAAAAATGTCTACACTCCTTTTTGTAATGATTTTCGACGTATGTGTGAATGCAAATAACGAGGGGTTAGGATGATGAAAGTGACCGTTCAGTCTCGATCTCGCTCCAATGAAGACATTTTATTATCATCAATATTATTGTCATCCTTGTGCAGTGATAGCGCCGAGCAAAGTATCCAGGGGATGATATCTCTCAAGCCCTCCCTCCCCCGCTTCCCTCTCTCTCGTGGGTCGACCATGTGCGCCCAGTGGATGTACGCCTGCCACGTGACAGCGTATGCCGAGACGGGCGGAAGGGAAAGAAAGGGGGGGAGGGGGGGGGCGGAGATAAGAGTGATCCCGATCCTCCTCCCGACATTTTTCTCTCGGCTGCCAATTCCCCAGGTCCAAGCGACTGCCGACGCCGTCCAATAAAATAAGAGAACGTCACCTCGACACGCGGATATTTTCTGCAAAAGATTGCTATCGAATCGAACAACAATAGGGGGAGGCACGGTGGGTGAAATACGCGGGTTCCCCACCTTGGAAGCGTTATCAACGAAGACTACGATACAAGAAAGAAGAAACAGATAAGAAGACCGCTTTACTTAAAGATATACCCCCCACCCAACCCCCGAGAAGCAAGGAATACTTGACTACAGGCACACAGAAGAATTGTTTAAATGAGCATAAATTTGAAACAGCCCATGTCTGGAGCATACCGACACCCGTTCATGTGGACCTTATAAAAGGGAAGGGGCAGGCACGTGATTTTGGAGGTAAGTGCGTATGTAAGACGGGCTGACGAGCTGTATTGAATAGAAAAGGAACGATGGAAGTGTCATAGCATTACATAGCTTACTACATAGCAGGGGTCCCAGATGTGCTTGTTCGGGAATCAAACCCATGCCCTCCTGGTGGTAGTACGTAAAATGCTCTACCCCTTGACTACCACGTCCCATGATAACATTAAATACCATCAATATTGGCCACACTTTCGATATTTTCAATATCCACATTTAAATTTGTCGATTTTTACGATAATTATTGATACGTTCGCAAATTTTAAAATATGGACGACCGTCGATATGGAGATGGAGAAAAGTGTCAGGAGAAAATAATTCATAGAATACGTCTGATAAACGCAATTATCAAAAAACAGTCTGAAGTGTATCAGCCACCCCCTGCCTAACACCCTATCGGTAGTTTGCTAGGCACTACAATATCTATCTAAATTAATCGAAATATTAAAAATGGAAGTCAAATCTTATTTGACGCATTTAATATGACGCTAACATATTTGTTGGGAAAATTCTTGGGAAATGTCCAGAGGAAGACCTTAACTTGTATGTACATATTTTTGTAAAAAGTATTTGTGGAAAAAGTAATCTGCGGGTTAAGGTACATTTTTCGATGGACACAATTACGAAATTAAGAAAAAAATGAAATGAATGATACTTTGAGAAAGAATTGGGCAGAATATGATAAAGGTGCTCATGTGGATATATGTCGGAAAGGCGTAAGGTTCGTGCACCGATACTCTTAATGAAAATACTCACGCACGGGAAGGGGACGTGAAAAACATGCGAAACCTGTACCTAGATACCAGGATAATGTACAAGCGTGACTATTAGGGCGGATGCCTACTAGAAGTGATAGGTGGATATGTGCGGAGGGAAAAGGGGTAGGGGATGTGGAGACAGGGAAAGTGAACGGAAGGGGTTATTCGGGGGGGGGGTTCAAATCGTCGCGGTGTATGGGAGGGGCGGGGGGGGGGGGTCGGGCGGAGAAGGCGGGTGCGGGAGAAAGGAAGATTGGAACGAGGTTTTCGTCGATTCACGTGGAACTCCGTTCCCTTCCCTCGCCTCCGTTCACTGCGACCCATTCTATTCCTTCTCCTTTCGTGCTCGGGGAAGTCAAATCCGGCGTGGGAAAACATTTGGGGAGCATTCGGTTGTATTGGGAATGTGTCGCAGGGCGAGCGATGTCATCAAAGTGGATGGGAGTATGGGAGGGGAGGGGGGGGGGGTAATATGGAAGAATACCTCTGTGTCGTGAAATTGTCCCGAAAATGTATTTTTATTTGCTTGTTCGTCGCATGCTCGGTCCTCTCTACTCCCTTCCGCCCACCCCAGCCATCGGGGGGGGGGGCGCTCTCCTCCACCCCCTCCCCCCTTCCACACGTTCCGTTTATTTTTTCCGTCGATCGGAGCAACCCGATGAAAATGGGGGCGAGAAGAAATCGGTTTGGATTATGTGTTTCTTTTGTGTCTCCGGGTACGGAAATATCTTCTCTCTCGGTCTCTCCCTCCCTCCCCCTGGCGATCAACTCACCCCTCGCTCCGCCGATCAAAAGCCCAATGGCGATGGAGGGAAATGGGTAGGCATTTGTTTGTTCATGCGGGTAGGTGTGCATATAAATGCCTTTGTATGTTGTATAGTAATACATATGCATTTATATGTACATATCTACCTATATAATTAATATTTACCGTTTAAGGTTATGTTTTGCACACAGCTTGTGCGACGATACCCCACCCAAAAAACACAACTCGAAGATCCCAATCTGCAACAAATCCCTCTTCATCTCCGTATACCTTCTCCTCCCTTCACTCCCTCCAACCTATCCCTATCACCTATTCCTGCCCTTTCCTCGTTTGCCTGGCAGTCTTCAACATCCCACTGCCGATCAATACGCACTTCATCTATTTTTCCTGCCTCCTTATGATTTCTCCCAACAATCTCCTCTCCTCCCCTTTCACCATACCTTGCATCTCTTCATCTGTTTTCCTTTCGGTCTATTTCACCTTCTCCATTCTATATTTCAAAAGCCTCCAATCTACGTCTATCCTCTTGCTTCCATGACCATGTTTCCGCGCCGTACATCATTACGCTCCATATCAAGGTCTTGACGAGTCTTTTCCTAATATCCTTACTCAAAGCCCCTTTCATCAACTCCCTCCTCCTTGTGGAAGCCTCTTTGCCTAGCGCAATTCTTCTCCTTACGTCCCTACTACTTTGACCGTGTTGGTCCAAAACATTTCCGAGATACGTAAACTTTTCCACCTGCTCTCTTTTATTAAGTCCTATTTTATCATTTAAACTAAGTTTTCGCCTTTCTCAAATACTGCATTACCTGTGTACCATTGTACGCTTTATTTTACACTTAGTTACTTTACACTTCTTCCCTATACCTATCGTAACCCCTTGGCTTACTGATAAACCATAGCTTGATCATCAGCAAACCTAACTCATTTTACGAATTCCCCGCCCACTTTCATTCCTACCTCCAGTTCTTCCCGTTCCTCTTTAATCATTTCCTCTGCATACAGGTTGAACAGCAACGGTGATAATGGGCAACCCTGCCTTACACCTCTCTCCCAAACACTGCCCATCCGTCGCCACTCGTAGTCTGAGACATGAATCGGTGCCGTATGAACCCATATATATATGGATTCATACTGATAGGGGTGCAGGGATGGGAACACTTCTTGAGGGCAGACCCAAGGAAAGACAATAACAAATGAGAAAACATCTGAGTGGCAGTGTAAACTCGAGGACATACTGTGCTCATACGCATAGACGTAACCTTAAAATGGGAATCATCTGCGAGACGAATACGACAATGGAATGCAAATATGCACTCGCCCTCGATTTCGTGGCAGGAAGATTTATTATTTTCGTATTTATCCTCCCCAGGGTTACTCTCTCTCTCTTTCTCCATCTCCCTTTCTCTATCTCTCTTTTTCTCCCCTTCTCTCTCTCCTTTTAATTTTCCTCCAATAATGGATATTTCGTGTATTTGCGCGTTCGGAATGGTATGGAGCATTATGCACTCTCCCTATGTCTATATCCACACACACGCACTGCCTTACATGTACACACATACTATATGCACACATACATAAGATACTCCGAAGGTGAGAGGGAAGTGATTTCTCTGAACGAGGGCTGAATGGAGAGCGGGGGCGTTCCACAGGCGACCGACAGTGCAGTGGACGGTTTCGGTGGAGGCGAGAGATGTAATTTTGATGAGGAAATGTGCTCCGAAACGAGACATTCGGCACTTCTAAATTTTCGCATTTTGACATAATTTCACGTTTTTATTTCAACGAATCGGTCGTTAAAAGAACTCCCAGCGATAGTCTCCCTAGTGGAGTGCAACGCCCCCCCCCCCCACCGTGCACGTTGACAAAGTCATAATGAGCCATCCACGTCTGCCAATTAGGACGCTTTTTGGGATTATCACCCGCCCGTCTCTTCCGTTCCCTCGTGCAGATGGCGGGGCGCTCCTTCGAATCGTGCAGATTGCCGTGTAATGCGCCCAATTAACTCGAATGTCTGAAGGAGAAGAAAAAGTGAAGATGAGAATTGCGGAACAGTGCGGAGGTACCTTCCCACCCAATGGTAATGGTTGGCTCCATTTGGTCAAAATGGAAGAAAAGCGTTATTTGTTCATTGTCTGCTTCGACTTCAACAGTTGGCCCTCGAAGCATTGGAATCTCGCATCGCCCTGCATCTATTGTCTGTGTCCAAGGAAGAGGAGCCGTTTAACGGAGCTAGAATGTGTGGATGCGGGCTCGCTATGCGACCCATCTCTCCCTCCGCTCCATTGAACCGTGATATGGATTCACGTGGGCGAATCAATGTCTTGTGTGTGTGTGTGTTCCTCTATCTCTCTCTATCTCTCCCTAGCTCCTTGTTTTATTTTCCTAACGTTTTCACTCTTGATTTCCACTCCCGTTTCAGACTTTTCGCGGAGTAATGAAATATTATTTCAAAAAATGCTTGTTGACTGCCGTTTGGTACTCTATTAGGAACAAAAAAGAAAATTTGTTTATTGTTTAACCGTATTGAAAAGTTATTTGATTTTTACCACTGGCCGGGGGCGTTTCAATCTCTGCTTTGGGCGGTTTATTGAATGGAGAAGGTGAATTTTTAACTAAGGGTTAAAGATCATTCGAAGAGGGTTTTGGATGTATGAGTTTAGTTGAAAACGGAAAACGTGGTATGTTTATGGAACCGATCCATAAAACCGCATTCATCTTGAAGACATCGTTTCGTTTGATATAATTGCTGGACCAGCAAATTTTTAGAATCATGACTGCTTACGCGTGTGAATAAATTTGTGTCATCTCAGTTTCGCATATTAATGAATAGTGATGAAATTAATCTAACGTCCGCTTCATACGTATTTCGTGAACAGATATGAAGCGTTTATGAGGTTTTTATTAATCACTATTCAGTCCATATTTAGCCTTGAAAAGGGCTCTTAAAAATTGTTACTACCAATGCCATTACGCCAATTTTTTAAACCATTCGATTTCGGCTTTTTATTCCCACAAATTAATTGTAATCATTTAAACGAAAGCTGCCGCCGTTTCGTCATGGATGTCACAACTGCATACAATGTATTTTCGCCCTTGATGATCAGTTTTCGCGCGTGGACGAGTAGTCCTTCTGTTCCACCAATCCAAAATTCTTCTGGTGGTAGTTTTCTGCGTAAAATCTTGGACATTTAATTGGTAAATGTTACGAAATCTATTGCCGGAACACCCTCTTTTTCCATCGCTATTTGGTAGACTGCACTTATAAACTTCAAGTACAGAAAATGTTATCGCAATTGCAGCTGTTATTATATTTAAGACCACGATTCAACCTCCTTAACCCTGTCTCGTGAGTCAGTTGGAATCTGCAATGGCGTCCCGATGAGGTATATGGCTAATTTCATTAATCAAAACTAACCACTAGAGCTGGTATGTTTTTGAGGGAGTCTTCTTATCTTGAAAGTCTTTCATGCCGTGTTTTTTTTTCCTACTAATTTACGTTAATTTTGTACACATTTTAAGAAAATAAACAGTGTCGGGAAGATATTTAAGTGTTAAAAAACAGGCGTGTACGTATTTCTACGTTAAACTCATCAATTCATGGCATATCAAAGCACGACATTGCAACGAGGAAGGTTCGAAGGCCTCAACTTGGTCAATCGTTATGGTTTATTGCCATACGTGCGTATTAATTGTCGGGCAGTTCAATACACGCCGAAGGATATGGTCTTCTACCAATTCTGGATGTTTCTTTGTAGCCGTTGTTTCAGTTGTAATGGTACTTGGTACTTTTTTGAGTATGACTTCCCAATTGCGCGGTACTGTGTCCCTCGTATTGTGTGGTTTCGGCTTGATGTCCGTTCATCGTGTCAGCAGCAAATTCGAGAGGCTCTCTAAAAGAGTGTTTCAATGATGGCGATGACTACTTTTCCCGACCACCCCTTTCTCCTCGATCCCCTTGCTGAATAGCTCGAGGATTGAGGGTGATATTCCATTTCGTTTGTGCACGTTAGAACCTGACTTTTGTCGGCGAAACCTTGCAATTCTTACGGGACGTATTACGGTGAGTGGAAAATTGGTTGTTTTTATTCATTCGGGGTTACCTTGGAGCCTCAACCGCTCATGACCTCAGGGAGGACTAGTTGAGCGCATCGCCAAATTTTCATTTAAAATGGTGCATTCACTGTCACTGTCTTTTCGCCAATAATACATCTGCAATTATGCGCACACTTAAAATACACTGTCTGAATTCAGCATTTCATGCAAACACATCACGAAAAATTGTTACCGATACTGTTTACACATACCTTGTGTGTGTGTGTGCATTTATACATGTGTATATGAAGAGGGACATGATGTAGACTGGGATGTTGTGTTTTGCTAGGGGCCACAAATTGTTGAATTAGTAATTTTGCCCATCCAAAAACCTACCTTAACCGGTGGATTACCTAATAAATAATAAAACACACATACCGCGCTCTCTTTTCTTCTACATTTATGGTTTTTGTATTTCTCTCCACTCGTTCACCTTATGGACGGTGAAAACCGCGGCCAACCGTACACAGCCGTAAAAGATAATTGTGGTTGATTTTTTATCTCTTCCTTCACTTCACAAAGGATTATTTTCGTGCGTATTGAATCAGCGACGGAATAATCATTGTTTAATTTAAGCGATTAACGCGCACAGGAGATGATAATTGCTTTGAGAGAGGCTGCTGCACAGTTTGTATTAATTTTATATTCGAAGATATCTAATGAGTTTCCTTGCATTTAGACGTTCGCATGACTCGTGACAACTCTTTCCCCTTTTTCTCTCCGAATTGAACATTTTCGACCGCCATCAATGCTGTAATCTCATCGTACGTATGTGTGTGAATTTGTCGTCCCGGCGCCCATTAGCGCCACTCTCGTCGACCCTTGGCGTTGTTTACGCCCGCGAGAATATAGTAAGTTCATTCCTCGGCTTTTGTTTCACTCGCTCGCCGCCATTTTATCATCCGGGAACAATGCTCCATTTTCCTCCACTGCAACAATAATCGTAGAGCGTCGTTTCGGCGGCTAATGTGTCGCAACCTACCGGGAAAACAGGGCACCCTCTCCGATATTTATTCGCACTCGTCCCATTAGACGATCCGTCCGGACGGCACGGTGCTATATGAAAAGTCGCGATGTTTTTGTCGCGTAGTATTAGAAATGGCGGTCGGAATGAGGTCCGATACCACCGTGGCAATGTCATTCCCTTTGTAGTCGTGGGAGAGAGAGAGATAGGGAAAAGAATGTTTTTTGTGTTCGGTTGAAAGATAACCGACCCATCCCCCTTGTCTTTATCTTGCTTCCTCTGCTTCACCCCCGTCAAACCACCCCCCCACCCCCTGGTATCCCTGACCTTTGTTCCCCCCCCTTGTAATTCCCTTCCTCTTTAAGTGGCGGTATTCAATACCGCACCGAATCCTAAAATCCACCCTCTTGACTCCTAGTGTACACGTACGCACTTTCCCGATGGAAATATTACCCTGCACCCCCTGCCCGCCAACCGACATTATCGAATTCCATAACGCAACCCCCCCCCCCCGAACCCTCCAACCCCCGCACCATCCCCCAACACACACACTCCCTAGTTCCTCTCCCTGCTCGGCTAACTCGCCCCCACCCTCATTCCCTCTCCCGAGTCCAAATATTTCCCTGTCGTTATGTTGCACCCCCCTCCCAGAGACTCCCAGCACCCCTTCTACACTCACCCTTATGGTCCCTAGTGGCGTCACCCCCCCCTCCCATTGTCGTCTAGGATCGATCCCTTCCTCTTCGAATATTGCGATCGAATGTGAGTTTCACTGTGTTAAATAAAGTCGTCCGTCGCGCGTCGTGTTTATTAATTCTCACCCATGCCCGTCCCGCCCCTCCCATTTATTCCGACTAGTTTCCCCTCTATAGTCCGACAGGGGGGGTTGGGGCCCCCTCCTCTCCCCCTGCCAGACTGCATTCCAACCTACATCCCTCCCTCCCCCTCATTTCATCCCCCTCCCCCTCCTCCCTTCAGCACAATAAACCCGCCGCTCGTCGCCAGCGTGGTTCGGCGTGACTCCGCATTGCTCCCGTTCTCCTGACTGGGTGACCCCGTGGTAGGGCAACACCCATTTTGCTGGTCACAGGTTAGACTCCTGGCGTTTCGTGGAATATTCTTCTCTTTCCCTTTCGGTGTCCGCATACCCTCCGATCACGACCACACCCCTTTGAATGTGCAAACCCGGCGAGCATCCCTATTTTCGTCATGTGGCATTGCTCAATACTTTCGTTGTGCCCGGTTCTCTGAGGTGAACGCTATTGGTTTCATGGCGAGCAAGTCTATTTCACATGCATAAAATGCATAAAATGTCGAGGAAGGTCGAGCTTTGATCGGTTAAAATGATTAACCTAACCTCAATAATACATTTTATATTTAAGCTATGATCTTATCAAAGAGTGCTATGATACTATGAATAAATAAACTCAGTGTTTTTTTCACGCAAAAAAAATTATATATATATATATATATATATATATATATATATATATATATATATATATATATATATATATATATATATATATATATATCGATGATATTTCCTCCTTTGGTCCCACGGACGCAAAACTTTATCCTCTTTTATTTCCTCTCTCAACTCCTCCTCCTCAGTATCGTTCACTTCTTCTATACCCGACTCGAATATTACTCTCCTAGATATCGACATTCACCTCCAAAACAACACGTTTCACACCTCAGTCCACATTGAACCAACCAATAAGCAACAGTATCTTCATTTCAACAGCTGCCATCCACCTCATACAAAGCGCTCCATCCCATTCTCACTCTCAATCCGTGGCTTCCGTCTCTGCAACAACACCCCCTCCCAACAGAAATACTTGGACCAGCTGCATGAATCCCTCAGAAAATGAAAAACTACTAAATAGTAAAATCCTCAAACCGTCAACCCAATACACATGTTCTCTCCGCTCTCCCCCGAGAACGCCATTCTGAAGACGACATCCGTGCTGTCGAAACGTCAAATAAAAAATTGTGAGTGTCCTTTCTTTATGTCTCTATATTCTAAAAATCTACATCTGTTTTTTTATATATTTGTGCGTCGCCGAAGAGCGTTCCATTTCGAATATATATATATATATATATATATATATATATATATATATATATATATATATATATTCGAAATTCCATTCGAATATATATATATATATATATATGTATATGTATGTATATATATATGTATATATATATATATATATATGTATATATATATAAATATATGTATATGTATATATATATATACACACACACACATATATATACTTGGTATGGTGGGCGAAGAGAGGGGTTTGTTGGGAGCAATCCTATGGAGGCAGGAAAAGTGGATGAAGGGGGTATTGACCGGCAGTGGGATGTTGAAGACTGTGATAGAGGGGAGAATGTTGGGCAAACGAGGAAAGGGAAGGAACAGGATAGGGATGTTGGACGGGATGAAGGGAGGAAGAAAGTATTCTGGATTTTGAGTGTTCTAATATGTTAAGTGTGTTTATTCAGTGGTCATGAATTTTCACAAAGTAGAGCTTCTAAACAATCGAAGTGAATGCAAAGACGTGCATCAACTGGATGATCACTTATATTAAGTCGTGATTTGGGACAAATTAAGAATCAGCTTTGATGCAGAGACGATTGCGTGGTAACAAAAAGCCTTGAGATATTTAAACAAAGCATTCTTTCGTGAACACAAAACACAAAAATTAACCATAAACGTAAAAATAACGCTCCTCGTATTTTTACTTACGTGACCTCAGTCATAACGCATCTTTTCTTCCACTTAGTTCGAACAGCCTTTCCCAGGTCATTTGTCCCCGGAGATATTAAATACTACTTTTCTCTGATCGGTAAAATTCATTCCATTTTAATATTCCTTCCATTCCCTCTCCTTTCGACTCGCCATCGAGTCAAAGGAGAATGCCGAAATCGCTCGCTGAATATCATGCTCGAAGGATTATGTCGGCGCGTGGGCCCTCGTGGCGAGAAGGGACTCGAACGCACGACCCCTGGCCAGCCTCCGTTCCGAACGAACCGGAATCGCTTCCCATCATCCCCCGCGAGGAAGCGTCACCCTCTCCCTGCGTCCCAAAACGGGGCCTCGCTACTTAGGAATTTTAATTTCATTCCTCCTTTTCGGTGGGTTCCTCGTTCCAAACAGTGATGGTGTCCGCAATTTCGGCGGCGGAGAATTCGCGGATAAACCATAATTCGTGTTTGATTGGGCGTTTTAATGGCATCTTACCATGAACTCTTTTCCCGGCATTCACTTTCAGTCAGAAGTCAAAGAGGCCTTCAGAACGATCTCATTTGCGTGATGTCTAATTCATATCCATGCTCTAACTTCGCTTTAAATGAACGTAAATTGTTCGCTAATTAGAGCGTTATACAATTAAGCAATGTGCGTGCATACGATTGACGGAACACGCACTGCTGGCGAATGCACTAAATCCACAATTCAGAGTTGCTTGGAGGAAGACTTCGCTTGGTAGCTATTTAGTTCGTCGTCGGTTTCAACATCTTCAAAAGCGAAGGACGTTGTCGGGGTTGCATTTCTGTCCCGACACCTATTATTTCCTCACTAATCCCTTCTTATTGTTCGAGGCGATTTCAGATAGTTGCCCCGACCACGGGTAACGCCCTGCATTGATGAACTAGCCAACCGTTTGAGGACTGCGGGCGTCCGTTTACTCTGAGGAACGGAAACCCTAAAAGGGAAAATTCAAATGTTAGTTTTTAATAGACTAACGGTGAAAGCTGGATTGTATCTTGGACGATATATTTCCACTTTTAGTAATTTTTTAAATGTGTGCAGAGGTATCGTCTTGTTGACTCTTTCCTTGACCACAGTCATTCCGTACAGAAAATTCCGACCCTGAAACACGACATCTTGATTGTTTGGAATTATGTATTTGTTGACATTGTTGCCATGGATATAACTGGGAGCTGTTGAATGACCAAGTTGAAAGAAAGGGTTTATTAATGGAGAGATAGCTCTAATTCCATAAATCATAAAAAGGAGGAGCGGAATTTTTTTGGGAAGTTTGTACAAGTTTAATTTCACATCCCTCGGTTAATTCAAATATTTTTCGCATACAGAATGACTTTTTCCGAAAGACGACATCTTTTTTATCTGGAACTTCATAATTATAGTTACCGTTGCTGCCCCATCAACGGAGGCTCGTATCCACGTTTTTTTCCTTAAATCGCTAGTCTAATCAAACCAACTATCTCTTTCGTGGAGAATACGACGAGCCACACGGCTTATCGTCGAGGTTTCCCTCTTAAACACCTGCCAGTCGGTTGCTATTCGCATTTCCGCTCTCTATGGTAACCATCCCGCGAATGAATGTGCCACAATTCAAACATTTAACGTAAGAGTATTATTATAAACTGGGGGTGAAATTAGAGCAAGTGGAATGAATCATTCATCTACTTGGGCAGCAGTATACATGACTTCGGGCGGAAGAAGTTCGACCAGCAACAACAAGCGAAGAATAGCCCAAGAAAAGAACGCATTCATGAAGGAGAGGAAATTACTATGTTCAAAGAACATAAAATTGTAAAAAAGGAAGCGATTCGTCAAGACTAACGTGTGGAGCATGGCGCTCTATGGTTAGGAGACTTGGAAAATTGGAAAAGTAGACCGACGAAGAAAAGATGAATTTTGACCAATGGTGCTGGAGGAGAATGCTGAATTGACTAAATGGACGGACAAAGTGATGAACGAGGAAGATGTATGGATGATTAGAAGAGGATAGGACCATATGGAGAACTCTAGGACAAAGAAGAAATAGATGGATCGGACACACATTGAGAACAGTGGATTACTTAGGAATATAATAGAAGGGAAGATTCCACAAGGAAGACCAAGGGACATGTACATAGGACAAATTGAGAAGGACGTAAAACAGAGAAGGTATCAGGGGTTGAGGGAATTGACATTGAATGCAGAGTAGAATGGAGGACTGCATAACCCCAAACTTAGGATTGAAATACTGATGGGGATGATTATTATAAACACGCGCGCGTGTGTTTTTAGACTGAAATTAATAAAGAATTCGCCCGTCCCTCGGTTCTCCCGCCGCGCAAGTGGGCGACCACTGAGTATGCCGGCCGGCTCCCTCCCTCGCTCCCTCCGCTGCCGAAATCCCCGTGCGAAGCAAACGCAATTCATCGAGAGCAGAACTCTTGCGGCCTTAGACCGCCACCCCCACCTCCCCCTTAACCTCACCCCCTGCCGCCCCCCCCCTCCACACCACCCCTATCTGTGTACATACTTGTTCCCTCAAGACCCTCTCCGAGATAACGCTACCCAGGGCGACCGTCGAGGGGGCGAGGGATAAGACTATATCACCCCTTTCCGCCGCCCCAACCCAACCCCCCTCTCTCCTTCACAACCCCCCCCTTGAGTCCCGACGCACACACTATTCCTATCCGCAGCACAGAACTTCCCATTCGCGCCATAAATATTAATTCCTCGAAGGGGAGAGATGCATCACTCCGGGAAAAGAGTCTACCGGCGAGGAAATTACGTGGGACATATTTTAAAGAGCCTTGTACCTTATATACTCTCTCTAAGCCCATGCCTCGTTTTTTTTGTTTTATGCCCATCGTAAAAGAGAGAAACTTTCCTCCCAAGAAAAAGATTGGAGAGCTGATCAAGAGAAATATTTATTTAACAATATGTAATAAAATCCCCGCTTTTGTGTTTCCTGGACCGAATCTTTCAACATCGTAATATTTTTAAAAAAATACTAAGCTCGATTTAAAGGCTCTCCTCCTGGTTTGTAATTTTTTTATTTGTTGCGTTTGATTCGTGAGAAAAATGCGAGACGTATGGGCTATTTTTTTATTGTTTCTCCAGTTAAGTTTTGGACTTTTCGTCCTTTGTCCCTAGCAACCTTTTCGGAAAAAAATTTCTCATATTTCTGGAGATTTACGACATATCTTGAACACCGATATAGAGTTGGGGTCTCTTTAAATTAAATGAATATATATATATATATACATATTTATTTATTTATTTATTTATACTTATATGTATTCAAGTAGGGAGAAGGTGAGTGTGTTTTTTTTACTGCCGGCGCTATCTTTGGACCCTTAATGATTTTTCGCTGGCATTGCGCTGACTCACGTAAAAATGAGTCTTTTTTGAACTCCGTATTTTTCATTCCGACGTTTATTTAGCTCTGCGGAAAGCAGATAGAGATTACGCTTATGGCTTGTTCTACAGCCCCAGGTCTTCAAATTATTGCCGTGTGGTTTTTCCGTCCTCGTAAGCGTGAACTTAAAAAAAGAAAAAACAGTGCCCCAGCCAAGCGGGGGATTGACACAAGCTGTTATAATCCGTGTCCAACCCCTAATGTCAATATAATCCCGTTATGTACTCAATGTGGGGTCCCTGGCTAAGCCAACAGATATTCATCTCGGATTCGTCTCTCGGGGTAATTCGATAAACATCTCAGTCGTATGTGTGTGTGTGTGAGACTATCCGAGGAATTATCTGTCCGCATTTGTTTGACTAAAGGCACCGCCGCAGTGTAGTCTACGCGAAATTTTCGTTCCGGCGCCGTCATCTAAATCCCCTTTCGAATCCCCAGCGGATTTTCTCTTCTCCCAAGACATACGTGCTTATTGCGTGACGAGGGAAAAATTGTTCCCTCCCGACTTGAATTTGTTTTTCATGCTCCGAAAGAACCAACCCTCGACTCATTCTTTGAACTTTAAAAGAACCACCTCCTGTGTCTATCCACGTGAGAACCAACCTTAAAGGGCTGAAGCATTTGCCGTGCACCTCGCGTGAGAATCAAATGTTACCATTTCGGATGTTTTCAACGCTGTGGGGTGACAGTAGTGGAAGTCTTGGAGACGCTCGTGTGGGAATAAATTCAGAAAGTAGAAGACACTCATCCGATTGACTGCGTCTTCTCATTATGTTCGTAACTATTGTGGTTACTTTATTGTGGTAACCTGTGCCTTAGGTAACGGAGATCATTAATTTGTTGATTGTCCATTTAATAGTAGAATTTCCTCTTATTAATTTTCAATTCTGCATGATCTGTCATTCTGTCATGGTGGAGGCATGTCGTACAAATAGTTGTGGTTCATTTTTATTCCCTTTTTTCGCATGACAAATGACTGTATTGTTCATGTATTTCGTGAATTAAGTCTCCCTCCAGCATGTATACATCTTCGCCCGTCATTTGATGGTTTCTTAGCGAATACCGTGTTTATAAGTATGAAATTCGGATTTAAAAAAATCGGAAGAATGATGAAAAGGCCTTCGTTCAAAATGTGCTCCATTTCTATTTTTTAGACATTTTTTCCCATCTTTCGGACAATTTGTGGATACCACGCCAGTGAAAATCTTCCCCTTTTTTTGTCGCGTTCGATTCATCGAGGCATTTTTTCAATCAATTTTTTCGGCGGTTTTAGCCCGTGTTCCTTGTCTGCAAACATTTGAAGCACCCCTTTAGGGACGCCATCCATCGTTTACACGTTTTGTACCCTGCGATGAACCATGTTCGACATGGTCCATCGCTTCTCGAAGCAATCGCTATCATGATTCAGCAGCAGTTTTCTTCAAATGAAAACAAAAAACTAATGCTTTCCGAGAATTTTCTTTGTTTGGTATAAGTCTCGACATAATTTGAACAAAGTAATACACATCACTATGCAAACACCTTTTCAATTCAACACTCGTGAGTGTGTCTGACCCTTCTTGTTGATGGTACACAACAATATGGCATAAGTGCCTAATCTTTATTCCACAAACTGCATTGGTGCACCATCTGGTGTCTGAAATCCTCGTTTCATACTTGTGCACTTGGTATTTTTCCCTTTTCCCACTTCCTCCCTTATAACTCACCCTTCTGGTACCTGCACCCCCTGCCACACGCCTTTTTGGTGGATCGCGGAATATTTATGTTCGTTGTCGAACATCTTCAGCCAATTTCACTCATTCAAGAATTGATTTACATACTTACTTACGGGGCCGCATAGGGAAGTCAGATGTAAGTGAGCTCCGTGAGGTTTTCTGTACATGCAGTCGTCAGTGCAGTCTAGCACATGACAATGGCGGAATGGGGTCTTATTCCCGTATTCGTTTTCATATATGAATTGACGTATCGGAGATCCAAGATGCTCTTATGACAGTGGAGGAGGGCGAGTAGTCCTCATGAAGAACTTATATCCCGTGCGAAATCACCGAAGAATTGCAAATTGTCGACATAACAGCTTCTGCCTGCCTTTGTTTGAATGATATTGGTTCATTTGTTGTCGTTAAGGGGGGAATGGACAGCCCAAAACGCACGGTTTCAAGAATCTGCGTCTCAGTGCTGGTCCAAAGTAAGTTTATTCCAACCCACAAACACGTTTAAAAAATTGATGAGAACCTCCGCGCTTCCAAAGAGTGCTTTGGAAACGCCAAGCTTATATCACATCTGTTCACGAACTACGCATAAATGGGCGTTAATTACTAAATTAATTTCCGTAATTCATTTCAAATGCATGGACCAAGGTGACACATTGCAGTCCACGACCCAGCAACCTCTTCTATGGCGACCACTTAACATCATCAGTGACGGTATTTTTTAATGAACTTTTATTCCGTTTTTTGCGCGTCTTGAAATATACTCCGGAGTTTCGGAACGGAGAATATTGGCGATATTTTGGAAGGAATATTCATTGTTTGTGTGAAAAGTATCGGGAAAAGTTTCAGTTATTCATAAAAAACCTAAACGGCTGTCCGCGATCCCGTCGAGCCGGAGAAATGAGAGAGTGCGTCCTATCTCGACTTATTGTCCGAAACCAAATGTTTTACGGCACCCTTAAACACTCCCCCACCCCACCCTGGGCACGCGCCCTTGAGACGCACGCGCCTGTATATTTTCCGTCTGTTTACGAGACTCGTGGTTTCACGTAATTAAGATCTCCTTGGCCAGAGTTTAAGACTTTCTCTACGTGTATTTCTTTTATCCCTCGAACCATCTAGATACCGTTTATGTTGAAATAATGAAATATATATATATGTATAACGATTGTAAATTGTTCGAGCTTTCGGCCCTCTCAGAGGCCTTCTTAAAGAGTCTCTCTTGAAGAAGGCCTCTGAGAGGGCCGAAAGCTCGAACAATTTACCGTGTGAGTGTCCTTTTAAATGTTGCTATTCTATTCTATTTGTGTTATATTGTGTCAGCCCATTATATATATATATATATATATATATATATATATATATATATATATATATATATATATATATATATATATATATATACACACACACACACACAGTAGTCTTGGCTATTTCATTTTTGATGACGTGCTGCTCCCAGGGATTGACGCATTCCGACTCTAGTTGAAATAGTTTGAATTATAATTGTCCCTCGCTCGAGGAAGTTGTGGCGTGGAAAGAGGACGAACCGACCATTGCATGCTTCAGGTCGCACACCTTGGTCACTTTTTCCCGTCAGCCTTTTTTCAGTTCGGCTTGCTACATAATAAAACTTTTATTTCCCTTTCGTTGTTAACTAATCGAGAGATAACGGAAAAAATTCCCACGTCGAAGAACAGAGCGTATTTTTCTTCTTTTATTTTGAGAAATATCGACTTCCCTTTCCGTTTTTCAGTCCCTCTCGTCAAAATCCAAAAATCCAATTATGAACCGACCCGACCCCGAAAAGTGTTCTTCGATCGCGGAAAAACTTCGCAGGTCACGTCGCGATTGTTTTATTTCTCCGAATCTTAGCCTACACCATTCTTCCTCCCCACGGAAGTCGTTTCATTTTTTTTAATCCCTTTCAATTTGGACGCCACCTGCGAAGTTCTGGTGGACTTAAGCGTGTTTTTTTTAAGTATTTTAATTTCATTTTCCGCTGTGATATTTTTAGGTGGTTCTGTTGGGATTGTGGCCCTGAAATCTGGGCTGATAAAACACCGAAAGTACAGCGAGAGATTTCTTACTAATGGCCGGGGATTCGATATCGAATGGAATTCGATATCTTTTGGTGACGGGAGCAGAAAGCGATATCACTCGGGCCGGCGACGCATCTGGGGATGATGGCGCCTCCCGCCATTATTCATCGGTGTCCAGGGGAGGAATGGGGGAAATTTGAATTTAAAAAAAGGTCGAAAACTCCTTCCCCCCCCCCCCCCTCTCCCTCTCCAAGTCGTTCCACTCCCGCCTTCCCGTCAGTCCTTAAAGGCCCAACCAACCTTTTTTTCAAGAAAAAAGGTGGAATAAACACTAATTTTTTTTAAGTAGTTAGTTCATTAGGAAAATAAAACGTCAAATCGAATTTGGGATATGTGGCGTGAAAGGGGCCGAAAGTGATTAACGATCTATCAAATATAGAAACAGTTCATCGTCTGTAAATCTTTGAAAGGCAAACACTGGCAGACTTCCTGCCGGTTAGAGAAAGCGAGAGAGAGAGAGAGAGAGTGCCCCAAATAGACGCGGGTGTATGTGGACGTCGGATTAATCTTCGCGATCCCACGGCTGCGAATGAAGGACGGCTGGTTATACGCCGTGTCGACTGCGGTCTTGTGTACTTATTCATTTAAACCCAACCTTTTTTTTAAGTAAAAAAGGCATCCTCCCTAATAAGCTTTTCCGAGAGGTTTATATCTTCAGAAGCAGTAAAACGTCACGGTTATATTCGTCGGAAAGTGATGGTGAGTCATAAAAGCTATGGTGGATATATTTCTCTCGCCTACCTCCTTGGTCGGCTCATTAATGTGGAGTTTTCGATCTCGCATTAATCGCAGCGAGGAAAATATCGCCGACTGCTTAAGAAGGCGTTTTTGAAGGAACGTCTTTTTATCAATAAGGCGTTCTTGAATGACACAGAATTGAAGAGTCTAATCTCTGTGCCATTGAAGTTTTTGTCGAGGCTTGACTCTTCTGGTGTCTTCGGAACTAATTTATTATTCCCTTACGTCATCCATGTGGGAGAATACTCGTCCATTTTAAAGTTTGAATTTCTAGACTATCCTGATTCCAGTGAGTTAAAATTTGCGACAGGGTTTACGCAATAGCCGTCAAACTTTTGCTCATTTCGATGTGTCTGCAGTATTGAATGAAACACAGGGATTGCCCAGTCTCTATGTTGCATTACAGTTCTGGTGAATTTGTGTTCTCCAGTAGATATTACTTCGAAGTTTGACTTCGTAGCAGGCGTGCCCAATGCCTAGGCAGACAAACTTAATTTGATAATTTAAAAAAAGTTGAAGTATTGACCAACCTTACATTTCAAGTATTTGCCAACTTTTCCAAACAAAATGTCCACAATCCCTATTCGTATCCGCATTCCGGAATTTATCAAGTCTTCCTTCCTAGCCATAAAATCTCTCTTTTGCGGAAGTTTTGGCTTGCATCGATTACTTTCTACTTGCTGGGTTAACTACCTCACAGTGAGTCATAAAAATTCGGGGGATTGCAAAGTTTTTCAGATACTTAATTTTTTTTTAAATGCGGAGCTGTACGTGATTTCTATAGCACTCTAATGTTTCTGTGTTTAAAAGTATTCGTCTTGCAAATCTTTGGTGATGATTACTCAAGCTTTATTAAAACATGAGGGTATTTTTGTATGTGAAGGGATCAAATCTCCAGGTATAAAGTATCGTTATTTTTTCTTATGAGGAACGACTAGTATTTCGACTGGCACGAAGAGAAATTACATGGTTTTATTAAAAGTTTCGGAAAAATAGATTTATTCATCAAATATTGCAATATATGCACAATGCCTCTCAATATTCTTCAAAGTATATCCCTTCTTGAGCGTTGACACACACTTTCTCAAGAGCGGCCTTTCCTCGACTCGAAGGCTACCTCCTGGTGGGCGGCGGAAGGTCCTTTAAGGGTACTATGCGTGCAAGCC
Organism: Hetaerina americana; assembly: GCF_022747635.1. NCBI lineage: Eukaryota > Metazoa > Arthropoda > Insecta > Odonata > Calopterygidae > Hetaerina > Hetaerina americana. Next base: position 364,933 of record NW_027287228.1, on the reverse strand, counting down.
TCTTTGACGGCACTTTGGTTCCCATGGTGATGTCCTTCAAGGGAAGGAGGATTTAAATTTTATAGGGAATAGGAAATAGTCTGCTGGTACCTAGTCGGGGGGCAAAATTCCTACTGTAAAGGGGCTGGGAAATCGTCGCGGTTCCGTGGCCAAAGGTCTTCTTTGCAAGTAGACAGACGTTCGACTCAGCTCTTTTGGTCGTCCGTCCATCCGTCCGTTCGAGAGGATGAGTTTAGCGCAGATATTTCGCATCGCCAAATTTTCAGTGATATAAATGGTGTGTGCACTAACACTGTCTTATATCAATGCCAACAATACGATCTGCGATCATGCGCACACTTAACCGACATGGTTTGAGTTCAGCACTTCACGCAGTAGACGTCAGGGAAAAATTGTCACCGATACTTTACATACAAGCAGCATTGTAGTATTCAATTTGCGGAAGGCCTTCGCAAGCAGACGCTAGGCGCTGCTCTCTTTGTCGTCCGTCCATCCGTCCGTTCGGGAGGATGAGTTTAGCGCAGTTATTTCGCATCGCCAATTTTTCAGTGATTTAATGGTGTGTGCACTGTCACTGTCTTATGTCAATACCAATAATACGATTATGCGCACACTTCACTGACACTATCTGAATTCAGCACTTCATGCAAATACGTCAGGAAAAAATTGTCACCGATACTTTTTACAGATACCTCGTATCTTATTGCTCCGTTGCTGATCGAAGTAGAAATTATTCATGATTTTTGCATCCGTATGATGTAAATTGATGCGACACTTCGGCTGGTAATCAGTCATCTAATTGTTTTTCCTGCACTCCCGCCCAATTTGGTATTCGCCCACCATTCTCCTCTAGCCGTCATCTTAGAAATAATAATGGCGACGTGATAGAAATCATCTCGGGTGAACCGCGCGGTGGAGTACATCGAGGAGAGAATTGCCGAAGCGGCTTGCCTGGCGAACGCATGAAACAGGGACTTGTAAGCCAACCACCCCTCATCCGATTTTTCCGGGTGGTGACTTTATTTTATTTTTTTGCGGCGATCAACCATTTTCCTCCGGTTTCATTTTTTTCCCTCAAGTTTCTCCTCTCCACGTGTCGGGGTTTGGGATTTATTACAAACTGTATTTCAGGATTTCGTTCCCGCCCTTCCCTCGGGGATACCACGTCCCCCCCGGAAAAGTTTTCCCTCCCTCCCCCCACAACCCCCCGCAACACTTGTGCCCGCTCCTATCTTCGCCAATATCTCAATCATTCCTCCATTTTTCTTCCTCAAAACCCCAGAAACGCCTCCGGCTTCCCAAAACCTCGAGACCCTAACCCTTCTGCGCCGACCCCCTCCCCAAAGCCCTCCACTCTCCCTGTCACTCGCCCTCTATCGTTGCGTCCCCTTTCTGCTCATCCCCCTCCAGACACGTCCCCGTTTCTCCTCCGCCTCCTCCCATCTGCCGCCCGGGGAATCCCGCGCGGCGCCGGAGCCCTTCCCACCCACGCACCCCCCGCCACCCACCCCGAAGGGCACGGGCGCGAAGGCGCGTGGCGAAGCAACCCGGACGTGACGGCGGGCCCCTCGCCCCTCATGTCGACTCCTTTCGAGTTTTCTCGTTTTCGGCCGCCGTTGCCGGAGAAACCCAATCGCCTCCTTGTTCCACAACACGTGTAGAACACACACACGCACACACAAGCGAACACACATTTCACGCCATTCGGGAAGACGCGATCGAGGAACACCCAGAGGACAAACACGAGGTCAAGTTGAGAAGGGAAACGCTCTCTCTCTGAAACCAATTTCCTTCCTGCCAACCTCTAGGTCTATGCACCGTGTTTTCGCTCCTCCTAAGGGGAGTGGTAGTCCAGTGTGCCGAGCGTTGGATTCCTGAACGTAGGGTACGGGTTCGATCCCCTGGGACGCCTCTCAGCTTCGACTCAAACTGTGCGACTTATCGTGTCTGCCGAATCTTTCTGGGAAGCCACCGGCGCACGGGGAAACGAGCGGTAGTGGACAGCCGAGGTCATTTGTGCCGTTTGGGACGCGTGGGGAAGGAGGAAGGGTGGAGAGAGAAACCCGGCGTCGACATTAGCCTACTCTGATAACGAAAGGCGCCAAGGGGTCACACAGTTTAACGTCCCATCCGATGGACGGCGTACTCACTCGAAGTGCCCTCTACGAAGCACCTCGGGTAGGGATCAGGATACCGCTGAAAAATATCTGTTTCCTCTAGGATTTGAACCCGGGTCTTCAGGGTGGGAAGCCAATACGTTGGCCACCTCACAACCCCGATCCCCCACAGCGATAAAAGCGGCCCCTCCTCCTCCTCAATCGGGTGCCCTGATGTGTGAATCTCACAAGGCCTTTTTGTCTTAGCGTTAGGAGACGTGTGTCGTACCAATCTTACCATCGCGTTGATCTCTGCGGTGGCTTGACCTTTTCCCTCGTGTGGGGGGACACCCGCGGGACATCTAACCCTGCATCGCCCAAGTGTCGCCACAAACATCGATATCAAACTGGATCATTTTCAATAATACCGGAAAATGCTCACATTAAAGCGAAATAATTAATTTAGTAATTCCGCGCTCACTCTTTTTAGGAGACGACCTAGGTTTCGACTTCGGACGTCATTATCGAGTGATGATGACGTCCAACGTCGTCTTCGTCATCATTTGCCTAATAAGGTGATCTAGGACAATCAAAGTACTTTTTCCGTTATAATTAATAGAAATAGTGTATTTCCTACGGTGAGTTTTCTTGAGACAACCGCCTTTTGTACCTCCCACCGCCGTAAGAGGACGTAGTGTAATGTTGCCCCCCTGCCATCTCCCGTAAGAGTTGAATAATTCAGGGACGGCTCCCACCCTCGCACGCATCTGTCGCCTCTCGCGCATTCATTCGTACACTCTTTCACGCATCCGTTCCCGAAACTTTTGAATGTTCTCCATTCAACCGCAGTATGACTTCCTCGCCCCCCCCCCTTCCCCTCCGACCAGTCGGTCATCCCCCCTCGCTTCGCATCAAAGGCATCCATCCCTTCGCTCAACACGGCGAAGCCAGTTCATATTTCTCATTTGCCAGCAGTCTTCTGCTCATTCCTTTCATGCGCCAGTTCTACATGCCTGTCAATAGTCAATGCATCCAATCCACATTCTTTCATAGGCCATTCATTCCTCAACTCTCCCATTTTCAATGTCTCCTACTTGTTGCCGATAAATCACAGTACCCGATTCTCACCAGTTTTGCTCGACGTTGTTTGCTTAAAAGGTTCAAGTTATTATCGTAATTACTTCAGTAATTTCTAAGCGAGGCTGACTTTTCACCCTTTGCGACTGTAATTGGACCGTTTTCAGTGCTTAAGCCATCCTTCCTCCTTGTAATCCGTCCTCTTCATTGGGAGACGCGTGATAGTATTGGACATGGAGTGAAATGAAATCACACGTTTTGTGTATGCAAAAGATTAGCCATGAATACCGCTAAAATCGCAGTGTTTTCCACAATTTATTCCTTCTCTGCAAACAGTTTCTGTGACTTGACCGTAATCAGCCACAAATATGTTTGGAGATGGGGGTAAACATAATTTATTTCATTTTCATTATCGTGGCATGCTACAAAACTGCTAAAGTGTCTTATTTCTATTCAATTCTGAAGAGACGAAGTAGGTTTACTGTTAAAATTACGAAATTTCATCAAATTTGAGACGCGAAATTTACATTAATCATTGGCTTTTGTAATTTTAAATGTACTCCGAATTATGCGAAATAGCTCGGCCGCTATTTATTTTAAAAGTGTGGTCCAATTCGAGTTATTTTTCCATTTCGTATCGCTCTATGTGTTATCCTTCGACACGTTTTTGATCGACCTGTTATATAAGGAGTATGCAAAATAATTAACGACTATGGACGTGCATAATTTTGTCGATAGGGAGTAAGCTTAATTATGAAGTATAATTTTGTGACCTTGAAATCGATGTATACGTAAATATACTAGTTTGCGTGACACCCCCCCCCCCCCGATTTCATGTTGTTGCCTCGTCTCCTTCAGTGGCATTATTAGTCACCTGGGGGCCCGCCCATGGAGGTCAAACTTAATTTCTATCTGTCACTATTTGTCACCGATGACCTTTTCCAGTTGAATCCTTGCCATATGCACTTTGTTTAATCTCCACATTCTTTCTTTGGGCATTTTCCCGGAATTGCCATTTCTGTTGAAGGAAGTGTGTTCAATGAATAATAACGGGAATTTGAGTCATTTGAGAAAGAATTTTATTTGCTCGTCCATATCAATGTTATATTATCATATCAACACGTTGCGCTTCATTTCCAATCCTCAAAGAAACACTTCTCCAAACTGGAAACCGTCTTTGGAATATCTTCTACCCTTCTCTCAGTGATGCGTTTTTTTCGTCTAATTCTGTATCCTTAGTATACAAAGACGACGGCCCTTTATGAGGTTCTCTTCATTATTGGGAAGAGAATCAATTCTCAAGGGATTCGCCATGTCTGGCGCACTCATACAATGCAGGCTGTGACACCATTACTGCAGTGCTGTCTGTTTTCGGCCAATCAAATTCAAGAACGACATGCAGTGTAAATTAGCAGGTGCACTACATCGCGGTGGTACCGTAGCCAGGATTTGTTTCGACCCGATTACACGAGTTCTTTTCTTCTTATTGCTTCTAGAAAACGGCGTCGAACTTGTAAGTAGCATGTACTCTTTATTGATTGTTTGACCTCGTGGTTCAAGAACTCATAGTATATGTACTATGCGAAATTAGAAAAATTCCAGTTACTTTTTGAACAGCCCTCGTGTTCTTCTTCCGAAAAGCCCTCTTATCTTCTCTTCGCGCGGCCAAACCGTCTTAGTCTTGCCCTCCCCATCTCCATACGTACACACGCGCTCCTTCGCTCTCCTATGCTTCACTACCCCCCTCTCTCCGATTTGAGATGCCATTTTTCCCTCGAACGTTTAGGAAGCAGCATTGCGTCCTGGGAGGGGAAAGTGTGTATGTTGGGTCCTGCTGTGTAATCACTCCCTGCCACACACCCTGGCGGTGACTTACAGAGTATTATGTCATAATAATTATGAAATATCAATAAAATAATGAGATCCTTCCTCGTCAGGCAACACGGAAACTAAAGCACCGTCTTGTCTTCTCGTATTTCCCTCGCACCCTTCCGCTTCGCTCTTCGCCCGAGGGCGAATGTTTTTAAGGTAGAACCGGGGGTCGCAATTCCACTTGAATTGCGCGGAGGACGCGGGGTGGCTTGCCCCAGACCTCCCGGGCCCAGAGTCGATCCCGGGGCCCTGCGGGAGGGCGAACGGGCCCGCCTTTATTACGTTAGCCTCGGGCCCGCTCTTCCAACCGGCGGGTCGCCATCCATCCCTTGGCTCCGCCCACACACACGCACACTCTCGCACGCACTCGGATGAGAGTGAAATTCGGACATGTCCGCCGAAATGAAGGATTCATCATTTCCTCGCTCGATGCGGCGGCGTCGTTCATTTCTGAGTCGTAGGATTCTCGCGAACCCTTCTCTCGGCTCCCGAAATCAACTCATCTTAATTTCATTCCCCCTCTCCGCCGCTAACCCCTCCCCTCCTCCCCCAAACCCCCTCACTCCGTTCATTCCCTCCCCGCCATTCTACCAGCACCCTCTACCTACCCCCCCCCACCTTTCGCCCCCCCTCCCTTCAATCCGCCCCCTCTCCTCTCCAGGGTGTATGCGTACAAGTCCATTTCCATTCCAGGGACTCCACTCTTGGTATTTTTTTTATTTTAATCCGTCTTTCTCTTTGTATCTGCTCAATTAGCTCGTTTTTTGCGATGTTCCATTCGTCCCTTGCTCCCTCTCCACGACTCCATTCGATGCTCGAGGTATTTTTCAGTCGCTGCAGTCAGTAGTCATCTTTTCAGGGCGAATATCCCCGCACCCACCCAAAGCATATGGGTGCGGCATCATGCTCTGTGCCCTTAGATGGCCGTAATGTGTGTTTTTCGTGAACTGTATAAAGAGTATCGGGAAAAGTTCTTTGAAAAATAGTTTTATTCCGCTAGATGTTACCATTATGCCTCTAAATTCTTCGGAGTACATCCCTTGAGCGTCGGCACACCTTTGCCGGAGCGTCTTTTCCACGACTCGAAGGGTCCCCCTCTGGTAGGCGGCGGAAGGTCCTTAAGAGTACGCGTGCAAGCTTCTTTGACGCTCTTAGTGTCCCATTTGGTGGTGGTGTCCTTTGGGGGAGGATTTCACTTTTAACTGGGAATAGGAAATAGTCTGCTAGTGCCGAGTCTGGACAGGTTTAGGGATTGGGAGTCATCACGGTGGCATTGCAGAAGGTCTGCAAATCGTGTATGTGTGAGGAAACAGAGATATTCAGATTAGAATCGCGCCGAGGAATCAAAATATATTATTACAGTGAATCGATATTTCTCGCGTGCACGTAATACCTTAGCTTCAATTTAACTTTCCACCGTGATATTTTGACAAAATGCTTATGACTTTTTCATCGTTCGAAATGGAATGGAAAATCCAAAATTGATAGCGTGTGTCGAGGTCAAAGGGAGGATAGATATCTATCTTTGCAGAATCCCTTCGGTAGAAATGTGGGCAAAGAGTTGGGCCTAGCGTGAAGTGGTTCACTCGTGAAATCATGTCTGGGAATAGTTTCCGGTGGTACATTCCTATTACGATTAGGTTTTCCTTCGTAGTCGTTGATGAAATTCCCTCGTTCTAAGCAACTCTTAAGTTCATGGCGTACGTCATGAAGTGCACCCAGGCAACCGCTCACGTGGGGGAGGTAAAACTAAACGGTACCCCTTTCCCTGTGAATGTTGTTATTCCTCTCCTGTCGCCCTCTTCCTTTCCCTTCTCCCCTCCCCCGCATCCGCATCCCTTCCCTTCCTCGCACCATCCCCCTCTCTGGGCGCCTCCCTCCGCACCACTTGACCACGCCATTCTTTTTTTCACGAGCGTAGTACGTATCTTCATCTTGTTTGCCTTCTCGGTTTTTCCACCCAATGCGGGTGTGCTCCTGTCCCCAAGCCAGCGACATTTCCACCCTCTCTCCCTCCCTCTCCAACCCACCCCCCTCGGCCTCCCTCGCCCAAATCACGCTGCGTCGCTCCGGGGCATGCATCTCCCTCCCCCGGACACGCCACCGCCCTCATCACCGAACCACCAGTCAGTCATTCGCCTTCCTTTTCCCTCCCTCCCTCCCTCCCCCTCACTCTCCTCCTCCGTCCCCAATAAACCCTCCTCCCCTTCATCCGTGGCTGGCAACTAGTTTCTCCTAGAGGAGAGGCGTTTATCTCCCGCAGAATGAACCAAATTTCAATCCGGGAATAGACCCGACATAATAAATGTAATTCCTCAATTGCAAGGGGGCATTGGACCTCGCTGAATCAATCTTGTCCATTAATAATTATTTCTCATGTGTTTCTTAGTAATTAAAAAATATTGCAATACTGCTTTTTGCCGGGTCACTTTATAATAAAACGCTTTTAATATTGTAATTGTGTTACAAAAATTAATATGATAGACTTCCAGGCAATACAGCGTTATGTTCAATATAATTTTAAATAAATAAATATATATAAATATATATATGATGGTGCTTCAATCATTTAAACCTCTCGGGCTGAATCAAGACCACTGAATCCATCCAATAGCCACCCTACACATCCCCTCCTTGTCAGTTAAATATTCGTCCCTTACCTCAACTCCCCCCCCCCAACACATATCCTCTCCGCCCTTCCCCCGAAAACGGCATTCTGATCATGACTGCCGTGCCGCCGAACTTTCAAAATTACATATGTGAGTGTCCTTTCTTTGTATTTCTGTGTTTAATTGTCGTAATCAATGTTTTTACGTAAATACTTGTGTCGTCGCTTAAAAGCGTTCCTTTTCAAATATATGAATAAATAAATAAATATATATATATATATATATATATATATATATATATATATATATATATATACATACATGTTTAGCTCTTATGAAATGTAGCGTCCGTTTCAAAAAGATAAGGCAGGGGCGGCGAGTTAGAAAATGGAATATAGAAGCATTAAATGGTTTGAAAAGGAAGGAATACAAACAGGCAGTAGAGGAAAGCATGGAGGATGGTAAAGAGCTAAGTACTATCGAAGAAAAATTGGAAAGTTTCAAGAAAGGGTTGTCTAAAGCCGCAAAAGAACCTATTGGAACCATTAACAATAAAAGGGCTAGGAAACCATGGATCGCGGATGAGATGATTACAAAGATGGATGAGCGGAGAAAATGGAAGAATTTAAATACAGAGTTAGGCAAAATGAAGCGCAAAGAATCAAACAATAAATTGAGGTGGGCAACAAATAAAGCAAAAGAAGCATGGTGGAAGACGCAGTGCGAGGATATGGAGAGTCTCCAGAGGAAGGGTGAAATTGGTGCGCTGTGCAGCAAAGTGAAATGTTTATCAGGAAGTAAGAAAGGAAGATCTATGCTAACAGTTAGAGATTAGGCGGGTAAGGTAATAGTTGACGCAGGAAAGGTCCAAGAGAGATGGAAGGAGTATAAAGAAGAACTGTATGGTAAAGAGCTCTTAGACCAACAAAGTTAGACATTGAAAAAGAATATGACGTAGAGGAAGATAGCTTAGGTCCAGGCATACTCGACGATGAGATAGAAAGGGCGTCAAGGGAGATGAAACTAAATAAGGCCTTGGGTGTGGATAACATTCCCGCGGAACTATTGAAATGTTAGGAAAATGTGGGAGGAAGAGGCTATATGGGCTGATTCGTAGTATCTATGAGGAAGGAATCTGGCCGGAAGACTTTGTGAGATCAGTTTTAGTTCCTATTCGGAAAAAGGTAAAGGCTACATCATGTGAGGGCTACAGGACGATAAGTTTGATATCCCACGCAGCTAAAGTTGTTCTCAGGATCATAAACAAAAGGATAGAGAGTAGGGCAAATGATTACATAGGGGATGATCAGTTTGGGTTTAGGAAGGGGAGAGGTACGCGTGATGCCATTGCAGTAATGAGATTATTAATCGAGAGGAATATAGAACACAACCAGGAGGTATTTGCCTGTTTCGTAGATTTCGAAAAAGCGTTTGATAGAGTTAATTGGGAAAAACTAATGAGTGTATTGCAGAAAATAGGAATATATTGGAGGGAAAGGAGGCTTATCCGCAACCTGTACATGTCTCGGACTGCTCAGGTGCGGGTGGGGAACGGGGAGTCCGGTTGGGCAGTGTTGCTCATTATCACCGTTGCTGTTCAAGCTGTATGCAGAGGAAATGATTAAAGAGGAATGGGAAGAACTGGAGGTAGGAATGAAAGTGGGCGGGGAATTCGTAAAATCAGTTAGGTTAGCTTTAGTTTGTCAGTCAGCCAAGGGGCTGCAAGCATTGCTTAGTGAATTGGAAATTCAGTGCAACAGGTATGGGATGAGAATCAATATTAATAAAACAAAGGTTATGCGATTTTCTAGTAAGAAAAAGGCTAAGCTAAACATTAAAATAGGAGGGCAAAAAGTAGAGCAGGTAGAACAGTTCAGGTATCTCGGAAGTGTTTTGGACCAACACGGTCAAAGTAGTAGGGACGTAAGGAGAAGAATTGCGCTAGGTAAAGAGGCTTTCTCAAGGAGGAGGGAGTTGATGACGGGGACGTTGAGTAAGGATGTTAGGAAAAGACTCATTAAAACTTTGATATGGAGCGCAGCTACAGGTATGTACGGCGCGGAAACGTGGTCATTGAAGCAGGAGGATAGACGTAGACTGGAGGCTTTTGAAATGTGGGTGTGGAGAAGAATGGAGAAGGTGAAATGGACAGAGAAGAAAACAAATGAGGAAATTCTTGGTATGATGGGCGAAGAGAGGGGTCTGTTGGGAGAAATCCTATGGAGGCAGGAAAAGTGGATGAAGGGTGTACTGACCGGCAGTGAGATGTTGAAGACTGTGTACATATATATATATATATATATATATATATATATATATATATATATATATATATATATATATATATATATATATACCGAATAAATAGATGTAAATATTCATGTCCAATAATGAGACAAGGAAGACATAAAGGGGAGAAATAAGAGTGAGCATCGAATAGGGAAGAACCTGAGGGCTGAGGTCTTTGGATTTAAATAAAACCGAATTAATGTCGGCGTAAAATTTGAAACCTTTTACTCCGCCGTCCGATGCAAATATTCTACACGATACCCAAATACTTGCACTCACTGTATGCGAGCATGTTTACCCTCCATTTTCACAACCTTTTTCATGAATGACTCCGCTTCAGTGGCGAAATTAATGGGATAGCGTCAAGATTTTTTACGCGTCGGAAATAAATAAAAAAAGGGGTCAAGAACGTTTTAGAAACGGAATGATTACGGGAGGCGGGTGGAAATGGATGAAAAAAAAGGTGGAATGAGGGAGATAGAGGGACCGGGTTGGTTGGCAGCCCTGTCACATCCTTTCCTCCCTCGCTCCCCCCCGTTTCATTATTTCCTTCTCCCAAACAACCCCTGCCACCCGCGAAACCGCGGCATTCTCGCCCCCACGCGTAAATCGTATTCATCTTCATCTCCCTGGCTCCATCCTCCCCTTCCCGTCCCCCCCCCCTCGTCTCCTCGTCCCCTCGGCCCGTCCCTTCGCCGCCGATACCCCCCCACCCCATTGAAGCTGTTAGGGAGGCGTAATCGTGTGCGGGCATTTGAGAGTTGCTGCTCTCGTGATATTCCATTTCGACCTGGAGTGTGGGGCGACTTCAATTTATCTCGGCTCTTTTTTACGAATGAGCGAGACGAACTTCTGCCATACTCCTGGTGTAATTCATGGGGCGCGGAGATTATAATATGAACTCCCTGCCTCCATTAAGAGCTTTTTTGCCTCCGTCCGACATTTAAAAACTCTGGTTCGTTTTAATCCAGTTTTTTTCAAATATAAAGTGTGACGGTGGACTCGAATTTCAACAAAAATATGTGCCCGAGTATTTTAGCTGGGTATTTTATTTTACAATTTAGTGAGTATGTAATTGTAAAGAGCTTAATTTAAACAGGTACTTGTTCAGTGTTGATAACGGTAAAAATATTCTCTCGCAAAAACGCTTTTCGTTCATTATATCCTCATGAAAAGCGAGGTTGGCCATGCATTTGCCAAACAAACGGATCTTGCTCGAAAGTCTCGCGGATTTGAATAATAATTCAAACTAAGGAGCGGTGTGGCATTGGGCGACAAAAATATAGAAAAACACGTAAAAAAGGACACTCACACGTATTCCGTTATTTCGGTGGTTTCCTTTGCGGAAAGAAGGAATGTGTTCCTTCTTTCCGCGGGGGAAGAAATCGCGAACATTCCTAAATTTAGTGTTCATACCCCCGCTTCCCTCTTCGTGACACTACGTACTTGCGTCCCTCCGCCACCCTCTTCTACGTGTCATCCCCAATTTAACTACTCTGTATCCATCCTTCCTGCCTCCTATTCACCCCTCCCGACAATCCCCTCTCCTCCCTCCCCTTTCACCATGTCCAGCACTGTTCTCCCCTCTCTCCGCATCACACGCCCTTCTTCGCAACCGCATCATTTCAAGACCCTCCAATCTCCGCCTATCGTCTTGTTTCAAATACATATCTTGTTTCCCTACCGTGATAAGATGACAGTGCACTCACCATTATAAATGAAAATTCGGCGATGCGAATAAGATCTAAAGCGCTAAACTCGTCCTCCCAAAGGTCTTTGGACGGACGACCAAAAGAGCAGAGTCGAGTGTCTCTGCTTGCAAAGGCCTTCCACGACGCCACCGCGACGATTCCCCAACCGTTTTGGAGACTTACAGTCCCGACTTGGCACTAGCAGAATATTTCCTATAAAAATGAAACCCGCCGTCCATAAAAGGACACCGCCATGGGACCGCAAGTGCCATCGAAGAAGCTTGCACACGCATCTTTAAGGACCTCCCGCCTACTAGAGAGCCTTCGAGTCGTGGAATAGCTGCTCCGGCAAAAGTGTGTGTCGACGCTCGAGGGATGCAATTTTGAAAGAATTTAAGAGCCAGTGTAGCAATATCTGAAATTATTTTTTTCCGTAACTTTTCCCGTTGCATTTTAATTCAAACCATTAATTTACGTTTTCCACAGTTCGATAGTTAATTAGTTGTGGTAGCATTATTATTACCTTTCTAGCCGTCAGCATTCCAGCCTAGGATTGCAAATCGGGTGATGCCCCGCCTTCTCTCTTGTTCGCCCGGGCAAATTGACCGGGCAGTTTGCCTGGCGGGGCAGTTTTCGCCCGGGCAGTTTGGGCAGTCGAGAGTAATGTCGAACGATGCCTTCCCTCTCGTCCGCGGTGATCTGTTCGCAGTGGCATCCGCACCTGATGCTGTTGACTCGACCCTGGACCTAAATTTCGCATGCATCGGAATAACGCTCGGATTGAAGGGTCGGGTGTTGCCGATAAATTCAAATATCTCGTAAATTCTCTTTCCCTTCTCCATGGTTGACAGTCGGTTGGAGAAACTGCCTACTACCCTCGGAATGTGTCGAGCAAACAATCGTATCTGTGTACGAATTCTTAAAATAGACAAAATATTACCATAACAATAATGAAATGTTACCCTAGAAACATTTCTATTGCTCGCACACTTTTCTTTCAACATCAGAGAGAATAAATCAGGTGAGACGAAAAAATCTTGTACGGCTGTGAGTCGAAGCATCGCCGGAAGGAGATGGTCAGTGTCCGGAGTCCGTTTCCCTCGTGTCTTACTGCGTCGTCTTGCACTTTGCTTATTCTCCCGTAAATGTCCTCTTTCATATTCTCTTATTATTTTCCTAGGCTCAATGGGGCATGAGTGAACATTCTGAGTTCAAGGGTCACGTTAACCTGGAATTAAGCTGTCGGTGGAATGGACATATTCGTAGTCAATGCCCTCAATTTCTATTCGTTTACTGGCCTAGACTTAAAAGAGTTTCGTGTCCGGGATCGCCGCAAGAACTCCTTGGCTGCAGTAAGTTATGAAGGAATCAAAGTGATAGTTTCGAGATAAATTGATGCATAATTTCTGTTTTCGCTCATATTCTCGTGTATCAGTAACATTGGAAATATTACTGCCTACGTGAAATAGTTACCGTTTAAAGAGCGTATGAATAATTTGAATAGATATTTCTAATTTTGCTATCGTTATTTTTCTCTAAATTCTCACGTACTTGAATCGATCTATAATACGATACTTGTGTGTTTTGTCGAATAATTTAGCCCTTAATTAGAATATGAAATAGATTATTCCTGGACGTCTCTTCCGATGGAAGCTAAGACAATGTGACTTCGAGGCATAGACGAACGCACATATGTACTGTACTATATGTACGGCACTGAAGGTGCCTTCAGGAAAAAAAAATAATGTACTTACATTTCAAAGCTAGTTACACAAACTAATGTAAGCAAAAAAACAAAGCACGATTGAATGCAGCAAATACGAAAACAAGGGCTATTCAGCGTTTGATGGGAATGTTCGTGAATCAAGACAAATATTCAAACAAATTTCGTACCTTTTGACAACATTTTAATGAATTTTCCATTTAAAAGTGAATATTATTTGTAACTCCTTCAACTCTTGACGAATGTCATTTCTTTAAGTATTTGCCCAATTGCAACCTTAAACGACCTTCTAATAGCCACGACAGATGAGGGGGATCGAGATGGTGCGGGGGCTATCGCACTGGCTTCCTACCTTGAGGGCCTGTGTTCAAATCCCGGCGGTGTTGAATATTTTTCAGAGGTCTCTCGATCCCTACTTGAGGTGCTTTGTGGAGGGCACTTTGAGTGAGTACGCCGTCCGTCGGATGGGACGTTAAACTGCGGACCCCTTGGCGCCTTTCGTAAAGAGTAGGCTAATGCCGGCGCCGGGTTTCTCTCCACCCTTCATCCTTTCCTGTCCATCCCCTATGGCGCAAATGACCTTAGATGTCAGTCGCCTCCCCTAAAAACTATTACCTCAATAGATGGGGATTAGAAATGGTTATCATGGAGAAATTGTTTTTTTTTGTTTTGAATATCTTCGCCCAAGCAAGGAAAATTATTGATAAATAATTGATTATGTACGAATATAATACAAATTAATTAATATATAAACGTATATAAATTATATATATATATATATGTAATTTATATAATTTAATTAGTTAGTCAATTAGCATATGCAGAAATCATCGCAGTTCGTGGAATTTAAGCAATCAGTACAAGTGTAAATAAACACTCGAGCTCATTAATATTTGGTTTTGATATCCAACAAATCCAGTTCATTAAGTCTTGTGGGTGAAGTGCCCCTCTTTCCGCGAATTCGAAATGTATCCAATAATATTACACGCCCTGGAGTTTACTATTATATGCGCAAAACAGCAATAGTCAAGGCGAGGGAACTTAAAAAAGAGGGTAATAATTGTCCTTGGATGTAAAAAAAGATAAAGGATATTATTTTAAATTCATTTCAATTTGAAGGATCAAATTTCACGGCAACGCCAGCGCAAGGAGCAGAAGCGGAATGTTCCCCTCACTTGAGCAAATTCGCAATGGCGGGCGATGCTCTCTCTGGTCGTACGTCGGTCGCCCCTGTGACTTGCAGCATCGCTGGACCCCGCCGGGATTAGCTCGCGCCTAACGATCTCGGCCGAGGAGAAGCGATAATACCAAGTGACCCTCGGGATGACGGTAACTGGGAACGGCGGACCCTTCTCTCCTCCCGTCGCCACCGAGTTGCTCGATCGATCCCTGAAAAACCCCGACGCCATCCCATTCCATGATTCCTTAAGCGCTCAGGGTTTTACCGCGCCGTGTGGGATTTTCGATCCCGTGTTTCACCTTAATTTCATGGCCTCCGCCTCTTCCGTCTATCTTTTTATTTCTTATTCATTAGTTACATCTTCAGCCTCGCGGTTTCATTGGGTGTGGGGCGGGGGGTGACAATGGAGAGGAGGAAGTGGAAAGCGAAAAAGAGTGAAGAATATTTTCAAAGCAGTTTTTCGTCTTTAAGCAGATCCGTCGGCTGCTAACGATTCCTATAATAGAAGCGCGAAGACCGTGAGTGGTAATGCCCGGCCTTCATATTATGCTCCGGGGCGCCCGCTACAACTCGAGAGAGCGTAATCCTTGTAGATAAGTAGTTTTGATTTTCATTTTTGAAACTCAATTACCACAGCCATATATCACTGACGCGAGGGAACACAGTGGTTGTATATTATTTATGTGTGTGTGTGTGTGTGTGCATACACGGGGGTTGCTATTTATATTTTCGGCCTAATAATGTTAAGACAGTCATTAATTGTAGAAAATGGCTTTATTGCATTTCCAAGTATCCTCCATGACAATCAATATACACTTTTGCTTGCGCTCGAACCAATCTTCGTTACACTTTTTTCACTCCGATTGAGGTACCTCCAAAACATGGTTTTTGAATGCATCAACGGCTTCTTCAGGCTCCGAAAAATGATGGCCACGCATTTTTTTCTCGATAAACGAGAATAAAAATAAGTCTTTTGGTGCTCAATGAGGGCCGTGCGGAGTACATGACCCATCAATTCGACGTTTCGGCCAGTCAAATAGCTAGTTAGTTGTTTCAGTCGATCTGTGAGAGCTTGCCACTTGCCATGATGAAGAATGATCCTTCGTTGCCGCTTCTTTTTCCGTATTTATTACCAAGCACTTCCGGCAAACAAATGCTTGTGTACCATGCAGAATTCACGGTTCTACGTTGCTCTAGCAGTGATACAGTTGCCACACGTCCAGTTATTCCGAAGAAACAGGCGATCATTTGCTTCGATGTGCTTCGTGCACGAATCACTTTTGTCGGATTTGGTTCGCCTTGGAAGACCCGTGCAGAGGATTGCCGTTTTGTTTCGGGCTCATACGCATAGATCCAAGATTCGTCAACTGTGTAGATGTTACTGTACACAGCTTTTGATGCACCGCGGCTGTATTTCTTGAGCATTTCTTTGCACCAACTGACACGAGCATCTTTTTGAGCTTTTGTCAAATCATACAGAATCCACTGAGAATATATTGTTTTCACAGCTAAATGTTCAAGCAATATCTTATTGATGCTCGTCATACTAATGCCCAAGGATGCCTCAATCTCTCGATTAGTCACATGACGGTCTTTCTTTACTAGTTCTTGCACAGCATCAATGTTCTCTGGCACAACGACTGATTTTGGGCGACCTTCACGACTTTCGTCGCTAAGCGAACGGTGGCCATGATGGAATACGCTATACTAGCGGTGCACGGTGGCAAAGGATGGGGCTTCATCGCCAAAAGTGGAAGTAAGTTGATCGATGCATTCTTGTCTTGATGATCCATGTTAAATGTCGTAAAAAATCATCGCACGAAAGTGTTCACGAGTTAACTCCATTTTTTCGCTGAGACAAAATTTTGGAATCACTGTAAACCACACAAGTTATTATCAAAAGGCAAAATATTCTGAAGAAAGTTATCGTTGAAAGGGTCAAACTTATAGATGGAAAAGTCAGATGGCGCCTAAAGCACTTATTGTTTTCAAGGCTCAAAATATAAATAGCAACCCGTGAAGGGACGAGGGAGAGGTCGACGAAAGCGGAGAGGCGAGCGAGGGAGGAGGCAGTTGACGTGATCTCCTCGTCCGTAACGGTTAACCGCCTTCCAAAGCCCTCGCTTTTGTGCGACTCCTTGGTTTTTTCCACCGCTCACCTTCCCGATGTGTGGAGACGTGACCGCCGTTGCCCTGGGGAAACTGCTGAGGTCTGAATCGAGGCCTGAATCTTCTCCTTTCGCTTCCTCCCTTTCCTTCTTTCTTCCGGCCCTCCCCTCTTCCGGCCGACCGTCTTGAAGGCGATGCGTCTCGCCCCCATCGCCTCTCCTCGCCCCCACCCAACTCCCCTCCCGCCCCCTCACGCCTACCTCTTCGAGTACACCTCTCGCGACACCCCCTCCGAGGTGGTAATTTACGTCCCTCCCCTACCACGCGAGGGCCGCCCCCGCGCCTCGCATTCTCTGACTAATAATTCATGTCTCCCTCCTTCGTTGAGCGCGAACCTCTCGCTGCCTCCTACATCATGCGAATTCCGACAAAAAAAGAGAGAGAAAAGAAGGAAAGAATAATTTTCTCTGTTTGTTGTTGCTTTCTCCGCGACGCTGGTGGGTAATCGAGGGGCTCTCGTGAGTGCCGCGGAGAGAGAGAGAAAGAGAGCCATTGCTTAGCGACGTAATGCTCGCGCCGACCGCCGTGAGAATCGTGTATAAAAGTTTTTATTAGACCATAACGTCAAGGGTTCAAAAAGGTAACGCTTTTTCTTTTTTTTTAATTTTTGTCGCGAAAGTCTTTTTCAAACGATAATAACAGATAAAGACGGCGTGTCTATCACTCGTCTAGCCCATGCCGCGGAATCTTTAAGTGTTGGTTGGTCTTTGAATTTATATGAGATGCCCTTTTCATCTCGCGAGAGATGAAAAGGTCGTGCGGTGGATTTAACCCTTGCTTGAGTTATTTTATTTCATCGTGTTGTCCTCTGCACGTTTGCAAATGTATGTTAAGTCGTCAGGTTGAGATAAAATTGTTTATTTAAGTTGAAACGAAAGTAAAATATTATTGTTTCTTTTCTCTCGACATTATATCCGGTTTATTTCCTCTCCTTCCCAAACTGATGTGAATCTCGCCTTTCCAATTGATGTGAATAAAGTGGACTTTTGCGCCATCAGTCTTTGCAGTGCTTCATATCAGCACTTCGTCTCTTCCACTAAACGTTTCAAGCTGCATCCTAATAGATGGGGCATGTTGCCTCAATCGGAAAAGTGGCTGCGTCCAGTTGAGAACAATGTTACCGGAATGAATGGATGCCATTTCTTAAATCAAAATTATTTCCTCTCCCTAGATCGACAACTCCCTCTTTATAGCTCCTTACAGTGCCATGCCCGTCGTTTTGCCAGGAGTTGTTTATTTTTTATTTATTTATTTATACAGTACTCTACAAGCAACCACGAAAAAATGAAAAGAGAGGTCAAGTGTAGAACAATTAGATTTAAGATGCCATTTTTCTCACGAACGAGAATGGATCCGAATAACATTGTCCGACTTGGCTAGAAGAGAAAAGAATATTGGGTCATAGGTAACCTGTCGTGTAATCACTCCTTGCCATACACCCTAGCGGTAACTTTCAGGGTAACATATATGCATGCATGAATTAATGAATTACTCTACTGAGAAGGAGATAGGAGAAATTAGAAAAAAGAAAAGCAATGGTTTATTTTTTGTTCTACTTTGACGGCCATGCTTATTCCGAAGTTTGTATGCATCATTGTGGACAGGTATGCATAAATACTAGCCTTGCACATGCACTGCCGACAACAATTTTCCACTGTGCGTATTGAATCTCAATGCTAAAGAACTGTTTGAGTTTGACCTATCGTCGATTTCAGAATCATATTCCTCCCGTAAGCCATAATGCATTACGGTTACAGCTTTCTGGATTCTTCCGACTACGGCAAAGCCGACTGAGGCGCTATTAATTTTATGACTTCTTTACGGCTTAGGTGAGGTTTTATGTCATATTCTTTAATGCCGACTACTTACATCGAGTAATATGCCCGCCCATTATGTTTGCCTCTTCCGTCTAAAGATTTACTGTCGCTGACGTGAGGTCTTGGTGTGGGGTGGGGGGTGGCAATTATCCCACCCTATCCTGCATCTCCCCCTTCAAATAGCAAGCCCCTAATCCTCCTTTTATTTCCCCATGACGAAATGCTTACGGAAAGTGTTCAATTCCCCCCCGGAGTCCGTATCTAAGAGGAAGGCTTGATAAGATTTGGAAAACATTCGCCACTGTCACATGTAAAGTAATATTAAGGATAACATTTTAGTGGTAGCGTTGTTAGTTACCGTGGAAACTGAATTTGAACTGAAAAATACCGTGGAAACTGAAGCAAAACGATGAATGTTATCAACATACGACCGCCTAATAGTTGGTTAGTTAATATGTTTTTCGGGCAGTTTTCTTTTGGTGGAAGGGTTCGTTATTTGGTGCTACGGGTTAACGTCAACGGCAAATTATGGAGTTATGAAATAACAATCTCCCAATAGATATTGGTGGATTGTTTAACCGTTTGCCGTTGTTGAAGCGTAGCTGTCAAGAAGATAGCGTAGATGGGTGACTAAAAAAATATTTTTTCCCGTGTGTGTCTCATCCAGTGGCTCGAAAGAAACGTCCCCGGAGAGAGAGAGCCCTCATGGGCCCCGCCGAATGCATCGCGCACATCGTCGGTGGTCCGTGTGGCATTCGCGGCCGCCGTCGGATAGTTTTTCCCTCTGTCCTGACTCCGTAGGTCACTGTTTTTCCCACGTTCCGCCGCCTTTAAGAAGGAGAGGATTTTGAGCATTCCGCAACCACCCCTTCGGTAGATCAGAAGCAGGGGGTGGGGGAAAGGAAAGTACTGTAAGGGTGGAAGTGGCAACATATCTTCTTTGTTTCCCCGCTTGGTCCTTAAGCCCGGGAGGAAACTTAGCGGGAAGCAGGAATGATATGTGCGTGGTGGAGGGTGTGCGCCGTGAGGGGCGGGGAGGGGATGAAAAGGGGGCGGGTGGGAGGGGAGTGTGGGGATAAGGAAGGGCGGAAAAAAGTGGAGAAAAGAATTTTAAGGGGTGTTTGGAGACGGCGGAGGGAGAAGTAAAGGGTGGAGGAGGAGGGACTGACTCTTCAGCGTGGATATGAAAACTCGGGGAAGGGTTTGGCTGGGTGTGGCGGGGGGGTGGTTGGGTGTGGGGGTTGCGGCGGGGGCGCGGGCTGGGTCGGGCCTCGCTGCAGCAGTTCCCAAAGAAATTATAGGACTTGGAAGAAGAGTTTACCCCCCATTTCCTCCTCCGCGCCCCCTCCCCCAAAACCCCGGAGAGAGAAAACAAAAGCGCAGAGGGGGCGCAAAAGGGGTAAGCAAGGCGACACGCCAGATGGTGGGTTACAAATATGGAGCGGGTGAGGGAGGGGGAGGGAGGGGATGTGTGTGTGAGGGAGAGTTCGAACCAAGTTTCCCTTTCCTTATTCCTTTTTGGTGGATGAAAAAAAGTACACGAGGAAGGGTGAGGGATGAAGGAGACGAGACGGTATTAAGTCCTCACTGCTCCTTCTATTTTTTCCTCCCCTTTATATATATATATATATATATATATATATATATATATATATATACTTGGATGTTCAACAATTACTCCTCGATCTTGATGAAGCTGGCCGGGACAGTACCGAAATATTAGTCTTCAGTGAGTTTTAAAATTTTTATCTGTTGAAGAAATAATTTTTAACGCTAGTATATTTAGTGCATTTGGTATTATATACATGCATGTTTATAGATATATAAACTTTTATACATTCAAACAGGAAAACTCGCCAAATGGCGAACAAATATTCATTCACATGGCTATAGATATGAGGTAAAGGGATACATGTAAAAGACACAATATGTGTTTTTTACCCATTTCCTTGTAAATATACACACACATATATTCATGTATAGATGATGTAGAAGCACTTATGACAGTCATGTAACACTTGGACGGGACAATGGAACACATAAATATCAATAGGAAACACGTGAAAGGGCACTGACATTTAAGATAGTTCGAGCTCACGGCTTTCTCTTTGGACTTGAGGTCCGAAGGCTTCAACTTTCTTTCTTTCCGAGTGTCCCATCGCGCGTTTTCTATTTATATGTTTATATATATATATATATATATATTTATATATATATATATATATATATATATATATATATATATATATATATTTATATATTTATATATATATATATATTTATATATATATATATTTATATATATATATATATATATATATATATATATATATATATATATACATATACACACACAGATGCATTCAAAAGTTTATATCGGGCCCAAGTGTTTGTGTGAAAGGACGGGCGTCGTTCGAGTGAGTAATTATTTGCCTACCCACCCGCCATCTACCGGCTCTTCGCCGCAAGCGAGGCAGCAACAATAAAGCGCAGGCACGGCTCACGCACGCACACGGATGGGGGGGGGGGTTGGGGGGGGGCTGAAAACGCCCTTTGGCGGAGTAGTCATAGCAATACTGGTAGTATTAGCCCTCTCTCTCTCCTCCTCCCCCCACCCTTTCATCTCTCGTCTCTTCCTGAATTTACACCCGCGTTAAGGTGTGGTGCGTGGGGATGGGATATTCTCTTGGGGTGCGGGGGGTGGGGTGGGATCGGGACATATATGTATATATTTCCCGGCGTGAGAAATCCCCAGCACCCTCCCCACCATACCACGTGGGAAGTTCGCCCCGCCCTCCCGTCGCCTGCAAGGCGGGAAAATTCTCCCCCCTCCCCTTCCCCCCCGCCCGGAGTACGACGGAGGGTGGAAACCGCCCCCACCCCCCAACTGGTTTCCGACCCCTCCTGGGTGGTCCGTTTTATAATCCTCCTCCCTCCAAACGCCCTCTTCGTCTCATCCTCATTTACTTCATTTCTTTATTTTAAAAGGGAAATGAGTGGTTGGGAGCCGAAAGGGAATTGGAGAGAGGGAGGGGGTTGTTCCGAATATTGGTTTCTGTGGAAAAGGTTGATTACGAGTGTCCTCTTTCTCTCTCGCACGCGTATGTTTCCTTAATTAAGGGAAGGGGTTGTACGCCGTCTCGTAATTGTACCCTCGCGGTAGGAAATAAAAAATATGGGAAAGGTGTGGGTCGGCATGGCGTGTATGCAGTCCAAGGTGCAGTTCTCGGAGCTGTTGGGAACTAATCTTGTGGCCGGGAGTCTCTCTGCGGCGAGAGGGAAGCTGTAACCGAACGCGGACGGCGACGACGCTTGTTCCTCGACGGCTCTTTGCTTGGGACTCCGAACGGCGCTCCCGCTTTATGGAGACGTGCTTTGTATGAAAGTTGTCGGAAAAATAGATTTTTTAATAAGATATTGCGATGTACAATGCCTCAAAACTCTTTGGAGTGCATTCTTTCTTGAGCGTCGACACACACTTTCGTCCTTACGGCTTTTCCACGACTCGAAGACTCCCTAGTAGGTGGCGGAAGGTCCTCCCTCCTTAAGGGTACAATCGTTAAAGATTCTTTGACGGCAGTTGGGGTCTCATATTGTGGTATCCTTTGAGGGAGGATTTCTTTTTTATAGGGGATAGGAAATAGTCTCCTGTTACCAAGTCGGGGGGGGGGGGGGTTGGGAATCGTCACGATACCGTTACAGAAGGTCTTCACATGCAGACAGACACTCGATTCTGCTTTTGTTCGTCCGTCCGAAGACCTTTTTTGGAGTACGAATGCAGCGCAGATCTTTTGCATCGCCAAATTTTCATTAATAATGGTGTTTGCACTGTCACCTTCACTGTCATCTTATCAGTGCCAATAATACGATCTGCAATCATGCGATCACACTTGACAACCGACACGGTCTGAATTCAGCGCTTCACGCAAACACGTCAGGAAAATATTAATACCGATACTTTTTATACAAACCTTGTACACACAATGCACGCGTATCCTCTCCACGCCTAAGATCCTCTCGTGACTGATTGGATGAAGGCACTTCTTCTGCTCTTCACTCGGTCAAATGGAATGGTCGCCTGCCGTGGTCGTTGTGATGCATCAATTTGACTGTCTGTTCAAATGATGGACTTACCACTCCCGACTAATATTTATTCCTCCATATTTTTAATCGCTCGCAGATTATTTTCGGTTTATTATGCTTTATTGAAACTAAATGATTTTTTTATTCCTTCTTCGTTGCCCTCTTAGGGGCTGTTGGTTTCGTGACTCTCGTCACTTTCTAGGACCCGTTTCTCAAAATTACTCGTCCGTTTCACGAGATATTCGTGTAAATTGGACTTTCGAGATTTACTGGTGTTACTTAATGTTAGACGATTACTCTCTTGCCTTTATTACTCAGGATGAGTGAGTTAAAAAGTACAAAAAAAATTATTTATCGGTCGACTTAGAGCGTTGAGAAAAATTAAATATCTTACAGATTGCGTAGTTTTAGGCGTGAAATACTGGAATTCGAACATAATAATGAAAAAATGATATCACTTTTTCCTTAGATATTGATTTTTCGCAAGGTCAGTTTCGATTTACTACATCATCTTGAGGCCCTGAAGGCGTTGTAGTCAATCGAAACCGGTCTTGTTATAAATCATTATCAAGTGGAAAAGTGTTATCATTTGTTCATTATTAAATAACCCAGCCTTAAAAATACATATGATGCATCCATTTGGGGTAAACAGTATCATAACTCTGGAAAACTCGTGTTTATTTCAGCACTTTCAGATTTCCCAGACTTCTCCATTTGGCGTTCCTTCCATCCCTGGCGTCTTACGCCCTCTCCATTTTATTCTCTCGACAATGGGTGCACCGTCTTGGTCCGTCGTTCAAAGAAAATTTCGATCTTTCGATTCGGAAGAGGTTACTGTTTGCTGAGCTTCGCTTGTAGTAGATTCGCTGTCTGCTCCGTTTGAATTTGTCCCCCCCCCACTTTTCTTCCCCCTCCCCCCTTTCTTCTCCTCCCCTACCTCCACCCCCTCGAAAGTTTTGAGCCGGAAACTTTGTTCATAAAGCCGCGGAGGCGGCAGCGGGGTGGTAATCTCGTCTCTTTTTCCTCTTGGAGGTCTTTCAGGAAGTTATTTCATACTGGAATTCTGATTTGTCTCTGCTTTTATTTTTATATTCTCGAGATAATGCTTTTATTAGCGTTCAATTAAGGCTTTCCTTGGGGATTCCAGCTCCATTCATTCTGCGGAATGAAATAAACACCGAAGGGGAGGATGATGGAAAAAAATCACACTGGTCTCATTTCGCCAAATTATCGCATCCACTCATCGTGACCTGAACAAGCGTAATTTATGTACTCATGATAGACTCCCTGAAAGGGCCCGTCACTCCTTAGCCGAATTCCATTCTAACGTTACGCAAGGTCTTTCCCAAAAGTAATGGAACTTATTTTCTCTCGGACTGCTTCCCAGGGCTGGGTTCGAGGGAGGGGAGTATCCGGAAAGGCTGGAAGACGGTGGCAATTAACTCCCGGCCTTTTAGAAGTTCGGAGCGTTCGTTTACGAAACCTCTTTAGCGTGACTTCGTTAAGCTCCGTCATGAACCAGTTATTGGAACAGCGTTACGCCATTAAATTTTTGCGTGAACCTGGGTGAAAACGGGAAAAAGACTCATGGCATGCTCAATGCAGCTTATGGTGATATAACGCCATGGCTATATCGGTTGGGTGTTTTTGAGCGGCGCAAATGGTTTCGGGAAGGTAGAGAAGATTTTGAGGGCACCGAATGTTCAGGACGCCCTTCGACCGCAGAAAGTGACGAAAATCTTGCAAGAATGAGGGCTTTGTTGGACAGGGATCCATTAGATGACGTGTTCCCATGGTTTCTGATGAACTTAGTGCTCTCGGTCGAACTAAAGGAAACTCGGATCTGCCAAGAGCTTCTCGACCATGACTCAGCCACCCTACGGCCCTGACATTACCCCATCAGACTGGGGATTACAACAAGGAGTGTGACGAGGGAGCTTAGCAGCATTCCGAGCGCCGCCTTCAAGAAGGCGTACGAGGCGTGGAAAACCCCCTTTGGCAAGGGTGTATCGATGCACCAAGATGCTGCTTGGAACACCCTTCAGTGAACGTATCAACTCTGGCAAAATATATTTTTTTCATCGACCCAGTCCGACTGCTTTTGGGACAGACCTTGTACGCTGTCAGTAAGTATATATTCGTATTTCATCCGGAAATAGTACTTTTCCACACACTATTAGCCGGTAATTTATGTATATCATTAGATACGTCAAAATTTCCAATGAATTAATGAAACACCTTTTGCTGAAGTTTGCGAGCATTGTTTAGTATTTGTAGTTATTCGAGTCAATAGCAATTCATTCAAAATTCCATCGTTTGCGATTTAAGTGGTCAAGACGAAAATCCTGTTCGTGCAACCCGGAGAAATTATTAGCGGGAAAGAAATCTTTCCCTCTAATAACAAATAATAATCACCACTGAATTATAATCGTGTGGTGCCGTATTTGTTTTATTATGCGCACATTATTTTAAAATTTGTGATTGTGTCAACATCAGTTTTTGTGTTTAAAAGTCCTCGGAGAGAGGAAACTCCGATGTTCTTTTCATATATCCTCCGAGGGAGAAAGGTTCGTTATGAGATCCGATTACAGAAAGAGAAATTGATATTCTTTACGGCCTCGAGGAAACTAATTATTTCTGGATAAGGCAACGAATAATAGAAAAAGTCCTTGCAGAGATTTCTTTCTCCTCCACATCCTCCCCCTCCCCCCCCCCCTCCGCCAACACCCACTCATAGTTACCTACGCCTTAAGAACACCACTGCCGCTCTTAAGGAAAACTTACATTTAACGATCCCCCCACTCCCCCGAAGGCGGGGATATTCCGGGTTCGCCCCAGGTGAATTCTTTTCGTTTTTATATTGTTTTATGATTTCATACCGAGCGACCTCATTGAAACGATGTGCGCCGGGGGGGGGGGGGGGAAATGTCCCCCTCCGCTTATCGCTTGATCGTCCTTCATATGTCGTCGGAATACACCTCGCTCCATTCAAACGAGGACCACGTGGCATTGGCATCCGTCAATTGTTTCCCCCCCCCCATGGGTCTTCGTCCACGCCTCCGAGGAGTAGTTCCCCCCCCCTCCCTTCGGCGGATCGAATCGGAGGTTTCTTCCTTCTGCGAAAAAAAGGACGAACAACAAAAATGAAGTGGAGGGAGTGCAATGGGGGGACGTGTTGGTGGTTTAATGGGCGGAGGCCATGCGGAGAGTGGGAACGAACGAGTGAAATCTCGATGCTGGAAAGAAATGTCTGCTCGACGAAAGAAAAAAGAATGAAAAAAAGAGGCGAAGGAGAGCGAGCCAATTGAGTACCTCTCAAGATTGGCCCTTTTACGGGGCAGTAAAAGCGAGGAGCAGAGTGACGATGGGAGGAGGGGGCGGGGAAGGGGGGGGAGGAGAGGATGGACCATTCGCTGTTTCTTCCTGTTTCTTTGTTTTTATGGCCCGGCGTGGGGCTGTCACTTAATTAGGGGGAAATATTTCTACCGCCTCGAGAAGTGCAGTACCTCGCTTTCCCCCCCCCCCCCCCCACGGATCCCCGTTAAGTACACCCCTATTCCTGTTTGGGCCTCAAATTATGCGACGTGATTTCTTCTTTCCTCTCTTTGGTGCCGTCCACGCTTTTGGTGTGCGCTCCTGGAACGCGCCAAATATGGGCGGTTTTTTTATCGCTATCTAAAATCCCCTCTAGCGCCCCAATAATACGCGGTTGTTTGGATGATAGGGAGGCCCCCTCCTCCCTAACTGCCATCGCATGCCACCGCCACCCTCCACCGCCTCGGAAGAAAAATAATATTTTCCTCTACTTAACGGGACTTCATTTAAATGTAATTATGTGAGGAAAGTAGACATTTTATGGCACGTCCTATTGTATAAATAAATAAATCTTAATTAATTCCGTTTGGGTGTTTTCCCATTCATTCTTCGACTGTTAGTTAGCCGAACTGCCATGGAAACGTTTTTCAATCATACGAAGTCTGTCCAGGAAGTAATCTCTGATATGCTATTCTAAAAACACTGTGCGTCAGATGCATTATATTTCATTGTTTTCACCTCAAAACTACATATCTCTTCCTTTTTAATTTATCTTTTCCAAAAAGATTTGAACATATGCCATCTCTCTGAACTGGTTTTCAAATTCCTTCGGCATAAAATTCTGCCGCCTGAAATATCCGCCCATTGAGTACGATCTTAAACATTCTGAATGAGTACGATCATTTAGAATACTTTTTCTTCCCCCGATAATGAAAAGCAATTAGCAACATCAAAGAGCCTTAATGTCTTCAAGTACATTTTCAGGAGTAATCTAAGGAAAAAGAAAAGTTTTCTCAGTTCAAGGAAGCCGTGAACAATGAACCTTCCTGGTTTTTTTATCGTCATATAAATCGGAAAATGCACGAAAGATTTATTTCGACCGTATTCATTCCGCTAACTGGGTTACGCTTAGCTTCACTTTCCACAAGGAGGTTATCTTTTCTAAAGGAATTCTGCAATGCAGAATAAGATTCCACGCAGACTTTAATTGGCAGGGTAAATTTTGCAAGGCGGTCTTCTTTATGAAGAATAAAAAAACGTAATATCATCTGAAAAGTTTCAAGGGATTCGGGCAAGTTTGTTCTAGATTTTATAATTAGGAGATTCGCCTCTGTCGCAAAAAAAATAATAATAATGATATCCTTCACCGAGAGTTTCCCCTCCGTTTAGGGAAAATATTTGTTTTTCTCCGATGTAAGCTAAAATGGAGAATTGTGTGAGGTAATTCGAGGAATGCCAAGTTTCGTTCGGGACAAACCTCGCCGTGATGGCGAGAGCAAACATCGCCGAACGGGTCCCGCCGTTCAGACTAAAAAAGACTACGGGTTGAAGATACCAGTGGCGAGAAGATTCAAGATGGATTCGGATGAATTTCATTTCTTGTCCACACATAAGCAAGAAGGTAATTTAATCACTAACTCTTTCTGTTTAACTACGACGTCTCCATGCCTAGATTAACTTCAAATTCGAAGGATGATTGTTTTATGAGCGTAGTTTACCGTCTCAAAAGTTTGGTGATTGAATATACATAACGTTTAAACAGTAAGGATTCAAATTTACGAAGAACAAATTAGCATACCGGGGAAAATGGAATCTTGAAACGAGTTGATTGGGCACATTTCGACTCTTCGCTTACGCATTTAAGATTCCCTCAGACAACTAACTCATCATTCATTCTCGGTGACATTAAACGACAATTTTACAGGATAACGTTCATTATAATGCATATATTATTTGATTACTCTCAGGTTTAACAATTCTTTGGCAGAACTGAAAATTTTATGATGACAATCGCGTTGAAAAAAAAGCACAGCAGCTTTGATAAATAAAAAATTATTATAAACTTTTGCGGTGATTTCCGCGCATAAATCTCTTGTGGCTGGTTCCACCGTATCGAAAATACTCTCTAGTAAGATAAACCTCGAAGTTTTCCTGTCATTTTTCTCCGGAAGAACCCTATTTTTCTCAAGAACTTGAGGCTGTACAACTTTCAATCTCCGCACATTACCAAGTGCCGCACTAAGCAGATACTAAACATTTACATTTATATATTTTTTTTAATTTCTGAAATTCAGCGGTACGATGGCAGTCCAGCAATTAACCTCCGGGCTCGTGTGGTGTGATAATTAGTGGAAGAGGTAGCCGAGTGGTCACCGTATTGACGTGCACACGCAGTGCAGTGGTCAGTAAGTAGGAGTGGTAGGGAAGGTCGGTCGCATTGCCGCTCGTCGTTAGTTCACGATATCGAGTCAATATGAACAATACAATTGAAGTTCCCACCAAATCTGAAGCCGGTTCAGTGATGCGGTGTTTATGGATTAAAAAACTTCAGATATTTTTCATTTTCCTTGAGACGTATTTCCATGAGACAGAGGTAATGAGGTCTTTGTAGCGTAATGAGGACCACGGCGTCGGGCTTATCATAGCATACGATATACATACATATTTATATGCTCGGGCCGTACGACACTGGTATGTCGGTGGGTGGGAATAAGTTACACGACTGGGTACTTATTCCGTTGGTGTTAAACTCCCGCGTGCTGTCAAAGTGTTACTGCATTCGTTTGTGGATGGTCTTCAATTGGCTTAAAAATCTGCATCACAGCAATAGGATCTGTGCGTTTATGGTTGGTTACCCATCTTCTGCAAATCTTAAAGTGACTATATTTAGGGGAAGATGACCTAAATGGCGTTTAAATTTACTCTATGAGGGCAATTTGGTGTCAATACTACCTTGATCAAAAAGTTCCCGGAATAACCACCGTGTGGCGCTCCCATTGTTCCGATTTGAGTTCTGTTTTTTTTGTTAAATTGGTACATCTGTTGTTGATATTCCCTTTAAATCTTAGTGTCATAACTTGACATTTGCAAAAGTTACGTAGCCAAGAGTACATCTATCTCTGTGTGTGTTGGCGATTTTTTACAATTGCAGAAATGGATTTAAATTTGCAACAACGAACTTGTATTAAATTTTGCGTAAAAAACGGATTTAGTGGCGCACGGACGTTGGAAATGTCGGAAAAGTGTTTCGGCAACGATTCTCTAAAAAAAACGGTCGTTTACCAGTGGCACGAGCGGTTCAGAAGTGGTCGTGAGTCAATCGAAGATGATGAACGCAGTGGCAGACCATCGACATCGAAAGTCGGTGAAAAAATTGATAAAGTAAAAGAAATGTTGGTCAATAACCGCAAATTAACCATCAGAGAAATAGCGGAGGACTTGAACATTGCCTATGGATCCGCCCAAGACATTGTGGTTAATGATTTGGGTTTCCGTCGTGTAGCAGCAAAGTTGGTGCCAAAAGACCTCAATTTCATTCAAAAAAGAGACCGTGTTGACGTCGCAAAAGACATGATTTGCGAGGCTGAATCCGATCCCACATTCATCAAAAGGATCATTACTGGAGACGAGACGTGGGTTTATGAGTACGACACGCAATCCAGACATCAGGCAAGTGAATGGCGTTCACCAAATGAGCCGAGACCAAAAAAACCACGTCGTTTTCAGTCAAAAAAGATGGCAATGCTGACGGTTTTCATGGATTACAACGGTGTAGTGCATCATGAATTTTTGCCAGAAGGCCAGACAGTAAACAAAGAGTATTATTTGGGCGTTATGAGACGTTTGCGTGAAGCAATTCGCCGAAAGAGACCAGAAATGTGGGCAGAAAACTCGTGGATTTTGCACCATGATAACGCACCGTCGCACAGTGCTATCATTATTCGTAATTTTTTGACGAAAAATGCAACAAATACCATCCAACAGCCACCGAATTCACCTGATTTGGCTCCCTGTGACTTCTTTCTGTTCAATCGAGTTAAAAAACCATTACGGGGAACGCGTTTTAGCAGCCGAGAGGAAGTAATGGAAAAATCGCAGGAAGCACTGATGGACATACCGAAAACCGACCGTAACTTTTGCAAATGTCAAGTTATGACACTAAGATTTAAAGGGAATATCAACAACAGATGTACCAATTTAACAAAAAAAACAGAACTCAAATCCCTCCAAAATCTTAAGTACCAATTTAACAAAAAAAACAGAACTCAAATCGGAACGATGGGAGCGCCACACGGTGGTTATTCCGGGAACTTTTTGATCAAGGTAGTATATAACACAAAATAGAGCAAGTAACACATGTTAGTAAGTCTGACTTGAACAAGAAGGCCTCGGAGAAGGCCGAAAGCTCAAACAGTCTACAAATTGAGTGTCCTTTTAAGTGCTACCTGTTATATATTGTGTTCTATTGTGCCGTTTTATTGCTCTCGTGACTCTTTCTATGTCATCGATGTATGTGTATCGATATTTGGAGGGGGAATGAGAGTGGAGGTGAGTTAGCCGAGCAGGGAGAGAAACTAGGGAGGGTGTGTGTTGGGGGGGGGGGGGGAGTGCGGGGTTGGAGGTTTGCTCTCTCCCCCTCTCTCCATCCTCTCCCTTAACTTAAAATCCTACCGTCCCTTAATTGCCCATCGATTCCTAATTTCGCCCATCGCCTTTTTGGTCGATGGATGAATGGCTTCCCCCGATAGCAGTTTCAGAGAAAAAGCAAATTTTTTCAACGGCCTTAATTTCGTAAGCAATCAATCTATGGGCGCTCGTTTTTTACGTTTTTAAGTGCTACGATAGTAATTCGTGGGCATTTGGACTTTCAGTCGTTCGGAGGAAATGCGAATGGAAACGTTGCGTAATGGAGGAGTCGCCTTTCATTGGATTTCGCGCCCACCCCCCTTCCTCTGCCACCCCCCTTCCACCCCTCGCCCTTTTAATTGCCTCATCTCGCTCATTTCCGCATCCATCAGCGTCGGCTCCTTCGTGAGCGCGCATATGCACGCACGCACTCCTTCAAGGAATGCTCGTACGCTGCTCATTTTTGTCTGTGCTTCGCTAATAGTCCTTCCGGTCGATTAACACTCATAAAAGGCAGTCATTGTTTCCGTGATATTCGAGATTAGACTTAATTGAAGTCTCCTATTAGGATGCTGTGGCCGTGCCCTCGTCTGCATTCGTCGCGTCCCACCCTCGCACACACACGAAGGGACAAGGGAGGCCTTTATTGGAGGACCAAGGGGGCGCCGGGGCTGGCTGGCTTTTCGCCGGGAGGCAACCAAATTTTCACTTACAATGCCGGACCGGCTTCCGGATTTTAAGCCCTCGTGTCGCACCCTTCGTGGGATTATCATTGACTTCCCCCTCCCCCCGCCCCAACTCTCGTGGTCGCGCAAAATTCCGCCCCCCTCTCACCCCGACTGCGTGGCTAATTTTGCTCGGATCCAACTGTAAGCCTGAAAAATGTCGCTTAAACTTTTTTTTTAACGTCGCATTTGATAATTCCCTCGGACAACAGCGATAGGCAGAAATTTTTTATCAGAAATTTTTTATCATTGACCTCGCATTTATCTAGAGACTTTTTTTCTTATCCTCTTTTTCTCTCTCTCTCTCACACACTCACAGGTACACACTTCGCTTACCCCTCCTTCTTTTGTTTCCCTCAATTCCGCAAATCAGCGCATTTAAATGCATAGGCATTTATCTCGAACTTCATTTATTTTTTTTGTAATGGCTCTTTGTCCTTTTTCCAATTTATCCCACTTCTCTCCTTTCCCCTCACCCCCCCCACCCCCACACCTCATCCCCCACCCCCACCGACGTGCGCGCAGTGCTTCTCGCGGACGGCGAGACCAACGCGTGAACCGAGGGAAGAAAGTGCAATTCATATATAATATTCATGATTATTCTGTTCTCGTGCCCAATTGAAGAATTCATGCGAAGAGATCCGCAGTGGTTTATTCGTTTGTTTTCTGTTTTCACGTTCCCAGCTTAACATTTCGTTCCATTCATCATCATTTCATTTGTGCTTAATTTTACCGGTATTTTTTTTAAATTTGTTCGGTATTTTTTTAAATGAGTATTCCGAAATCAAAGTGGTATCTGTGATAGGTACCAATTGATGATAGCAAAAAAAATTATATCGGTAAGCATGAGAGTTAATTCCAGTAATTTTGTGTCCGGAGTAAATGTTTCATGGAAGACTAATCGAATTGTTCTGAGACGGAATTCGAAAGGCACTCGGTATTAATAATACTGATATATGTATTCGTTCACCTGAAAGCGGAGAGTGTTTATTTGCTTCGTGATTGACTTGTCAATGTCACATTTCCCATCTGTTAATTGGTTTTAATCGCAAATGCACCGACAATTGTAATTAGTAAATGCGCAGGCATGGAACGTTTTGCATTCAATGTATTTTTCAGACAAACTTTGCGTTAGGTACGGTTTCTTGAAAACGTTTCGGGAGTATTCGGTGGGGCATGTGGAGCACGGAACGTGAAAATTCCGCGCGTTCGCTTTTTTTGAGCGCAGTTTTTGCAAGTGGGCACCAATGGTGCATAATGACACCATCGTATTGCATGCAGTAAGTGGATGGCCCGGCATTTTGTTTCGTCTCGAGAAGTGAGCGCGCTCTCCTCGCCCTACTTCGCTCCACCGCCTCCAAAACCGCTTTAGGCTTCGAATACGTCCCTTGTTTATCCATCTGCCCGTAATTCAACCCTGAAGACCGTATTATTCAAAACAAAACAAAAATAAACCACCCCCCCTCCCCCTTTCGTTCGGGCGTTTTCCCGTATCCGTCGGCCTGCGAAATTAGCCTCGCCGTTGTCGGCGGGTAGGGGTGGCGTGAGGCGTATGGGCGTGTGTTGCCAGGGTTAGCGAGGGCCGGCCTCCCCTTGCACTCCCTTCCGAAAAAAGGAAACCCACCCCCTCCACTTCCTTTGCTCCGCATCAGGGAGGGGGGTGCCAACTCGGAAAAGAGAAAGTAAACGGTGAAAGTTAATTGCGGACAAGATTGGAAAGAAAAGGCTCGGCTCCTATTGTCGTCAACAAGGGTAATAATCGTTGCCCTGTACGGTGATTTACGATTGACGCAGAGGGATTATGGGTTATTTGAATTTGCAAAAAAAAACACCAGCCCGCCAAACCCTAGAAAAAGAGTAAGGAAAATACTTTGTTCATCCCCAGCTCACTTTTCCTTCATTCGTTATTTGAAATGAAATTTAAAAGAGAGTCAATTCTCCCCTTAATTACTCTTTTGGGCCAAAATTTCAACCTGAAATAGGTTCTAATCGAGATTTATTCCATCAATTTCTCCGGTTTAAGGGTATCCATCGAAACCCCAATTCTCCCTGCGCGTAAACATCGGTAACGGTGACCGGAGCCGGATATTCCCTCCCGTTCTCGGAACCATTTTATTTTACAGCAATGTGTTTTAAGGCAGATTCCCTGATCTTTATTGCGACCTGCGCCGCTTGTGCAAAAGCAAGTTTCATTTCTCCAAATCGTAAATCGTTGATTTAGAATTTGGCCGGAATAATGTGGTTTTTAATTTATTATCAGATAACAGAAACACAGCAATTTCACAATTAGTATTTAGTGGGTAGACCTGATGATGCCACGAACAGTGGTGAAATAATTGAGGAATTCCTGTGTTTCTGTTATCTGTACAATGGAGAAATTTCACCGAGTAACGATTATAACATTGTCAACTTATTACCGGTTCATATACCAATAAAATTAACGTGCCTTTGATATGATCCGAGTTCTTCCGCTCTTTTTTAGGATCTCCATGGCTACCCTTTTCCGCCATCTGATAGAATTTCGAAAAGATATTGATTTTTTTGCGGATCTGTTTCGCAATTTTCCAAGCTTTTCATCCCTTCTGCCAGAGATGTCTTTGGGGTGCGAATGCAGGGATTTTACCCCCTGACAGTCTTCCAAAGGGAAGGATAAACGTTATTCAAATTCTAATCCTGAATAGGAAAACCAAAAAAATCATTCCCGTCATCAATGGATCGCAAAAGAGGACGCAATCACAATCATCTATCATTGTTTTGGACTCTAACGAACTTAAAAGATTCGCAGTCGAGATTCGAACGTCGTTAGCATGCCAAATGTTCAAAGGAAACGACCGCGGGAACGTTGAGACTCCGTGACGCCTACCTCCGACTTCGGGTCCAGACGCTCGGGTACAGAATAGGAGATACTTGCCGTCGGCGAGGCTTATCTCTTATTAGCGTGTCCACAGTCCTCAACCCGAGCGATAGCAGCACGGCGTGGGCATGGGAGCATACCACACCAAGTCCAGCGGCGCGTGCGAATTTCACACGTTATCAGTAGCATGGGCGTCGACAGCATTCTGTGGAGTAAGACAAACGAAGTCCTATTATTTATCATTATCTTCCATTGCCCCTCATTTAAGTACTCCTTTAAAAGCAATGCCATTTGCTTCCACCTCAATATTCTTGGAATTTCCAAATGACTCATTTTAAGAGGACATAAATGATACTCTGTCTAAAATTGATTATAGGGCGCGGAAAATCTAGGGTGAACGAGGCCATGGTATCCCTTGTCCCCTTCTCCTGGAGTCTATGATTATCTGGGAGGGGATGGTCACTTTCTTCTGTGACCCCCGAGGTTCTCCGTAAGAGGGTCTCGCGCACAGATAACCATTCGCATTCCGCGTGTGAACCCCCTCCCCCAGGGGTTTTTAAACCTCCGGGCAAAGGCCTACATTTAAGGAAGTCTCTCTTCCCATTATGCCTGTCCCTAGGTCCATGTTTTATTCCATTAGCTCATGATTGCTTTATTTCTATCCTATTACATAAAGTGAGAAATTCAGTCTCTGAAACGGGCATAATGATCCGGATAAAATTGTGCCATTATACCATTTAAGTGTGCCAGAAAGTGATTTCACGTGCGTCTCGCATTTGAGAAATATATACGAGTGCATACGTATGTGTGAAAGAGGGGGTGAAGGGTGGGGTTGATAGAATTCGCTAAAAGTGAATGGCTAAGCTCTGTCTTTGTTGAGTGAATAAATAGTAGGAATGTTGGCTTTAAACTGATGGATTGTTTTTTTTTTGGTTTAATTTTCAGAAAATATTAACATTTTTGTACAACGATTATTATTCAAATGCAAACAAAATCATTCGTCTTTGTTTTCAAATTGATTCTTTCCTTTGTCTCTGATTCGCCTTAATGGTCCAGATGGCTTCAGCCTTCGTAACCGCTTTATCATAAAACCTCAAAAACCATGTAGGTTAAATAATCCTTGTGGTTTTTTATGAACATTTGAATTCTTTGGAAATGGCATAGTGAAATATGCCATTTTTATATGGGCAGTATGTCATAACTGTCCTCCCTTTTGCCGACCGAGAACTTCCAGGTACTTATATGAGTCATGCATACATCATGTCTTACTGTGTTGAGCAACATTTTTAGCACTGCCAAGCCCACTACATAGATCCCAATTCCTATTCATTTCAAGAGTTTGACATTGCACCCTTTGCACATGCAGTGAAAGAAATTCATGGGTAATAAATTAATTTGTAACACGGAATGCCTGATGTATGAGCATGTGTTTAATGGCAACGGACCTGCCTTTCTTCATTTGTGTTATGTCCCGGCGTACGAATGGAAGAGGAACGTCGACCATATTTTGGTACATATTTTTATATTTATTTGATATATATTTATTTTTACATCATTTATAACTGCTAACGATATCTTTTGCATTGTCAAGTCCAATAGGGTATGATCAAGTTCCAAGTATTCATTTCATACCTTTGATGTTTCGTTTTCCAACTCGATAAAAAAAATGCATGACGTATTTGATTGATTTATGAAATGTTTCGAATAATGTTTGGAATGATTTCGGAGTGAAAACGGTCCGAGTCCCTCCATTGTGTTTTCCCCCAGTCTCTCTCTCTCTCTCTCTCTGAATATGAATAAGTTCCCTCATTATTCCTGTCTCTGCCCCACTCTCCATTAAGCTAACTCTTTCGCCTCTTGTGCTGTTTTTCTTTTTTTATCATTTCATTTTTTTAATAATTAATTCCACATCTGGTATTCTTGACGAGCAACGTTTTTTTTGGAAAATAAAGCCCTTTCTTTCCCATTGGATTGTCTTCATGTCCCAGCGTTCATCTCAGTCATTCGAATTTTTAATGTTCTGCACAACGCGTAAATGGAAGATTTTTTTAGATCAATACATTCATGCCTGACAATATCTTATGTTAACATGAAATAATTGCTGCTAAATATCAGTGGAAATGGTTTTGAATTCACCATTTTTTATTGCCCTTACGCATGAACTTACTTTCTCAGCTATCTCTTTCTATCAACTTCTATCCAATTAACTACCAAGTTTGCCAGTATTTTGTCATTATATATATATATATATATATATATATATATATATATATATATATATATATATATAATTTATATTTATCGTTCAGTTTAGTTTAGTCAAATAAATTAGTAAAAATTAGTAAAAATCATTTACCTTGCCCGCGATTTATAATTTCAGAGTTTACAAGAGGAGTATACTGACTAAAACGCTCGGACGTATATCTAGGGATCCGGCTTCGTATCCCAGTCAAGAAGAATGATTTTTACTCGTTGAAATTGTTGCATATATCCCTCTTTTATCCCCAATCTTACTCGGGAGATCTTCCTCATATTCGTTTGAAAACTAACGCCTTAGTTTAAATCTTTCAAATCAATTTGAAGATGATAAATATATTTGTGACGTACTTTTTTATTTTTGGAATGATTGCGAAGTGGCAGCAGCGGCTTTTCTGCGGTCGTGTGTTTTTATATCCCCGTCCCTTCTAATTCCCTCTGTCCTCTCCCCCGCAGGTCAGTTCCGCTCCCCCCGCATCACGGAGCACCCCTCGGACATGGTGGTGGCTCGCAACGAGCCGGTGACGCTCAACTGCAAGGCGGAGGGCCGGCCGGAGCCGCGGGTGGAGTGGTACCGCAGCGGGGAGCTGGTGAGGACGGCGCCCGCCGACCCCAAGTCCCACCGCGTCCTCCTCCCCGCCGGATCGCTATTCTTCCTCCGCGTGGCGCACTCCAAGAAGGAGTCGGACGCCGGCGTCTACTGGTGCGTCGCCCGGAACCACGCGGGGTCCGCCCGCTCCCGCAACGCCACCCTCCAAGTCGCCGGTGAGTACCAGCGCCCCCTTTCTTTACTTCTCTCGCAGAAAAGCGAGGGACTAGTGGACACGGGAAAGATGGTTTCCACGGACTGCGGACGTCTTGGACATCCATTGGGAATATGAGCAAATTGTTCTCTCTCAGAGTTGCGGGGAAAACATAAAAATAATGCAATGCAATAGAGATGCAATCACGAAAATGTTTATGAGTGGGAAGGTTGTTGAAAACAATACATACACGTAATAACCTGTCACTGAGAGAAAGGAAAAAAAGCTAAAAGAATACGAGGAACACGAAAAGTTGAAGGCATGTAAACACAAGAGCCATTCAGAGCTCGAGGACAAAGTCCATGCATTGAACTAGAGATATAAACTCCATTCGCGCCTTTTAACGATATTTCAAAGAAATGCAATTCAAAAATATAATCGCAATTTGAGCTGCATCATCTCGGGAGTGATTCTGATACAAACATGGACACTATACATTTACGCCCACGGTAAAAAAAATAAAGATGGGCTGAATTTCGATGTTGGGGACCACGCATGCGGTTGGATTCATGGATTTGTAAAAATCCTTTTTAATGCGTGAGCTTTTTAACGTCAATGCGGTGGCCATGTGTGCAGTAGGCATAGCGATTCGTAGATTGTAAGCAATCCAGGTAAAAATGTACGAGAAAATTGTGTTTCTCTTAGTCTCCAACATCCATATAAACTAAAAGTTTCAGGCGTGACATGGTGGAATATCATAATTAGTAGTGGGATATCATAATCCAATATCCAATCTTGCTCCTTGAGGGACGGGGTGAAGTGTACACTTTGCCCTGATTTCAGAGCTTTCGTAGACGTAACACGCAAGTGCCGAATAGTACATTACACAGTAACAAACAATATATACATATATATGGTATATATATGAATATATATATATATATATATATATATATATATATATATATATATATATATATCCCGGTCTAGGAAATATTTTCCCTTTTCCTTATATCTGTTTCTATATAAATGAGTATTTGTTCGCCGTATGGCGGGATTTCGTGTTTGAATATATATATATATATATACATATATATATATATATATATAATATATATATATATATATATATAAAGGCTACATCATCATGTGAGGACTACAGGAAGATAAGTTTGATATCCCACGCAGCTAAAGTTGTTCTCAGGATATAAACAAAAGGATAGAGAGTAGGGCAAATGATTACTTAGGGGATGACCATTTTTGGTTTAGGAAGGGGAGAGGTACGCGTGATGCCATTGCAGTAATGAGATTATTAATCGAGAGGAATATGGAACACAACCAGGAGGTATTTGCCTGTTTCGTAGATTTCGGAAAAGCTTTTGATAGAGTGAATTGGGAAAAACTAATGAGTATATTGAAGAAAATAGGATAGATTGGAGGGAAGTCTCAGACTGCTCAGGTGCGAGTGGGGAACGGGGAGTCCGGATGGGCAGTGTTAGGAAGGGGTGTAAGGCAGGGTTGCCCATTATCACCGTTGCTGTTCAACCCGTATGCAGAGGAAATGATCAAAGAGGCATGGGAAGAACTGGAGGTAGGAATGAAAGTGGGCGAGGAATTCGTAAAATCAGTTAGGTTTGCTGATGACCAAGCTTTAGTTTTTCAGTCAGCCAAGGGGTTGCAAGCATTGCTGAGTGAATTGGAAATTCAGTGCGACAGGTATGGGATGAAAATCAATATTAAGAAAACAAAGGTTATGCGATTTTCTAGAAAGAAAAAGGCCAAGCTTAACATTAAAATAGGAGGGAAAACACTAGAGCAAGTAGAACAGTTTACGTATCTGGGAAGTGTTTTGGACCAACACGGTCAAAGTAGTAGGGTCGTAAGGAGAAGAATTGCGCCAGGCAAAGAGCCTTTCACAAGGAGGAGGGAGTTGATGACAGGGACTTTGAGTAAGGATGTTAAGAAAAGACTCGTAAAAACTCTGATATGGAGCGTAGCTATGTACGGCGCGGAAACGTGGTCATTGAAGCAGGAGGATAGACGTAGACTGGAGGCTTTTGAAATGTGGGTGTGGAGAAGAATGGAGAAGGTGAAATGGACAGAGAAGAAAACAAATGAGGAAGTACTTGGTAAGTTGGGCGAAGAGAGGGGTTTGTTGGGAGCAATCCGGTGGAGGCAGGAAAAGTGGATGAAGGGGGTGTTGACCGGCAGTGGGATGTTGAAGACTGTGATAGAGGGTAGAATGTTGGGCAAAAGAGGAAAGGGAATGAACAGGATAGGGATGTAGGACGGGATGAAGGGAGGAAGAAAGTACTCAGAGATGAAGAGGGACCTGATGTAGAGTAGGACGTTGTGTTTTGCTGGGGGTCACAAATTGCTGAATTAGTAATTTTGTCCATCCAAAAACCTAGCTTAACCGGTAGATTACCTAATAATAATAATTTATCTACATATATAATATATATATGTATATATATAAATATATATGTGTATATGTATGTATAAATATATATATATATATATATATATATATATATATATATATATATATATATATATATATATATACATTCAAACACGAAATCCCGCCAAACGGCGAATAAATACTCATATAGTATACAGAAACATATATAAGGAAAAGGGATAGGAACACGTGTTCCTATCCCTTTTCCTTATATATGTTTCGGTATATATGAGTATATATGAGTATATATATATATATATATATATATATATATATATATATATATATATATATATATATATATATATATATATGCTTAGCCAATAGAGCTCATTCGTCTCGTTACAATCACTTGAAGCAATTGTGAGATATCTTTTAATTGCCTGAACAATGTCCAAACGAAACTTATACGATAGCAATAATAATGAGAAACAATATAATGCTAAATATGCGTTGGCAGGAATTCGGCGACAGCTGTGCCAATGAATTATAACCGAATAGGTTGGGGAATAATCAGGTTGGATCATGGCCTTTTTGATTTGGGCTCTCCGTCGGCCCGAAGGAGGAGAGTGTTTTATTACGAGGTGAGGGAGATAAAGCACAGGGTTGACAATAGTCCGGTTTGTGGTGGAATAAATTCTGAAACCGATTTGGCCCGTCAGTAGCGAAGTAATAGATTGAAAAAAATTAAATAAAAAAAGGAAATGTAAATACATTTGTTAAATCGAGCCATAAAATATGAACACGTTTCATCCGCATCTCGAAGCCAAATGTTAAAGAATGTGCAATAAATATGTAAAAGCACACTATTTTAGCGTGAAAATGGTCTCTTAAAAAACCCTCGTGTGACTCTCTTGAAAGCGAGACCGCGTCCCGAAGGCATTGGAGAACCCGTGCCAACTAATTAATTGTTATTTGAGTGCTTTTCCTCGGAACCTATGATGAATTTCTGAACACAACCTTTTTTGTTTTTTTTAATACTCATTGAGTGATTTTTCCCCTGCCATGCGCTAAAACGGCTTCCCGAGAGGTTTCCTCCAGGGATGTTCGTTATTTTTTTAAACAGACGTAGAGTAAATGAAAAGGGTTAAATACGAGATTTTTCACGAGGGAGTTCTCCAAAAAAAAACCCTCGGTACACCACTTGAAACCCGAGTTCGTAAAAGCATTTTGCTTGATTCATTTTGAATGAATTGCCACGGAATTGGATGCCGTTTTGGCATGCGAAGTGTGCCGCCATGACACGTATTATTCTTTGCTCACGTTTTGCGACGGGAGGATTTTTTGATGCCTACGAGAATGCAGCAGGGAAAACGCAATGGATACGCTCGCGTGTGTTAGATTTCTCTTGTCAGGTTGAGTGAAGGCGGCGGCGCATCGCCGTGGGGGGGGGGCGAGGGGGAAGGAGGGGGCGGAGAAGATAAGAGGAGGGGGCAGAGGAGGAGGGGGTACTTGGAGCAAAATCGCCGTTTGATTTCGTCGCGCGTTTTGCAGCCCCGCGCTCTAACGGTAGTGCACCTGCAAAGCACCCGTAAATAAATATTTTATACATCTCCCCCCTTCGTGGTGTGAATTCATGACTGTTTGGGAAAGAATTTTACCCTTGGCGAACCCTTTTAAATTTAGCGAGGGAATTTAGTGTCGAAGAAAGGAAGGGTGAAGGAAGAAATACTTGATTCACCTTCCAGCGTCTTTTCTGAAGTACCGCAGAGCAGCATTCTGGGGCCACTCTTTTTTCACTATTACGTGGACAACATCGCTGAGTGGTCATCCCGTATGGTCGCAACATTTTACTTATGCCGATGATTGCAAAACTTTCAAGCAAGTTAACACCCCCCTATGATTTCCCCTCCCTTCAATACACCCTAATTACGTCTCAAGGAAAATATTGAATAAAAACTGATCTATTTGTCCATAATTATGTCCAAAATGGTGGGATGAAAAATTATTCAATTTCAGCATCACGATCGTCTTGTTACACTTCCGTGTC
Source organism: Hetaerina americana (assembly GCF_022747635.1). NCBI lineage: Eukaryota > Metazoa > Arthropoda > Insecta > Odonata > Calopterygidae > Hetaerina > Hetaerina americana. Next base: position 323,354 of record NW_027287228.1, on the reverse strand, counting down.
TTTCTTGACGGCGAATTCATCAGTGGATGAACGGAACCGAAGATACGTTTCCTTGCCTCGCACGCACTCGCCCTGCCAAGGGCCGGGGAAGGGAGAGGAGTCAGGGCGGGTAATTTAAGGCCGGGGGATGAAGAGGCATGGGTTGGGTGGAAGTGGGGGGGGGCGGATGAGAAAAAGGCCCTTCGAGCGCCCCCCGACCCCCGTTTTTTTTCCACCGCGTTCCCTTGCCGTCAGCCCTGACTTCATTCCCCATCCCCTTTCCAACCGCCACCCTCCTTCCCTTCGCATCCGCCAGCCAACCCTCCCCCTTTGGTCTTTGGGACTCAATCGAAGCGTGAAAAGCTCGTTAATTAGGGTTCTTAGCGGCCGAAAAGGCGAGAAATTTCGGGTTAGTGAAATATACCTCAAGGACCTGAGAGTGGTGTTGGCGGTGGGGGGTGGGAGGAAGTTGGGTGCGTGCGTGTGAGGGAATGATGTTTCAGGGGGTTCTTGGTATTGGATGGGGGGGTGGGGTGCGCCTTCTTTGAAGGGAGGGAGGGATGTGAGATGAAAGGCTTTTGTGGCCATTTTGGAACAGTCCCACCTCGCCGAATGAAATGTTTGCAGGGCTCTCATCCGCTCTAAAATGGGGAGGGTCGGGATAATATCCTCACCCCGACCCTCTCAATGGCTGGATATATGGCTAATGGGTTCTGAGCGCTGTGTTTTAGGCTATTATTATTCTTATTGTAAAGGTGCATTTCGCGATGGGAGGAACCATTTGTGAGCAATTGGAAAGTTTGTTCCCCTGAGCGGCGGGGAGATAAATCAAGATTTTGAGCCTCATGACACATCTTCGTGTTTACAGTATCCATGGTTACTCATGATTCTTTGGTTCCTCTTTTATTCTTGTAACATTTGCATTAGAAGCTAATTTAGGTCCATTTCGAATGACGAGACTATGAAATTCCTACGAGAGAGAGAGGGATCGTATGATTCGGAATTCTTTTTAAAAACGCTCTTTCTGCTTGATTGATCGGCGATTAATTTTCCAATTCGTGGAGCCCTTGGCATTCTACACTGTAAATAACTCTTTGCATTCCGCGGATTAGGGATTTCCCATGCCTCCTTTCTCCCGCCCATGATCGACGTCAGCGGTCGGTGTTGTTTCTTTGGCGTTCTTGGAAAGGCTTTCACTTCTTTCCACCGTTGTCGAATTATATAAAGTTAATACTTAATGAATTTGTTCTGACTCATAGTTTTTCTTATGAACTTTGGCTCCGCCATAATCGACCGGAAATTTTCTTGGCGGGATATTAACTTTTGCCAAAAAACATCAATTTTCAAACAGGTTTTCCGTGTGTGATGACTGAATACGGATTTGTGAATAGTGAACACTTGGTTGAAATGTCCAAATGTAGCAATTTTAATCAATTGTAATCAATTCTTTTCACATCTTCGAACATACTTCAAAATCGATTTTATCAACTCAACAAGTTTAAAGATGGCATAAATTGTCTTTGATGTGCACGTACGAGGGCGGTTCAATAAGTACCCGTGTTAGAAATGAAGAAACCATTTTTTCCAAAACTTTTTTTGTTATTCAACATATTCCCCATTTAGAAAGATACGCATCTTCCAACGTTCCGGCCATTTTTTTAACCCCTCAAAAAAATGGGATTTGTCGAACTCTCCAAAATACGCCTCTGTCTCGGCGATAACTTCCTCGTTTGAGCTAAATTTTTTCCCCGCGATCTATTTTTCCATGTTAGGGAATAAGAAAAAGTCACAGGGAGCCAGATCGGGTGAATACGGGGGGTGCGGCGGCAATTCAAAACGTAGTTCATGCAGTTTGGCGGCGACAACTCCGGACGAATGTGTTGTCCACCGAGAGCAATCGCGGCACCCATCGGGCCGACAATCAGAGGAGGGAGGTCCGGGGCGAGGGCGGGGGATGTTCTCAGTGCATGGCAAGAGACCCTCTCTTCTTTCTCCCCAATCGACTCAGTGAAAATATCCGTTTTGATGTGATGGTGAGTGGCGAGCGTGTGATCGGGTGGCGTGTGTCTCCCATACTCTGTATCGAGATAGAGAGAGGGAATGGATGTATTAGAAGGCGGAAGAGGGGAGGCACGAGCCGCCCTCCACCACCCTTCAACCCTCCCTCCCTCCCTCGGTTGGTCGCCCATTGACGCGGCTAATTTGGTCAAGCTGCGGCTGCTCATGCAGATCAAAGGGTTTGTCTCGATGTGCTTGCCCCTTTCATACCCCGCCCCTTTCCCGCCATCTCACTCATCTCCTCTTCCCTTTTCCGACCCCGGTGCACCCCAACGGCTTCGGTTAATAGGGCGAGGAGGAAAGGTTGAACTGGGGCGGAACAGGAGGGCGCGTGACTCATGCGAGTTTCCCCCCGTCGGGAGATGATGACCCAGTAAAAATAAGTGGGCACCTCCCTCCCGCTTCGTGCCGTGGTACTAAACCAGGGGAAAGGGGGAGAGAGCCTTTTCGTCCCTTCTCCTATTGGATCGAGGGACTGAAAAGCGTCTTAATGCCAAATGTCTGCAGACAAGTCAGCAGAGGGCCGAGAGAGGAGGAGGGAACTAATCTTCACTCATTCTGTGTCATTCATTTGCTGGCGGACTCATTGCGGGGACGCGCCCTTCAGCTGTTTGTTTGTTGGGCCAGTAGGAATGGGAGTGTTTCGATGTAGATAGTGGTATATTCAAGGAATTGTGGGGGTTGGCGGGAGAAGGTTGGAGAGAGAAACCCGGCGTCGGCATCAGCCTACTCTTATAGTGAATTCTGTCGTGGTTGCACACAATTTCGAAGTCCCATCCGACGGACAGCTCACTTAATTCGACTGCGCCCAACATGCACGCAGGATACAGCAAGCAGGGATCCAGATACCGCTGTAAAATATCACAAACTCGGTGCGGGATTCGAACTCGTGACCTCGAGGTGGCAAGCCACGCTAACCGCCGCACGTACCTCGTCCCACTTGGCGGATGTAATCCCGCGGCTGAAAGTGACGTGAAACCATCCTAGTCCACGTGTCGGATGACCGTTGAAGGACGACATTAAATTTTCACCTTTCCCCAAATAGCAACGGTGGACGCCTACGGACCCCTGAAAAATGATAAAAGGCTACCTAGGGTCCCTCCTTACCCTGGATGGATCATGTGGGGATTCTGCGGGGGTGTCACTAAATAGAGCTTCTTTTATTTTGGTCTAAATAGGATCGTTTCGTAATTGCCGGGTTTAGATAATTCGACCCATCGACCTTGAAGTTTAAGGCCAAGTTTGCATCCAGAAAAATCGTAGTTTCCGGTTCGAAATCGACTCTATCATCGCATTAATATTAATAATAGATTATAGATGTTATTCTGGAGGACCTTTGCGTGGCGTCAGTCTGTGTTTTTCATATATTTCGCCATTCAAATGTGCTTGTGCCTTTCTGCGTATTCATCCGGATAGACTCCGTCGTCAGTGGCCAGGGCCGGCCTCCAACACGTCTCGTTCCTTATTCCGTCCGAGGACTTACTCAAGGGAGTGGTCAATGCCCATATTATCTTCGGGAAAATCTCAAAGTAAATCGTCCAACGTGTCGTTTACCTCTTTCGTTTAATGTCTCTGATTTTCAATTCAACACTTCCCTCATTGGTCACGGTCCCCATGCAGTCGAAGTAATAGTCTGAGGAGTACAAATTTGTGATATTTAATGCCCTAAGATTAACGTCAATTACTTGTTTCAGTTAATCCCGGAGCAAAGACGGGACGTGTTTGTTGATTGTTTTCTTATCTCCTGGAGTGATATCGCAATGAACGCGAATGGTTTCGCCGCGGGAGTGGACGTCGTTTCATATCCGCTCTATTGGATTTGCACTTGCCCGCAGGAGTGAAAGGAGAAAGAGAGAGAAAGGGAGGCAAAAGGAGAGAGAGAGAAAGGGAGGCAAAAGGAGAGAGAGAGAGAAAGGGAGGCAAAGGGAGAGAGAGAGAGAAAGGGAGGCAAAGGGAGAGAGAGAGAGAAAGGGAGGCAAAAGGAGAGAGAGAGAGGCTTGGTGCGAACGGTTCGTGTTTTCACTCCGTGATCGTGACGCATTCCCCTCCAGTCTCGTCTTCAACCGCTCAGAAGTCGTCACGGGCGCATGCGAGGAAGTTGGCCGTCACCGCCATTTTGTTTTCCACGCTCTCTCTCTCTCTCCTCGGAATTTTCGTCCTCTCCTTAATTAATGATTTCTCGAAGGCAGAACGTTGACGACTCTTAACGAATCGCCAATAACAAGCGGAGAATTTCACCGTGCCGTATAACTTCGAGCTCCTTTTGACCTCATTCCGTTGCTTTATGGGATTGTTATGTTATCGCATCGTTTAGTTTTGTTTTCTTGAAGTTGAAGGAAGAAGAAAACGAAGAAAGTGCTTCTTGGCTCTCCATCTATTTTGATGCTGTGATGGACAGCAATGCAACACCCCCCCCCCAATTCATGCGAATTTCTTCATGGGACATCATCCGAGTACACATCTCTCTAAGTATTCCCAGTATTCTTAATATATTGTTTTTTTAAACCTGTTCTGAAACTTATTTCGGTTATTTCTGAGGCGTCAGTATCCGAAACTATGCTATTTCGGCTGTTTTCACGCTCCATATTAATAAATATAATTCAAAAAAAGGTGGGTAGATGCTATTATGTTAACACACTACAAATTTTACGTAATTCCGCACATGACATAACAGTTTTTCGGGAGAAGGGCATTTCTGTATCAACTTTTATGAAAGTTAACACGGTATGACCCTTGACCCGTCGACATATTTGATAGAGTGCTCGTAGAACTGCAAATGCAGGACCTACGCCCGGCGTCCCCTTTCTTCGTGTCATTTCGCTCGCTGGGTTTCGAGCGGTCGTGCTCATCCGAATTCTCATCGACTGCGGATCGTTTGCATCGTGCGAGAGGTGTTACCGGAAGGGGGAGACCCGAAACCGATTAATTCATCTGAGGATTGATGTAATTCGATTTACATCTTTGGCAGTGGTGGTTTTTCCCTGATTAGTACATATATAGTAACGCTGGAGTCATAGCTATCGTCACTCCTGAGAAGCAATGTGTTCATCCTCACTTTTCCGCTTTAGATGAGGGATTATTTGATTCCCTCTCGCCCTCGGAATATTTATAATAATAGGATGTCGTGGAGTGAACAAGTATTGCGAAAATAATTGCATTTCATCAAATTGTTGACTTTTTCAAGTGACTCATCGCTTGAAACTTTCGAATATCTGCAGGAAAGGTTGCCGATTTACCCCTTAAAGGATTGGCACCCTCCGATTGGCGTACAAATACGAGAATTTCAGCGTAAAAAAATCATTCCGGGTTCGAGTCCCGGTCAAGGTGAATAAATGTTACTCTTTGATATGCTCCCATCCTCGCTTGCGTCGTAATTATTACGAATACCAAGCGGGGCAATCAACCCGAAGATCGGTTTCTTACATTTGATAGGGTAGAGCTCACCTGATGTTAATCCCGATATACGGCGTGTGAAATTCACTCGTCAGGATCGATGGACCAGCTCCTTCCAGTCCCTCGATCCGCATTTGGTTTGCCCGGAAGAGCACCACACGGACGGGTTGGGTGTTAGCTAAAGTTGGCCATCAGAGGCATCACCTGGAATCGAACCCGGTTCTATTGGTCATTAAGGCAGAGCTCTCTACCGACTGGAACAACCCCGCTCCTATTGCGAGTATTGAATGCATGTAAATTTGTTTTAAAATGTAAATTAACATGCAGTTATGTGTTTTGTGTGTTGCTGAATTCATGCTTTTTCAGCGCTGTACGCGTATATATTCGTAATTTGGCTGGTGCTCCGCCTATGACGATACACCGAAATAAGAATTAAAACAGAGATGTGGAACTCAAACGTTTTTATTAAATGGGTGAGTTGGTCGATTATTCTGACAATTTTCCCTTTGCTTGTATCAAAGGTCCTGCAATTAGCCTTCCTTGTTCCCGTGATTTTGTTTGACCATTTGTTTTTTTTTGTTTCTGAACAAGAAATGTCCTCATCATCACGTTTCTCCGGAAATTCAATGCAGTCATAATTTGGCGTGCCCTAATAATCAGTTGTACAGCCTTAAAAATTAATGACGCGCGTGTCGGAACGTGATTGCGAGCAATTGAAAAACATATGTATTTATAATTATATATGTGTGTGTGTGTATATATATATATATATATATATATATATATATATATATATATATATATATATATATATATATATATATATATATATATATATATATATACACACACACACACACACGAGGGTCATCCGGAAAGTAGTACCCGTTCGTGCCGCATGAAGTGCTGACGACGCGAGTAGCCGCTGGACGAGGTCAGATAGCTTCAGTGGCTTGTCTGCCTTCTCTGAGCCAAGTTGCGTGACGCTAGCATTGCCTGTGTTGTTTCTGTGATTGTTTACAATGTTTAAAAAAATTGAGAACGCCGCCAGTTGTGAAGTGAGGGCAGTGATTAAATTCCTCAATGCAAGAAACGTTCGCCCATGTGATATTCATCGCCAATTAAAGGAGGTGTATGGAGACAATGTAATGGACGAGTCGTCTGTTCGGCGGTGGTGTCGCAACTTCAACATGGGGAGGGGGAACACACACGACGATGAGCGTTCGGGGAGACCGTCTGTCATTACAGACCAACTGGTGAGCTCAGTTGACGAATTCGTGAGGAACGATCGGCGCGTCACAATTGATGACATCTGTGAGCATTTTCCCAATGTTTCTCGAACAATTGTTCATGAAATTGTTAAACACCATCTGCATTATGCAAAAATTTGTGCAAGATGGGTCCCTCGCGTATCTCAATGAGCTGGCGGCGAAGGACTATGCAGCAGGAATACAGAAACTTGTCACACGTTATGACAAATGCCTTAATTTGCTTGGAGATTATGTTGAGAAGTAGTTTAAAGTATCCTCTTTCAAATAAAATTTTTTATGTTTGTTAATATTTACTTTTGTGTCTTTATTTCACGAACGGGTACTACTTTCCGGATGACCCTCGTGTGTATATATATATATATATATATATATATATATATATATATATATATATATATATATATATATATATATATATATATAAAATATATATTATATATATATATATATAATATATATATATATATATATATATATATATAATATATATTATATATATATATATAATATATATATATATATATATATATATATATATATATATATATATATATATATATATATATTAGCCCAGGTGTGAGTTGTGTACGTAGAGTCCCCCTTCATTAAGGTCTTGAAAAAAAAAGAGAGCCTAGTAGAGCCTGGCTTCAGAAATAAAACGGGATCCGTGCGCGCGCTTTCCTCGCTCTTAGGGAAGAAAGGAGGCAAGTATCGTTTTGGATCTCGTACAGTTTTTCCTTTTCGCAAGCAAGAATGTGTGCATATGTGTGTGTGCGTGTGTGTGTGCGTGTGCGTGTAGATGGAATCGCACGTGTGTCTCCCAGACATTTTCCAGAAGTTCTCCGGGGAAGGGCGGCCGGAGGAGGGAATATTTATAGCGTCTCTCGAGGAATCCGCGCGCCATTTGTTTTACACAAAGGAGTCGTTGCCGAAGCGTGAAAAAGGAACGATCCAATCCTCCCGAGAGAAACTCTGTTTGATCTTCGCTCGCACACCGGCGACAGCTTTATGAGCGGGGGAGGGGGGTCCTGGTGGCGCCGACCGTCTCCTCTCCTCCTTCGCCCCCTCCCAACTCCCAAGTGGACCCCCGCGGTGGGAGGGAGGGCGGACCTCATTTGAATAAATACCCCATGCAAATGTGTGACTGAAATTTATGTCAGCGACACAAAGATGACGGTGCGCGTCATCGGGAGGCCATTAGGGAGGCAGCACCTCTTAAGCGCCATTTGGGTAATCACATCGGTTGACCAAAACTGGTTAGCGGGCGTGTTGTGTTAATTCTGACCGCGATTCCAATTGGCGCTTCGGATCCTCGCCTCATTTATAACAGGGTTTTTATGGACGACCAAATCCTTTTTCTTTTTTTTATTTTAATTTCGAATAACCCGTTCGTTTTCTTCTGGGCCTTCCTGTCGGTGGCAGCGCGTTGCCCTCGACTGATGTCTCCTCCCTCCCCCCCGTTCACCCTCTTCCACCCACCCTCTTCATTCACCCCCCCCCACCCTAGGGGGTTGGGGCACCTCCCGTCCCGCTGTGCCCGCGAGAGAAATGGGAACCTCATCAGTCGGAAGGATTGAAAAAAATATTAAAATAAGAATAAATTAGCGGTGAAATTTGCTCAGACACGCATCACCCCGGCACGTCAAGGAATCCACCCCTTCCGGAAATCATCCCCTCTCACCCCCCTTCCACGACGCATCGTTTTCATTTGCGTTCACGTGTCCGCGGTGGGCAGGTCGTGAACATTGTCGCCTCCCTCCCCCTCCCTCAGAGGGGGGGGGAAGGGGGGCGTAGGGGAGGGAGAGCCCCGTCGGAGAGTAGCGAGGCGGATTGGGTGGGCCCCCGCGTGTGAATCCCCGCCTATGCAAATGAGGATTCAACTTCAATTTCTTACGGTGGCTCGGAGTTGACTGGGTGAGTCTCCAGTGATACAAATCCCCCCTTGATATTAGCTTCTTGGTCATCAATTCAAAACTGATTCATTGCTTCTTATATTGCTGTGTCTGTAACACATTTTAATTATCAAATGCAATAACTATGCATTCTTCGTGAAAGATATTCTATCCTGTCTTGTGTAAAACGTTAAGCCCAAAACTGCATTTTTACACGTTTTTCAGCGACTCTGAAAGTTTTTTTTTCAGAACCAGAAGTCGAACCAAAATTTCAAAATTTGCGACAAATCAAGCGTGGGATATTACAGTTTGCTTTTCGTATAGCTTAAAGTGGTCTCTGGTTCGACTCCAGATCATCGAAATCAGCTCTCATATGAATTACCTGTGGGGTTAATTTTTGTGGCTTGCAGTCTTTATTTCTTTTGGAAAATAAAATTGGAAATCTTGTCGGCTGGAAATCGATAAAAGCTTCCAAAGGAAAGACGTAATCAAATTTCTTATTTTCAATCATCTGATTTTATTAAAGATTTGGAATTGAGAGAAAGTTTACAAAACATTCCATATTTTCTTGAAGTTCATTGCTGTTTGAAAAGCGTCCGAAACAACAACCGATTTATAATCGATAAGGATCTAATTGTTTGCCTCTTTCTTTCTTTAGTCAGCGCGATCATATTGTTTAGTGTCTCGTGAAACTTGGCTCGCCGTTCCTTGTAAAGCTTTTTATAAGTGTTTATATATATATATATATATATATATATATATATATATATATATATATATATATATATATATATATATATGCTTTCGTAGACGTAACACGGAAGTGCCGAATAGTACAATACACAGTAACACACAATATAGAAACACAAAAAAAGAAGAACACTCACACGTTATTTCTTGATATTTCGACGGAAACAATCCGTCTTCCTCTGAAGATATAGAAGTAATCGTTAATCATTACTTCTATATCTTCAGAGGAAGACGGATTGTTTCCGTCGAAATATCAAGAAATAACGTGTGAGTGTTCTTCTTTTTTTGTGTTTCTATATTGTGTGTTACTGTGTACTATATATATATATATATATATATATATATATATATATATATATATATATATATATATATATATATATATATATGTGTGTGTGTGTAATGTGTATCAGTCATTACTGTTATGTAGTCAACATTCATTACTGTTAAAACGCCATGCCAATTTGTAGCTATATGGTCAATATGTGCGATAGAGTATTTCTAAATCATGTAGTTTAGGCTAATAATTTACAACAGCCAAAGTTATTTGAGTCACGGCGCCATTTTCTCCTTTCACGGTGAGAACTTCGAACATTTGTAGGGTTTAAGTAAACTTTTGTTGTTATGTTCAAATGTTGATGTTATCTTAAACTTTTGTTCTGAACACTAATATTATTCTCAATAGTTAAACGTGGGAATGCGTCATATTTCTTCACAGAAACGGAAATATTGAAATTATCTGTTGAATTCCTTAAAACACGGGAGTGTTTATTCGTCCTTTTTTCGTATTTTAATTTATTATCGAATGTTGATGCGTCGTGATTAAGAAAACATGTTAAACGTATTTTTTTTAGGATAAATCGCGGTGAGACTGACTCGAAAATCTATCATTCGAACTTCCCAGTGGATGGAAGCTCTTTTTCTTATAAACGTCTTCGCGATGAAATTGAAAACGAGATTCAATGAGAAATATTCACTTGATATTCGGGTGGTATATCTCAGGGGTAGCGAGTGCCGCGTCAATTTCTGGTGCCCACCGCGAGGTGTGCCAGTGTCGTGAGCATGCGCACTTGGGCGGGAGGGAGGGAGGTGGGCGGAGGAAGATGCGAGCGGGGAACAACGGATCCCCCTGGGGGTGGGGGATTGGAAGTGGAAGGGGGGGCGGAGTGGACCAAGGAGCAGACGAGTCTTAGACGACGACATCTGCGGCGGACGTCTCCCAAGAGCGAGTGGGACCCGGGGGAGGGGTGATTCAGAAGATGAAAAACGCACGAACAAATGAATAAAGCGAATATATTTCACCAAACTGAATGCAGGAGACTAAAGTTAATGTCTGCAAGTCTTCGCCTTAATTGTGTTAATAATGGCGGTGGGAAGGTGCGATAGGGAATGGGGGGAAGGGCGAAGGTGGTGGGAAACGTCCGTTTGGGGGGGGGAGGCAGGGGTGAGTGCCCTGGGAAGCAATCTCCGGGGTCTTGGCGTCTCCTCGCCTCAACCCCCCCCCCCCTTAAACCCCCTGGAGGGACAACTTTTGCATTCAGGCGGGGGGGTAGCAGGTGTATTCCTGAGATTGGTGTGTGATTGGAATTCTTTCCCGGACAGTCGTGTGCGACTCTGGATGCGAGTACCGTTTGTTTTCTGTTTTCTCTCCAAATAGAGGTCCGTGATGGAATTGCATTTCGAGGATGCCATTGCGAACCTATCGAGACACTCATCGCGTCAAGTTCGACGTCATAATGCGTGTGCGTGGGGATTTTCAATTTTTCCCCGCAGGACGACTATAAAGGGGTGTTGGGCGAGCGGAGCGTCGATGGCGGGGCCGATGGCGAGGGCCACCCAGCATCCCTTTTACCATTCCCTCATTTCTCTCATTTGGATGAATATCGCGACAGTAAATCTGTGTCGACACGTTTCACTTATCTCCATTCCGAAGGGAATAAATCTTAAAGGATTGCGTTGGGCTCGCTACTTCCCTCGGGGATTTCATTTAACTGCAACCATGAGCTTCGAAACGTCGCTGATCGACCGTTTATAATAATGGCATCCTTTACAGCAAAGTTGAATTGTGGATAATGAAACAGTGGGTTATCTCTTGCATAGGCGCGAATAAGGAGCGACTATTATTGCAGGTATTCCCCGGTGGTTAACTTTGCAACACTCACGCTATTTAAAAATTAATTTCATCACAAAGTACTCGCGGTTGAAAAACATTTTGAAGAAATGGAATCACTTGGCTCCACGTAAATCCACCATTAACTTCATTTCACCGGTCATGGTTTCAACAGCAAGTGAACAGTCACGTGCACATGTGAGCGTTGTTGAGGCGAGGGGGATGGGCTGTTTCTTGGTTGGAATGGATTTGCAGAGATAAGGCGAAGTATGGATTGGGAGATTGTAAAGGGTACGAAGTCGTTATATCTCACGCTTTTCAAGCAACACCAAATGGAATGACATACATCGCATGACCTGATCTCTGTGCATCCCTAACGAAGATGGAAAAAGAGGTCGCCAAAGTGGATGGAGGCGACTCTTTAGGGGTGGAGAGTGGGAAGGGATCGCTCGGACATTGCAAAGTAATATACGTATAAAGCTTTAGTAATCAACCACAGAATGTCGATTTGAATAGGGATATGTCAGTCTAGTGGGGAAAGCGTTGGGACTACTCCACGGAGAGCCCGGGTTCTATTCCTGGGGACGCCTTCCGGGCCCACATTCTGTGTGATTTTACTGGTACTATATCTTCCTGGGAATACTGCAGTGTAGAGGTGAAAACACGCGAGATGGCATCGGACGCATTGGCACGTATATGGGTGCTTCAGTAATTTAAACCTCCCCAGCCGAACTCAGCCCCCTGAAGCCATCCACTAGCCGCCTGCACATCCCCTCCCACCCCTTTGTCCCTCACTCCCCCCCACACACATATCCTATGTACACACATATGTAATTATTTACTTTTATTGTAGTGTGAATGCCACTCGCCATCGGGCTTAGTACTGGGTGAACTCTACCATCACCTGCAAACCAAAAATTCGGCTTGATTATAAATAACGGCAGTAAGCAAATTAGAGTTTGGATTCGAACGGGATGTCGACTTCAGTGTTATTACCTTTGTGCATTATAAATGAGAGAGAGAATAATGTCATTGGAAAACGCGCACTTCTCCTCTGCGCACACAATATAACTGGCGAAGCTTTTCGCAGTACTTCGGGTGCCCAACCGAGTGGATGGGGGGGGGTATGGGCGGTTCCGGGAATTGAATTTCAGATTTTCATATTCCCATATCCCTACACTACCTTAAAAAAATGAAAAAGAATGAAATTAGTCATCCTCGCCATTGTCCGCCGGAGCCGTCCGTCAATGGTTCTCTCATCGTTTCAATTTGAAACTATCCGCTTATAATTTCGTTATTCCGCTCACAAATTCTGTCAAGGAAGCAATTTTCAGGACGTGGATGAAAAATGTTTCATTCAAAATAAAACTGTGCAATGGGGTGTCGATTTAGGGGGGGGGAGGGGGTTTAATCGAGAGGCGAAATAGGCGACGCTGCCCGTCGTCATTAATTCAGGCTGGAGTGGCCGGCGGACGCGGGATACTGTCGGCGGCTGGACTCGCGCTTAAATAGGGCCGCGGGACGAAATTGCATGTTTTTGGCGCAGACCTCCATCCTTCCGCTTGCATTTTCATTTCATTTTTTCCTCCCATCGCGTTACCCACGCGTAAAAATGACAACTAATGCTCAGCGCGGATCGGGGGTATGTTTGGCGAATAATTGGTCATTAATTGTGTGCCTCATCGGATGTTGGCGCAATTATAATGAAACCGCATTTAATCCGATTGATTCGTGTTTTATTATTTAAGGGTGTGTGGCGGGGGGTGTGGGGGAGGGCTGCGCAGTGTAAATATCGCGGCGAATCGGGCAAGGGGGGTTGCGATGGGCACGAGATTTCCCGACCCTTGCCATTCCGAAAATCAACTGTTTTTCAAATTTCGCCTACCCCCCCTCCCTCTGGCCTCACTCCGGACTACTGCCTTTTCCAACGACGGCGACCCCCTTTTTTCCTATATGAGTCCACTAATTATTTCTTAAAGGATCTCTCGGAAGCGAGCGTGTTCTGTGCGTAACCTGTATTCGTGACGACGTCTTCCGCCCTTCTTAACGTCTTTCGTCTCTCCCTCCTCATTCCCCCCCTCGCCCCACCTCTTTCGACGCCCTGAACCGCAGTCGCCGAAAGGAAGAGAGCCCATCAATTCCGGGGGCCAACTCCGACAACCCTCCCCCTCTCCTCTTTATTCACAACCGCCGCCCCCACCCTCCTCCTCTCCCCGGCCATTCATTCGCTCAGCTAGAGGTGGCCGCTCTCGGAGGAGAGGGGGGCGTGCCTCGCCGAAGACCTCCTTCCCTCCGACTGGGAACACTTCTGCGCCTATCCGCCGCGTTAAGCGCGAGGAATTTCCTAAGGGGAGCAGCTCATGGTTGCTTTGCTCACTTTCTCCATCCCCCTCCCCCCATTCTCCCTTTTCACCCCCCTCCATTCCCCCACCTCACCCCTTATTTTTTCCTCTTCCTCTCTAGAGGGAATGGAGGCAGTCCCCCCCCCCCCCTTGTGTCCTCTTCGCCTTGTGCGTGAATAAGGCAGGAGGAGGGTGGTGGGATGGGGGCCTGGGGCGGGGGGATGCCCCCTGGTGCGGCCCACCCCCGGCCGCCACGGTTTCCGAGGAAGCGATTCCTGTTCATTTCTTCTTTTTTCGTCCAAGTGGAAATTTTCCCGGATTTTAACGGATGGACGGAGAGGAGGTTCGGGCGAGAGAAGGGGTGCTTCTGGAGGATCGCTCTAGTGGGGGTGGTTGGGGGGAGTGGGGGGGGGGGAAGCGAGCTGAAGAGTACTGGGGACGATGGTGCCTATTTCTATGCTCGGGAGAGAGGGAATATTTTTTTGTTTCCCTTCCTCGCATCCTTCGGTGAGAGGGTGTATTGTTGGGGGGGGGGGAGGGGTCTCCCTCTGGTTGATGGACAACAGGTTAGGCTGATTGGGTGCCATCTGGGGGGCGACGGGGGAACTCGGCGATTCCTGTTATGTGAGGGATGGGATTACGTTGAGTATGATACCACCGTATTTTTGGCTTCCTGGATTGAAACTGCACCCTTATTTTACCCTTTAAGATAATGCGTCATTACGAGAATAACTCATACTCATTGGGGTTGCGTGAAAATTTGACGTAGATCGGGCTGGTAAAGGACCGCGGACATTAAGTTTGGCGGTGAACGAGGTAAGCTAAGCTTATTATGTAAGTAAAGCTTATTATGAAGCTATCGTAGTATGTCGTCAGTTATAGTATTGTTTACGTTGGCAATTCGCCTTAAGACGAAGCTGTCTAAGCAGATGGGTGACGTCTTCCAAATTTCCATTCAACCAGAACTCTTCGAGCTATTGTTTGCGACGGAAATATTTCCCAAGTATCCGCTGTAGTTTTTTTATGCGCAGTACGTATGAATAAATACGGCCCTTGCGGGAAACGCGAATCGTCCCAAAAGACATTTCCGCATAAATGTTAGCCTAAAGCATATAATTTTAAAATATGTGTTAGGAAATGCACGACGCAAACCCACCAATGAAATGGTGTGTTTTATGCGGTGCGATGAATTTGCGAGACTCGGGAGGGAATGTTAATAATTAATTAAACTCTTAAATTTGCCAAAACTCCCATTGTGACATCTCTCTGGTTCCTCTCATCTTTGGGGAAGCACTCGACTGAAACGGGTTCGTATCCTGCCCGAGTTGGACCATATTTCACCAGAAAGAACCCTCGCGTTTGTTTTCACCGAAGTTGCTCGAGTGGCAAATCCCCGCAAAATTCTTTTAGTACTTTGGGACGATGCCGAAAAAATTCGATCACGCGGCCAGTAACAGTTGCCAGGGGGTCGAAATGGCGCGGATATTATGAAAAATGAGAAAAATATACATTTATAATATGAGAACGCGAATGTCGGTTGCTGCTGCGTTCATCTTGACTCAGCCTTTAAATATTTCACCCCCCAAAATAAAGAAAAAAAGCTCGTTAAAATTAATAACGCGTGGTTGTGCTGGAATCATCGGAGCACGGAGGCAATCCCGAGTCTTCAACGCGAACGGAATGATCCTACCCCGCCTCTCATCCTATCCCATTAACGTGAATTTATGTCATGGAGCGTGTTTGTTTCGATTAATTGAATCCCAAGAGTCGACTCTCTCTCTGCGATAAAATTATTCCGCTGGCATTTCGTCTCGCAGACTGTAATGGTGAAGCGTCCCTCACGGATGGATGGTGGAGTCGGGAGCAAGCGTAGCGTAGGAAACGGAGGGGGGAAGGGAGGGAGGGTGGAGGGGGGGAGCAGAAGAGGGGGCGGGGGAATCATCGATACTTATATTATTCGATAGTTCACGCGAAATTGTTTTCGGTCCAAGTAAAGGGCGATTTTTTTCATAAAAGCGATACCTTCTCGCGGTAAATGTCGACGTTTTTCCGGTCGGTATTTATGCATTTATTATCTTCGAAAAGACAATGATTAATGGTCAAATGCGCCTCAGGAAATGCTATTTCCACACACACACCGCGGGTCGTTTGCCGCGATTTTCTCACTTGGAAGTTAAGGAGATATCATTTTCCTCAAAATGAAATTTTCATTTACTTTAAATGTTTTTTAGCCACAAGTAAATAGGTTTTGATCGAAAACCAGTTGCAAATAGACTCCAACTGAAATAATTGTCGTGTACGGCTGTAAAAATATATCACAAACAAGGATGTAATGAATATGGGTTTGGACCAGATGGACCGAAGTAGATGCTGATGGGGAGGCTTAAGTGTTTTGGCCTTTCCTTCCCAAGTTATGAGAAAATGAACCCGAGCATAACACATTTCAAAGGAACAATTCCGTGACCGTCATAACCAACCCCAATCCCTATTAGCAGACAAACATTTCTACGCATTGGTGGCACCAAGCATCAAATATCCGATAAATTGTAATCGTTTACACATTGTAATTTTATTAATAAACTGACGTGTGAGTGCTTTGCAGTATTATTTGCGATTCATTACGGATCTCTCGTTGATTTCTACATTTGTGGTAGACCGCATTTTGATTACGTGCGAACGCATGAGAAAAAAATTAATATTTTTTTTCTGTTGATTTCCATCGAATCTTTCGCAAGCGAAATGCATTGGTGTGGAGTTCATGAAAATTGTTTCAATTGCTGGAGACAGGGCTTTCCTTTCGATTAATGAGAAGAATTGTGCCAGACTAAGAGGCTTTCACGATGGAATTGACGACAGGAACGTTGAGTAAGTATGTAAGAAAAGACTCGTAAAAACTTTAATTTGGAGCGTAGCTATGTACGGCGTGGAAAAGTGGTCATTGAAGCAGGAGGAGAGACGTAGACTGGAGGTTTTTGAAATGTGGGCGTGGAGAAGAATGGAGAAGGTTAAATGGACAGAGAAGAAAACAAATGAGGAAGTACTTGGTATGGTGGGCGAAGAGAGGGGTTTGTGGGGAGCAATCCTATGGAGGCAGGAAAAGTGGATGAAGGGGGTGTTGACCGGCAGTGGGATGTTGAAGACTGTGATAGAGGGTAGAATGTTAGGCAAAAGAGGAAAGGGAAGGAACAGGATAGGGATGTTGGACGGGTTGAAGGGAGGAAGAAAGTACTCAGAGATGAAGAGTAGGCGCCTAGATTTTGTGTTTGACAGGAGAGTCACAAAATAGTTATTTGGTAGGGATGTCCATTCAAAATCTGCCTTAATCGGTAGATTGCCTAAAAAAATGATTTGTAATGTCTTCACGTGTATTCAAAAGATTCTTGGGTACAGCTCTATCTCCATCATATATTCGTAGCTCAATTTGAAACAATTGTGTTTGAATAAAATTAAAATATTTAATTGGTAACAAAAAGAAATCGCAAATCAAAATTCGATAAAAAAAAGGGTTCAGGCTCGCGATTCGATACAAAAATAAATTGGGATGCGGTTAAAATTTGGTATACCAGGTCCCGGATTTGAATTATAGGTATTATACATGTTTTTTTAAATCTTTATCTCGAGCAAAAAGCATTCTTCTCAATGAAAAGGAAAATTATTTATTTAATTTAGCTTAAAATTTCTAATTGGTTGGAAAAATGACTACCTGGTTATTTTCATTTGAGCAATCGGAACAAATGCGAACCTTTCGCAGGGATTTTGCTCTCTCTGGGAGGAATATGTTCATACCTGTAGTTGAACTTCTCAGATATTACGAGTGCAAGAAATCAAGAGAAAATCACGTCCAGACTCCCTCCCGGTCGCGCATTGCGGTAAGCACATGGAACGCACGTGTTTCGGTCGTTTTAGTGGATGAGAGTTGTGCGATCACCGAGTCAAGATTGCAGTAGGGACCCATCAGGTAGAGTGCTACGTCACAGTGCTGCAACAATGATCTGCTTGGTAGTGGAGAACAATGGTAATAGGTGAATGTAATCAATGAGTTCTTCAATCGAACTATTAATAAGTGCATCCCTCCGTTCTTCCCTTTCCCAACCGTCGTTCACTTACTTCTTCATCTTATTTCCCTTCTATTACATTGCTCACGAATTCGTTCGTGACTGAAGGTGTGCCCGAGGCAAATGGTCCTTCTTTTCCTTGAGGCTCTCCATTTGATATTTTCATATCCCATTCTTTTGTGTACTTGTTCATTTCTTTCCTTATTTGATCCGTCCATTCAGTCTTTCGCATTCACCTCCAGCACCAAGTTTCGGAGGCTTCTATTTTCTTCTCTCTCTCTCTCTCTGGTCTAACTCTTCCTATCGCCCATGTACCCAATACGGGGGTAGTTTGAAAGGTTCTCGAAATCGCCATCAGGTGCGGCAAAATGGCCGAGTTTGGCCAAGAAGAAGGGCATCTTCCATCAAGACAATGCATGCCCACGCACAAGTGTCGTTGCCGTGGCAAAAATGCGTGCACCAAGTTCCAAATTGTGGCCACCATGGACTTAGTCGCCTGATTTTGGCTCCATTTAGATTTCCATCTCTTCCCCAAGCTCGCTCAAAATGCTCCTCGGTGGACGTAGATTCTCTTCAAACAAAGGACTGACAGCCGAAGTAGACGGGTAATTTTCAGGCCTGAAGGAATCTAATTTTCGAGATGGGATCAATACATTGGAACGTCGCTGGACCAAGTGCAGTAGTTTACAGGGAGAATGCATCGAAAAAAAATCATACTCCACACGACTTATTTCCCAAACCTCTTCCTCGATCGTAGTCGTATCTTCTTTGAGTATTGTTAGTTGATATGGAAATATGGAGCCAAAAAATATATTTCCAAACGTTAAAAATGTGTTTGTTTGTGGAGTGGGAATAATTTGATAATCCGAAGCACTCACTTCCGGTCCAATCGGTGTGCTCCTCCGATGTGGGTGTGCGTGGTGCCCGGGTAATGCACGCCGTTCCTCCCGGCTCCCCCCGGCCCCTTAAGGAGAGCCCCTCCACGCCGGACCTCACGATACGGATCTCCCGGGAGGAACCCGGCCGCTTGCCGGGAAATTCTTGTGAACGGGCCCCCCCTTCCCTCCGAAGAAAGCTTTGGGGGGAAGGGGAGTGCGAACCCAAGGAGGAGGATGAGAGTAGAAATGAATAATGTTTATTATTCGGGGAAATTCGTTACCATGGAGCGCATATCACGGACACATGCATCTCAATTTTGTCATCTGTCATAGATGGACAAGTATAATTTTATTCAACGTCATAATTGACGGTTAAAATGGGGAAATGCTTCATAGAAATAAAATGCATGCAAGTGTGTATATATATATATATATATATATATATATATATATATATATATATATATATATATATATATATATACTCATATATACAGTAACAGATATAAGGAAAAGGGATAGGAACACACATAAAGGACGAACACAATAGAGGTGGTGAAGGCGGAATCGAACGGATCACAAGAGTAAAAATATTTCCTCAACCGGGACTCGAACCTCGGATCTTTCCACTTGCCGGGCGGATGATATATATATATCACGAAAAGCAGCCACGATATATAATATCGTGGCTGCTTTTCGTGGCAAACCATGTTATAATTAAGGTGCTTAGATGGTGCTCAGGGATTGGATATTGGGCACACACGGTCCGTGGGGCATTAGAGAAGGATTTCAAATTTAGGGACCCGGGAGATGAATTAAGAGAGAGAAAGGAGGAGAGAGGTGTCTCCTTGGTGATTTGCGGTTATTCTAGAAGGAAGAGACGACAGGCCACTTGGAACTCGGCGAGAACGAGAAGAGGGCGTTTGGAAGTCTGTCCGCTCCTGGGTTCGAGGGTCCCCTTTAGAATCGATGGGAAACACTTGGGGCCCATCTGCCGAGTGCTGAGGCCCATCCTGCCCCTTCCTCCACCACCTCGGGGGCCGGGGACTTCGAGAGGGGTCACGTGGGGCGGGGAGATAAGTTTATGGGGGGCTCGTCCGTGGTATGTGGTAGGGAAACTCCCTAGATTCTGGAAACAAGGAGTCCTTCGGAATTCCTTTGGGCCGCGGGATTATGGACCCCCGGGGTGGGGGGCATAAAAGGCCTCCTGGAGAAGAGATGGGGTTGGCCGTTCCTCTCCCCCACCTGCTGCCCCCACGTCCCATCCACACCTCCTCCCGCCCTTCATGACGTGCTGGGCATATTCTCCATCGCAGTATGCTTTAAGTTGAAAGGATTCCTCTTTATTTCATTTCCCGGAGCTGTCTTCTCGAGGCAAAAAAGTCCGGGCGGTGCCGGAGAGAGAGAGGGATGGCGATTTGACTCCATGAAAGTTCCGAGGCCTCCCCTCCCACCCCCTCCCCCTTTTAATCTTTTCATCCGCCTCTTGACTCCCCTCCGGCTACCCCGCTTTAAGGAAATGCACAAAGAAGGGCCGAAGCATATTTCGGACGCAGGGAGGAACGAGTCTACGGCGGCGGATGCAAATGGGGAATGCGCGGCCGGAACGAAAAGATAAGGGAGTGGAGGGCATGCGCTGTTCAATCATTCGTCGGAGGAGAAGGAATATCAGTGCCTCTCCTCGTGCGGTGACCGCCGCTTCTGATAATTATGAATCCACCCCCGCCTGCATTTCTGCTGAATATGGCGAAGAGGTCTCTGATGTCACATCCACAACTGCACTGCGTTCGGCGTTCTTATAAGTCTTTTCCCCGGAATGTGAATCCACCCCCTTCCCACCCCTATCCCGCACCCTCCCACACACCCTCCCGTTTTGTTAACTCTGGCCAAGTTATTGTGCTCCATTCTGTTCCGTGCGATTTGCATTTGCATAATTCGTTCGAATTCGAGCGTCATCTCTCTCTCTCTCTCTCGGGAATCTCTCTTATTACAGTTGTAATTGAACATTTAAAATGAGAAAAAAAAGATGTTCCCATCCCTTCCCTATCCAATTCTGGAATCTAGTATACATAGAGAAAACACTCTTGATGAGATAGTTGCACCTTTTTTCTTTATCCTGAAACTGTGCATCTGTGAGAAAGCCTTTCGATTCTTTTTGTCGTCTTGAAAAATTCTCTTTCTAATTTATACACGTAAATGCGCCGGATCTTATCGCATTTCTTTCTTTTTCTTGCTTTTCCCTTTCTGTGTAGATATATTTTTTGTAACCAACCGGTCTCTTCCCTTCCGCCCCTCTCTCTCTTCCCCCCTCCCCCTCCAACTTATACCTTTAAAAGGCCATGACAAACTTCCGAAAGTGAGCGAACAAAAAATTTCCTCCTGATTTTTTCTTTTGGTCCCCCGTCGTTAACTCAATGACGAAAGTCATGCTCTCAACATTGAACCAAGTAATATTTCGTTCGGGTGTTATCGCATTTCCGGAATGTTTAATGCCCGGAATCAACTCCATATTCGAGTAGGGCTCCGTTTTATTACAAATAAAGTTGGGAGGCAGTTATGGAAGTATACTGTTTTCGGGGAGAGAATCTTTAGCGTCATTGGATACCAATTTTGAGTGTTCGTATTTTATGGTGCCCGGGGCCATTTGAGGAGCTGAATCGAGCGACAATCGGGGGAAGGTCAGTGTCATATATATATTTTATTTTTTAGAATTTTCTCTTTTCTACATCTCAGTTTTGCTTCCGAATCTATCAAAACTTGAGAAAGGGAATTAATTGGGACTTTTGACATCCATCAGTGGGTATAATTAAGCGCCATAGGGTGAGAAATGCTTCCCTCCAACCATGGGGTATTGCTGAGGCGTAATTATCAGCATTACCCGTTCTACGAGGGGAGTATTGTTTTTACGTGTCATGTTCTGATGTAGTTTGTTCGTGGGAAGGAGGAGTCCTTGAGTCTTCTAGTCTGGCCATCTATTTCTTCGAATTTATATTGATGTTCCATGCGGCCAAAGGATTTCGGAGTTCGAATAATTTGCAAAACTTCGGCGCTGAAATATGCTGTATTGAATTTATATTATATGTTCTACTCAGAATTTTATCGTATTTGTTCAAATGATTCCCAACCCAATCCCAGAAGAATTTTGTGACGCTTTCTGTTTTTGAGTCAATTAAGAGTAATTAGTGGTTTTTTTAACGTTTGTCGTTTTTTTTAACGTTTCTTACTGTTCCCGCGGTGCTAAAGTAAATCGTATGGTTGAATCAAATGAATAGACTTTTGAAAGTGCCTGGCATGCCTTATGTGGAAACACTCCCTGCCACACACCTCCCCGGTGGCGTGTTGTGTCGATAGACAAAAAAAAGACACGACTGCAAAACAAGCAAATCCTAATTTCGAATGTTAAATGCAAATGATCGTGGCCTCGATTAGGCATTTGTGCACTGAATGAATACGATCGTCTGGTGTCTATTCTCATCGCCTAATTTACATTTTATTTACGTTTGCAGGTTTGCTTAGTCATTTTTCTGAAGTGTGAAATGTAACGAAATGCTGAAATATGCTGTATTCTATTTAATGGATACATTAATTATTTGTTTATTGTATGTTTATTTATTTTTCTTGTCCCGTGTCGAGTGCGTAGTTTACGACCAAGAACAAGTTTATCGGTTTCCTTCTTATGTTCTGCCGAGCCATAAATTTTATTTCCCTGCGTTGATTTTATTTCTTTGCATATTTTATCTATTATTTCTTTTCATTTCGTTTCATATTATCAATATTCTCCTTTGTGGTTACACCCTCGGGCCACTTAGTCCGAGCGCGTAGTTTCGCGTTCGTTCTTTGGGTTGGGAAAACTGCAAAACTGGAGCAATGACGAAGTGCGCAATGGCCTGGCAAATTTCGGTAATGCCTCCCTCAATGTTTTTCCAAACGCATCGAGTCCTGCGCGACACTACTTTTTTGTTTGAATTCAGTCCATTTTCGGCTTTTAAGCAGTGCAAAAAAAAGCGTCGTTTCAAAATTTTATCTCTTCCGTTTTATGAAATCCTGTTTTTTCCTTCGCACTCTGTGCGCGAGTGAAATTGCCTATGTAATGATCTGTTAAAGCTCCGTAGTATCAAATGTCAGTTGATACTTTTTTCCATCGTTTGATTAATCAAGCATTGCTTAATGGGCATTTTAATAGGATAAATTTGAGAGCCACCGTGCCTCTTTGACATTTCGTTCCCTCACCCTGTCTCTCGGAGGGCCTGCGACGTTCCTTCACCCACCTGCCCCATTTTCGCTCATGACGGCTGTTCGAAGTGCCAGTGTCATCGGAGCGCTTTCATTGCTCGCTCATTGCACCGATTCCCAATGTTACGCCAAACTCTCAAACGCATTCACTCCCTCCATTTTATGGATCCGTTTGAAAGACCCCATTCAGCCGACGCTTGGGCCGTCATTTGAAGTGATCACTTAATTCCGCACATTCCGCCTCCCCGCTTTCAACTGCGTAAATATTTTCCTTTGCCAATTGGAATTTTTACCCTTATCTTGGATCCCCTGGGCTGAGTTTAAATGCAATCCGTCGAATGGACACTTTTGTTGAAAAGGAAAAATAAGAGGGAGCATGGCGTTTCTTCGATTACGCTCAGCAGGTTACTTACCTGAAAAAACCGGTTTCGCTAAAAGAAATGGAATCTCCTTTTCTGCGATTGTTTCCATTCACATCTTAATGATGCAGTTCCGCCCACCATTGTCTTCAGTCAGCATCTTCCCCCTTCTTCATGGCATGCGACATGAGCAATCCTCAGGGAACTTGTATTAATTCATCTTCTTTGTCTATCGAAATATCCCTCTCGTGAGTTCCATCTGGTGGGAATATCCGAAGTGTCCTTTGTCATTTGCTCGGCGTAAAAGGTCACTTTCGTGCATCGGCAAAAAACCATTCATGAACATCAAAAGGTTTGGGCCAGACAGGGAAGATGCCGGAATTGAAAGCTTTAGCTTCCATCGAAACGATGCGTGGAATTTTAATTGCAATTCCAATGGCATTTGCTTCGTCAAATGCGTGACATTTTAGTCGCGTTTGCTATTCCGATGCCAGGGGTAGGTAACACTCAATTTCATAGGGTTTAAAGACGAACTGGCCGAGTTATTGAAGCGCGCATGAGCCGAGTTTCTCGCTGGATCGCGAGTGTGAGATGGACTGAACGTAGTCACGCATTTCCGTACTTTAACGAACAAGATATCTCATTTTTGTTGTTTGGCATTTTTGTGTGAAATAATAATTATTGGCAAAAGTACTCAACCGAAAGGCGTTTCCGTGCTCCATATTTTTGGCTACTTTTTACAATATGTACGTACTCCCATTGCAAAGGTCTATCTCTCTGGAGACACTTCATGACAGACTTACCCTCACCATGACCCACGATTGATCGTTCCCTCGGCATTGCGGCCACTGCTTGCTATCATAGTGGTGTCGTCCGTCGTGCTGACAACTGAAATTAATTACGTTTTCATGGAATGGACTCATTATACATATTCTTTTTTGGTGGAATATTGTATTTTAATCGTTGGAATTAGGGACGAAACTAATTGAATCACAATTACAGGGGAATGTTTTTTACATAGACTTTTTATCAAAATCAACTCTCAAGAAATAGAAGTCTTCCATTTTCCTCTTCCATATTATCCAGGAAAACAAAATAATTCATGTGCTCAGTTATATTCTGGGTGAGTGCAATGGTGAATTCCTTGCATCGCCTTCTCGTGCGAACGTGAGCCTTCGCGAAATATTTCCTGCCCCTATTAAAAGAGGCCGATGAAGGCATTTACTGCGTCGCAGATAGCTTCATCAGATTCGCATGCTCCTTCGCAAGGGTGGATCGCTCTCTAGAAGAAGCGCACGGCATAAATGTTAAGCCGGAATCGAGACGTCCAGCTAATGAATTAGTCCGTCTAATCATTTCAGGGAGAGAATGATATTGCCAATGGCTTACATCCTTCGGGTGAAATGAATGGTAGGAACATGGTAGGAAACGCGTTGGCAGATTTGACATGTTTATTACATGCTTCGTTTGAAAAGTGCTTCCTTAAATTGATCGTCGACGCCAAAACCACTTAGATGATATTTCAGTTATTTAATCAGGAAATTGTTGATTGATTGTGTTTGATTTAGCTGACGAATGTCTTGTTGGGAGGTCCCAATTATTCTGGTACTGATTGTCATACCAATTACTTAGTTATTTCCTGACGTTACTAAGTAAGCCTGGCGGTACACTTTTTTATACCCCCATTTTCGTGCCCCAAAGAACTTTTTTAATGGGTCAAATTAACACTTAGTTTTAGTTTTCAGCCAACATATATACGGATTTCGGAGCGTCTTTTCGGAGTTTTTCACCGGACGTTTTCTCCCATTTCCCTCCCTCTTCATAACCTCCCCGTGTACTTTACCCATCCGATACGATTCTTGCATCCCCTGCCACATATCCTTTTATACCGCGGCATATTTATGTAGGCCTACATAAATGTGTAAGGTATGCAATTTTAATAATACGTGAACAAAGTGCCATACAGTATAAATGGCACTTTTACATTATTCTTGAAATCCACGAACAAGTTGTCCGATTGGTGTGCTGTGTGTATGTTACATAATTCGCCAAAATGCTTGTATTATTATTACACTTGAGCGTTTCGGTTTTGTACGCGAGTGCCCTAGTTATTCGCCCTATTCTCCGGAGCAATCTCCGGTTATTCCTCCTCCGCGATCGAAAGCCGTTTACGTGCAGCGAAAGGACGAGTCGTTAACTCCGGAAATCGTAGGCCGTAATTTAATTTTGCGGCTTGTTTATGGCCGTTTGTAAGTCGTAAACGACATCTCGGGGCGCAGTTCCCGCCTCGCTCCGAGAGACTCACTCATGCCAAGGTTAAATGGTTCGGATAATAATAACACATTCGTCGTCCACCTTACCGATCGATCCCTTTTGAAACTACCCGTCCGCCTTCTCCGTGGGATTACGCGGTGACCCCCACCCGTCCGTCCGTCCGCCCCTCGCCGTGCTCGCTATTTTCTCCACCGCCCCAAATGATGGCCGGTGGCTAATTTTACCGCGCAACAATGGTGCGGAAGGGGACGAACCCCACCCCACCCCGATCCCTTCCTCCTCTGCCGCTTCCCGAAACGTAAAGGCGAGCCCAAATTAGGAGGACTCCGCAACATATGTACTGTATTCATTCTCCAAAACATCGAACGGCGATGTAAAATAAGTATCAGCGTCGCAATGATTTTCTGATACGAGATGTGTTCAGAAAATAACAGAAATGTCAAATTTCGCAGAGTCCGAGTGCCAAAGGTTTTTCTTATTATGTTGGTATACATGCCCCTATAAAGTATTATAAAATTATCAGCTGTGTTCATTGTTTACACTTTGTCTCCGGCAGCCGCTCTAAGGGTAGACATGTTTTTTTAATGATCTCGTTTGTTCGAAAAAATGGATCAAAAAATTTGTATCAAGCCTTTAGTATCGACGTCATATCCTTAAACCCATGTTTCGTCACCTTTTACTTTAACACGGTTCAGTTATTCTGTGCATCGTCGTTGACTTAATTCAGTGGCTCCATGGAGCAACTTCCATTCGCCGCTGTTTTTGTTGTTTAAAATTCAACAATTTTGGAAAAACTTTTGCTTTTTCACGCGTTTCGTACCAAAAAACTTTGGAAAATATTTCATGGCATGAGCCAATCGACATACGTGCCAACATCATCAGCGACTCCTTTGATTATTGTGATTCGGCGATCCATTTCTTTCACTTTTTCCACGTTTTCATGGGTTGTTGTTGATGTGTCCGGGGCGTTCGTCATCTGCAACGTCATCTTCGCGGCCATCTTGGCAACGCTTAACACACCACTCGTAAAACTCTTGTTTTTACTCAAAGCAGACTCACTATTTTGGCCTTTGATAACATTTCACACACTTTTTTACCCTTTATTTCATTTTTTACGCATAATTTGATAAAAATTCTTTGATCCATTTTTTCAAGAAACGGAAATCGCCGAGATCATTAAAAAACACGTCTAACCCAAACGCGGCTGCCTCAGAAAAAAGTAAACAATGAATACAGTTGAGAATTTTATAATACTTTATAGGGGCATGTACACCAACATAATAATAAATACCTTTGGCATTCGGACTCTCCAAACCCGCGAAATTTAAAACTTCCCGTTATTTTCTGAATACACCTCTTATTTCGAACAGTGCCGAATGTATCGGTCATATCGTCCGTATCGTTGGTACCCTTGCAATGGACGGACGTTGTCAGGCGATCGGAATTTGCATGAAGGGAACGTCTTTTTGTAAGGGGGGGGGGGCACTTGAGTGAGCCCTGTGCTCTTCTTAATCCAGATTGAAACTTGTAGCTTCGACTCTGCGCGGAATTGGATGGGATCGAGGATGCGGGGCGGACTATTGCATTTAATCACTTCAAACAAATTAAATTATAAAGTCCGCCGAATAATGAATGGCAATACGCCAACTCACATTAATGAATAATACGGTTGCCGCCAGGTAAAAAAAACACCAAATTAGGAATTCCGCAATTAATTACTATTTATTCGAAAGGCACTGCTCCACGGTAAGTGAATAATATTTAAAATAAAATTTAAAAACCACCACCGAGGAAAATATTAATCTAACTTTGGAATAAAGAGAATGTTCGGATTGACATATGTCGTGTTAGATTCATAATCGTTTCTTGAGGAATCCCATTTTCTCATTCCTGGGCACTTATATTTTAAGGTTCCAAAAAAAGCAAATTTCCCAATAGCTAAGAATGACGAGAGTGGCCATATTGCGAGTCGCTTGCGATAAAATGGCGACGGGTTCGTTTTTGGCACGAGGCTCGGGTCACGTGCGCCAATCTGTTTTGCATTCGCAGTCAGAATATCACCCGAATCACGTGCCGAGTTAATTTCTTCGCGTGGTTTGTGCCGGCAGTATTAGGCCAAATGGTCCATGTCGTCGTCGGGTGGACGATAATCATCAACCCCCACGATGTGTCGGCCCTTTAAATTATCCACACAGGCGGGCGAGAACATCGCCTCGATGTCGATGTATCGCTCGCCGCAATGTTAATATACCTGTTCACGATGTCGATGTATCGTTTAATGCGATATTGATATATCTCACACCGCGATGCCAATATAACACTCGCCGCGATTTCGATATATC
Source organism: Hetaerina americana (assembly GCF_022747635.1). Taxonomy (NCBI): domain Eukaryota; kingdom Metazoa; phylum Arthropoda; class Insecta; order Odonata; family Calopterygidae; genus Hetaerina; species Hetaerina americana. The sequence goes on along the minus strand of NW_027287228.1, from coordinate 295,418 downwards.
TCCCGCAGCATTGTTGATATATCGCTCGTCTCGATGGCAATATAACGCTCGCCACGGTGTCGATATATCGTTCACTGCGATGTCGATATGTTCCCGCGGCTTCGAAATTCGGAGCGACGGCCGAATTTCGGCTCCAGCTTGTCGCGCCGCGTTTCTATGGGGATTTCAATTGATTTGCTTCGGGGGGGGAGCGCGGATGCGAGCCGTAATGGAATGTATTTGCTGCGGCCACTCGGAAAGTGATCCCTTTCGCCCTCTCTCTCCCCTTTATTAGATTCTCGAGATTTAAGTGCCGACGGCGACGTTGCCTTCAGCAGCCGGTGTCTTTAAGCGCATGCGTAATGTTTGGGAGTTTTCCCTTTTAATTCCACTTTGAAGCTTTTGTTTTTAATTCCATTGCAGAGATATGAGCTTTGTCTTTGAAATGTATGTGCGCAGTCATTGTTTGGGTGCATAATTCCCTTGTGTTAATTTTGCCATTTTTTATGAAAAGGACATGTTCCGATTCCTCATTTCTTCTGTTTAGCAGGTCGGCCATTCATTATATCGATTTTGCTTCCCTGTTATCATCATCAGTATTATCAGTAGTCCTCCGGGTCGTGGCAGGTTTTAATGTGCCCTACTGTAAACTACACACTCCTGTACTTGTGAACCTTGAATAGCCGACTCTAAATATCCATAAAACCACCCCGGCAGGTTACAATAACCCGTTATTTGCATCTTCGTGCTTTCCAGCGCCCTCTTTTTGGAAGGAGGTCCCTTTAGCGATGACGTTGTAAAACTATTATTGCCGCCATCGCACTACGGTAGGGGAGATCATATCAATAAAAATAGAGAGAGATTATGTGTAGAACAGGTTGATTCAAAGATGTCACTTTTTCCACGAACGATAAGGGATCAGAATAACATTGTCCGACCGCGGTAGGGGTCATATTCGGGTCAAAATTAGTATGGTGTGCATTCACCCCCTGCCACACACCCTAGCGGTGACTTTCTGTGTACCATATATATATGCTTGAATGAATTAATTGCTACTGTGAAAGATTCACATTTACATAAATGACCTCGGTACCGTGGTTAATAGCAGGTTCCGTTTTTTGCTGACGATGCGGTGATTTATGGGGACATTCGAAGTCGCGAAGACAGAGTGGCGTTTGCTAACGAACTAAATGCAATCCAGACTTGGTGCGATACATGGCAATTGGAATTAAATTTAAAGAAATGCGTAGTAATACATTTTTGGGAAAAGAGCAACACCCCCCATTTAGTTACAAAGTGAAGCAAACAGAAATCGCGAGGGTAGATTCCTTTAAATACTTTGGTGTAACAATTACTCACGATCTGTCCTGGGGAAAGCACATACGGGAAATATGCGGTCGTGCTAATAAAAAATTGGGATTTGTAAAAAGAGTACTGGGTAAATGTGACGAAAAAGTGAAGGAACGATGTTTTCTTGCCCTGGTCAGGCCCCACCTAGAGTATGCTGCCAGTATATGGGATCCTCAGGACATAAATTTAATCTCGGAATTGGATCGAGTTCAGTGGAGGGGGCTAGATTTGTCAAAAATTGTTATGACCAACGCAGTAGCGTGACTACTTCGCTAGAAAATTTAGGCTGGGATTCCCTTACACAGCGGTGTTTACAATATAGATTAAACTTATTAAAAACATTTAAAGATGGGTCCTTTTCCGATGACATCAAGAGCATAAGATGAACCCCAACGTATTACGGGCGGAGGGATCACGAATGTAAGATTAGAGAGATTGACTGCCAGACTGACAGGTTTAAATGGTCATTTTTCCCAAGAACAATAAGAGACCAGAATGCTTGTAATCGAAATCCCCCAGGAGCCGGCTCGACAAAAGAAGTATTAACCTACAAGGTAGCGACTGTGCAAGGTTATACGATTATATTTATATATTTTTTTTTGCAGGTTCCCCTCACCTTTCCCCATCCATTTGAGAAACCCTAACCCCCTCATCCCTTACCCTTTCCTCCTGGTGCTGCACCCCCTGCCACGCACCTTTTTGGTGGCTCGCAGGGTATTGATGTAGATGTAGATTCATCAGAAAAATGTGAATAAGGATAAACAATGACTTATTTTTTGTTCTACATTGACGGTCATACTCATTCCGAAGTTTTACAAGCATCCACGCGGGCAGACATGCCTCATTGCTGGAAATAGAGAGATAGCGGACGGAGTATAATCGATAGCTATCAGATGTCATATATCCCTCGAACGATAAGGGACCAGAAGAACGCTGTCCGACTGTGCCAGAGGGAAAGGGATTGCTTGTCAAAATTAGTCTGGCGTGTATTCATCCCCCGCCACACACCCTAGCGGTGGCTTGCAGGATGCCATATGTATATCTACATATGATTCCAGGAGGCCTCATAGTTTCCACCTCTCTGTCTTCCAAAATTCTTCCCTTTGCATCGTCACATTCCTCCGCATCCCTCTCAACATCTCCTGGACCCATAAGTCCTACTTCATTCTAATTTCTTTCAAACGCCTTCCCTCTCATTCCCTTTTTTTCCTCGTTTGTTTGATTTCTGCGAGGACTGGGATAATCATGTGCTTAGGGAAAGCAGAGGAATCCGAAGGAGGAAAATTGACGGAAATTATGTCGGCTCAGTGGGAAGAGCGGAATATCCGCGCGGTGCATGTCTTTCTAGTTAGTCTGCTGGGGTTTCATAAATAGGTGACATTCATATGCGTATAATCAGGTGCTGCCCTCTGGGGTCAAACGCCCGCCTGACCCTCGCGATGGTCTCTGTAATCTCCGCTGCCGCGAAGGGAGGACTTGGAACAGTTGGACTTCTCGAAACCAACCGTTGGACACACTAATGGCGGGCGGTTTGGGACGCGACCTAATATCCTGCGTGGCATGACGGCCTCCGTGCGTGTGTGTGTGCGTGTCTGCTACAGTCGGGCGACCGCATGTTACAGTCTGGAGTAGAATGGCTTCTTCGTCTGTTCATCTTATTTCTTGTGATGGCGCATCGATTTTTTATCCATTTCTTTTTTCCCTTCGAAGAAACTTGTGGTTTTGAATAGAAATATTTTGTCTCTTCCCACTATGCTTCTAACTCTTAGTAATAAATAGTTACGCCTCCTCGTTCTGAGCTTATCTATTTTTGCATATTCGCGTATTCATATCAATCATAAATCCACTTATTTTCCTTAGCGTCGATATAAATTATCGAAATGATATTTTGTAATGTTCTCTCCATTTGCAAAGCTGCTAGTAACTATGGTAGTGTGTTGGAAATTGAACGTATCTACTGCTCTCTTCGTTTCTCCGCAAATTTATCCTTTTAATTTTTCCCTGCGTCACTTTCGTATGCATGTGTGTATACATATGTAACTATTCTCAACCAACCTTCTCTCTTCTGTGAGTATGGCGGGAAAAACGGATTGTTCCGATATTTATGATTTTTATCCCGAATTCCATGTGCCTTTGAAATGATCTCCATCCCTCTTATAGGAAATTAACTTGAGAAATTGTTGAAAACTGAATATTCAGTCTGAGATCCCTGGGGATGTTGTGGCTTAGAGCTTCGACCTTCCTTACTGGGGGACCGAAGAAGGATGGAGACCCAAAATCGCATAAATCATATGCGAAACTCCGTCGGGAAGCACTGCGTCTTGCGGTGGAGATTTTTCGGTTGGGCTCAGCGTTAAAAAATTCAGAAGACATAAAATGCCTTGCAACATAGCCATAACATCCCTCATGCTCGAATATTTTTTACGCATTCCTCGGATTTTCGCAGCGAAAGTTAGCAAAACACGTCGTGTTTTCGCGTAAAAAATAATTCATGGTAAACTTTGAATTTCGCGAATAAAAATGTTTCAACTGCGCATAAATACTTTTCAAAAAAATATGACGGGCATATTTCATATGTTATACATCACGTCAAAAATTACAAAAAAATGCCCTTTAAGATTTTTATCAAAGGTTTACGGTCGCGTTGAAAAATTGAGCAAAAGTGGTCGTGAGTAATTCAGAGACAGTCTCCGAAGATATAATTCTTTAAAAAAAATATCCGCAGTGAAAATAAATGTCAAAATTCCTTTGATTCGGAGAAGCTTCCTTAATTCTACCTTCCACGAAGATTCCTCGGAGGCATGCTTGATCTTTCCTGCTAATCGATGGGTCGAAACGATCGCATGAAAAATGATTGCGAGGCAAAGTGACTTTGGTTATTCCATTCCTAATGCGTCTGTCACACGAATGCTAATAATTGTGAGACCTCATTATATGGAAACCTCTTAAAGAGACGTTGATGATGATGTGAAGTCGTGGACATTTTAACCGCGTGTCACCCACCTTTCACGGTCGCTTAAATCCAATTGGGAGTGCTCACGAGTTTTTCACATCCCCAATGAGGTTCAAGTGGTCCTTGAGAGGTTCAAGTGAAAGTTCCTTTATTGTCACGACTAAGCAAATTCGTTCCCCGAATCTCCCCGCAGATTTAGCGAAGGGCCATCAATACTGGGAATGGGTATCTTAATTTTAAATTGCCGATTTACATGTATCGATGCATAGTAACAGTCAATACTATATCGTATATTCTTAATGTAATCGATTACGACATGAATCGAACGAATACTGTATCGATTCTGGTTTCAGTATGAAATAAGCAGTATTTTTTGGTGCCCTTCAAAGTGTCTCAATGCCTAAATTACTTCTGCACGGGTACACAAAAACCCACAAATGGACGCTCTTGAAACAATCGTTATAATAATTCCTTTGAGCATTCCTTACCGGACTGTCCGGGACTCGATCCTGGGTTATTTGAGTCAAAACTTTCGGTGTGCTTCCTAACCGCCTTCCTTTCTCTTCTTCTCCGCCCGCACTTCAAATGCCACTTCATATTCACTCCCATTCCGTTTACACCAGGTATATCTCGTCATTGACCTCTGTACATACTTTGCTCAGGTGGACGCCACGCCGTTGAGAACCCTGTTTAGACGCCCCGTTAGAAGACCGTTGAGACGCCACCGATTAAGAAGCTTCGTTACACCTGAATGAATCTTTGGAAGAGTATACAAGGGTAGATATTAAGCGTTTAAAGTAAGACTTAAATGTTTCGTCTGCCTTTATTTCTCACACAAATAAAGGTCGAACCATTCTGGCTGGATGCCAAATTATCGCATTATTTTAAACTTACAATATAAGTTAATTATTTCATTGTAAGCTAATTATTTAAATACGCTGGTATTTTTATTTATATAAGTCAAGCAGGGTTTCAAATATTATTTCCAAAATTTATGCATATTTCTAAATTTTCAGTAAAACAATTGTTTATGTGGAAACAATACTATAAATTTTAGGGGAAAAACAACCAGTTTCATTTGCCCGAAAAGGCATTGCCTGCCATGAATCGGTCATACGTGTGTGTGCTTATATATATATATATATATGTATATATATATATACATATATTTTTTCAATCAGGCAATCTACCGGTTTGTGTGGTTTTTAGATGGTGACGAGGTCGGGGACTACGGTTTAGGCACGAGGAATGAACGCGGGGAGAAAGCAGTTGAGTTCTGCAGGAGACAGGGGTTAGTCATCACCAATACTTGGTTTAGAAACCACAAAAGACGCAGGTATACATGGAAAATGCCAGGTGACTCAGAAAGGTATCGGCTAGATTATATTCTAGTTAGACACAGGTTTAGGAACAGTGTGATAAATTCCCATAGCTTCTCGGGAGCGGATGCGGACTCTGACCACAATTTAGTTGTTATGAAATGTAGCGTCCGTTTCAAAAAGATAAGGCAGGGGCGGCAGGTTAGAAAATGGACCGCAGAAGAATTAAATGGATTAACAGGGAAGGAGTAACAACAGGCTGTAGAGGAAGTTATGGAGGATAGTTAAGGGCTAAGTACTATGGAAGTAAAATGGGAAAGTATCGAGGAAGGGTTGTCTAAAGCCGCAAATGGCATTCATTATTGGAACCGTTAACGCCAAAAGAACTGGGAAACCATGGATCACGGATGAGATGATTACAAAGATGGATGACAGGAGAAAATGGAAGAATGTGCACACGGAGTTGGGGAAAAATGAAGTACAAAGAGTTAAAAAATAAATTGAGGCGGGCAACAAATAGGGCAAGGGAAGCGTGGTGGAAGACGCAGTGTGAGGATATGGAAAGTTTGCAGAGGAAGGGTGAAATTGGTGCGCTATACAGCAAAGTTAAATCTTTATCGGTAAATAAGAAAGGAAGATCTATGCTAACAGTTAGAGATAAGGCGTGTAAGGTAATAGTTGACACAGGAAAGATCCAAGAGAGATGGAAGGAGTAAATAGAAGAACTGTATAGTAAGGAACTCAGACCAACAAAGTTAGACATTGAAAAAGAATATGAGGTAGAGGAAGATAGCTTAGGTCCAGGCATACTAGACAATGAGATAGAAAGGGCATTAAGGGAGATGAAACTAAATAAGGCCGTGGGGGTGGATAACATTCCCGCGGAACTATTGAAATGTTTAGGAAAATGTGGGAGGAAGAGGCTATATGGGCTGATTCGTAGTATTTATGAGGAAGGTATCTGGCCGGAAGACTTTGTGAGATCAGTTTTAGTTCCTATTCCGAAAAAGGTAAAGGCTACAACATGTGAGGACGATAAGTTAGATATCCCACGCAGCTAAAGTTGTTCTCAGGATCATAAACAAAAGGATAGAGAGTAGGGCAAATGATTACTTAGGGGATGATCAGTTTGGGTTTAGGAAGGGGAGAGTTACGCGTGATGCCATTGCAGTAATGAGATTATTAATCGAGAGGAATATAGAACACAACCAGTAGGTATTTGCCTGTTTCGTAGATTTCGAAAAAGCTTTTGATAGAGTGAACTGGGAAAAACTAATGAGTGTATCGCAGAAAATAGGAATAGATTGGAATAGGGACAGGAGGCTAATCCGCCACCTGTACATGTCTCAGACTGCTCTGGTGCGGGTGGGAAACGGGGAGTCCGGATGGGCAGTGTTAGGAAGAGGTGTAAGGCAGGCATCTCTCCTCATCAGGCCATTTATATTCCTTCCGAACGGAATATAATAATGCCGTATCTATCCTCGATTCCATTCCCCTACTCCACCCCCACAACCAGCCCTCCCTCCTGGGGATTGGCGCGAGGCGACATCTTGTGCGGGACCAGAAGACGTTTATGAGGCGTAGACGGTGGGTGGCGGTGTGCAGGTGTTCTTTCACGCTTTCCTTCGATGTTCTGAGGATGGCGGGAGGGGAAGAAAGCAGAAGGGGGTGTTCTCCCCCTCGCCTTCTCCCGCGAGAGATGTGGTCACAATGGATGAGTGATGCTGGACATTAAAGATATGGACAGGTAATTCCAGGACGACTGGCGGAGGATATCGGTGGGTGTGGAAATGAGACGAGGCGGCCTCTGGAGGCAGCGAGAGAGGAGAGATGTATTACAGGACGTGCTTTTTTCAGTCGGCGGGGGCGTTGGCATCGGTGGTGGATGGTTGCTGAAAAAAATAGCGATCAGTTCCTCTCTCCGCTTGATTTTATATCATGTATTTCTTCATACACACGCAATCGTCCCGTCCGGTTTATACAAAGGCCATCGTGAACTTCCAATCGTTCCTTGCCTGATTTCTGGTGCGACGACCTATCCCGAAACGGGAGAAGGATTTCGTAATGGTCCCCGCCACCTGGGTTATTTTCACGGCGTTTTTTATACTCCGCCCTCAGGACAATAACACTGTTGCCAGCCCCCGTTGCCTCACGGACGTAGGCTACCGTTGCAGTTGATGTGCTCTCCATCTATATTTTTTAATGAGCTCACGCCGACGACTCCAGCCGGACATCACCCCTCGGCGCTGAGTTAAGGCGAAAGTAATCTCAGCCTAGAAGAAGTTTCGTTTCCTGTGCTCTTTCTTCGGGGAATATTCTTCCTCCTTATTATGGCCTTTTAATTTTTGTGACGTCGCTTCACCTTCCCCCATCTCCTTTTATTTTTATGGTCGGTTGTGGAGAGGGCCGGCCAATTTGCCTTCCCTCGTTCGTTGGATCCCCTTTCTGGAGTCGCGTGCCATAAACAGCGCGCTTTGATAACAGTCCTCGGCCCCCAATTAGTCCCTTTGGGAAGAGTAGTTTCCATCGAGGAATCTAAAAGCGAGCCCTCCGCCATTTTCGGCCGCGTTTATTACACTTTATCTTCGCGTTGGATTCTTCGGGCATAAATAAATGAGCTCTCAACCTTCTTGTATCGTCTCCCCTTCGTAAAATTCGGCGCAGATACGACATGCCTCTTATGCAAATGTTTCTTTAACGACTTGATCGCCATTTATTTGATATGACTATTAAATGATCGCTTCCTTTTTGTCTCTCAAGTTTATTTTTTTTAAGTGCTCCAGATAACTTCCGCAGGTGCCTTCTTCAACGAAAAGAAAATGATAATTCAAAAGAGCGTAATTTCCCGCTGATTTTTTTTGTGGGTGTGTTTTTTTATAGTTTGTGCTCTATTAACCATAACTCGAATCTCCATCTGCGGCCGTATACCTGGTGCTCTTATTCGGTGCTGCCGGATCGAGGGCGTATTTAGCGTTGTGTCAACAGAGTTGATTGCGATTTTGGGTTTGCGATCTTGAGGTTCTGTTGATTTCAATTTGCACAAAATTTGATATTCCGCGGCGATGTGCGCTTTCCGATCCGTCGTGTGTTTTTGTTTTTTTTTGCTCGCTTCTCTCCTTCGATTGCGCACATTTGTCGCCGTGGCTTTATAATCGAGTTAACGTCGAACTTTCTCGAAAAGCTTGACGGTTGAAATTATTATTGGTTAATGAGAATCGTTTCACGAGGTTCTCTTCAAAAGGGTTTCGCTAATTTGGGAACACAACAGGTAAAAGGTTCCCCTTCAAAGGAAAGTGACGATAGTCTCTCTCCCCCCTCCCCTCCCCTCATATCTCTCTCTCTCGGTTATCCGCAGAAGTTTTTCCTAATCAGTGAAATTGGTCTTGAGTCTTCGGCATTGAAGGAGGGAGTGGTTTTTGGAGGAGACACTCTGCGACCCTTGTCGGGAAATATTTTTCTTCCACCCTAATGTCTTCGCAATAATATGTTTAACTGCACGGGGGAGTGATGAAGATAAAAGGATAATGCATACGAAGGACCGCGCCCAAAAAGGGTTGATTGGAAACGTTTTCCAAAGGTTTGAATTAATTGATCAAGCGACGAGAATTGTTCTTGGAGTCAAATCACGAAAATGGTTTCAGGAATCACGATTCAGTGAAGTTTCTGTTCATAAATATTTTTGAAAACTTTTAATTTGAAATTTAAAATTTTGGGAATTCATTGCGTAGGATGACTTCGTTTTGAGGAAAAAATATATTAGGTTTGCATAAAAAGTGTCGGGAAAAGAATCGGAAAAAAGATTCATTTCAGATATTGCCACGATGCCTCAAAATTCTTCAAAGTATATCCCTTGAGCGTCGATGACCTTTTGCCAGAGCGGCTTTTCCAGTATTAGAAGGCTCCGTCGTAGGTGTTAGGTCCTTAAGGGTACGCGTGAAAGATTCTTTGACGGCACCAATGGTCCCAATTGGTGGTGTCCTTTGAGAGAGGGAGGATTTCACTTTTATAGGGAATAGGAATCGCGAAGTAAGGTAAACATTTTCCCAATTAGTTTCTTTCGAAGAAACGATTTTTATTTACAACATGAAATGAAAGAAATAAGGCGTGCTGCTGCCAAGTCGGGAGGACTGTGAAGGGTGTTGGGGAATCGCCGCGATGCCATTGCCGAAAGTCTTCTCGAGCAGAGACACTTCTGCTCTTTTGGTCCTCCGTTCGAAGACCTTAGGGAGGACGAGTTTAGCGCTTTAGATCTTTCGTATGGCCAAATTCAAAAGTGATTCAATGGTGAGTGCACTGTCACGGTCTTGTGTCATTGTCAATAGTGCGATATCGGCTATCACGTGCACACTTAACAACCGACGGTCCGAATCCAGGTCTTAATCGAAACAAGTCAGGAAAAAATTGTTACCGATACTTCATATACAAACCGTGTACTATCATTTTTAAAACATTTGGCGGACCACGAAATATTATTCGAAACAAGTTGAACGACTATATTTTTCGTAGCAAACAGTTGAATCATCAATTTTTTTATAAATGGTCGATTATGCGAAGCTGATATATTTTGCTGGACCGTTTGCCTTATTTACGTGCAATAATTACTTTTTTACCTGGCGAGTCAAAACTCCATTATTCCCAAAATTGGTTTTGTTTTTGACGAAACAACTTTTTTCAAAGATCGGTCGCATATCATTGTTGCTATTAGAGCTCTTTGCGCGGTGGTCAATGAAAAAGAGAATAATACTTCACTCGACAGAAATAAAAATGATAGCGGTTGTGACGCGCCCTCCCCTTATCGCTTTAAAGTCGCCGTGGAGGAGTCATTCTTCCTCGAGGGTGAATTTCCGCGGGAGAGAGAGTATCGCTATTCATCTTCTTCTTCCGAGGTCGTCCTCTCCGCGTATATACGTGGTATGTGTGTGTGCCGTACCTCCTTGCATTATCTCCGCTCACGGAGGGTGCTTAATTTCGCCACCCTCCCCCGCCCCTTGCTGCTTCGCGGTTTGTCCGTCGCTTCTTCCCTCCGCCGGCGCCGTCATCATTGATAAGGACGTCTGCGCTCATCAATTTCTCATCCCGAGACAGTTTGTTGGGCTATACATCTCCCAAAGAGCAATTCAGACCGAGTTCGTTTTATTTTTGTCGCATTTATTTCGCCATTCATTCCCGCGCACTTGTTTCCTCTCTCGCTCCTATCTCTCCATCTCGATAAATCATCGAATTCTCGCTCCCGAGAGCATTTCTCTCGGAGACTTCTTCCTCCGTCTCCTTCCTCGTTATTTACCTTCTTCGCCCCCACCCCTCTCTCCCCTCCCCCCTTCAATACGCCTTCAGACCCGCCCTCTTGTCTTTTCTTTTTGTTTCTTCATTCTCCCCCCCCCCACACACCTCTCGCCCCCACCTACACTCACGGCAACGTCGGCTAAAATTTCTCCCGCGTTTTTGTGTTTTGACGGCATTTTATCCCGTTTAGGCAACTCGCGTTACACTCTCTCTGTGGCTTTCAATGCTTGGGCGTGAATGCAATTTCATTGGCGACCACGTTTTTTTTCGCTTTGTGGACGGTAAAACGCTTTGACGGAAACGTGATAGGTACTTAGGCTAGTTCGCCTCTCGATGGACGTAAAGTGAAACCGAAAATACCTTCGTCGCTGGACCCTTACCTCTACGATGCATAGTTATTATGTGCGAATCTAAGTACCACTGGGCATTTCTTTGGCGTGTTCGCATTTCATTGCTGTTGTCGTTAAAACATTAATGGAAGCGTGGCGGACATAGAAAAGGTTCGCATTGATTATCAAATGGGCGAATGTTATCTCTCCTTTTCCCAGCATAGACCGTGCGAATGATAATGAACGATGGCTGACCAGAAAGTAACCTACGTTTCGGCCTATCCGAGGGTGGTTTTGGGTATGGGGCCACCGCCGTATTGGTGTGTCCAACTGTCCCTACACTCGGTGCACGCGTCCTGCTGTGATGGTGCGTGGTGCAGACAGACTGTGCCTCTTCTAATGTACTTTGCTCACTACTGGGAACTGTTCAAACGTGCGCTCAGAGAGAAAATCACGAAGCGAGTTGTGAAGTGTGCAGTCTGTGATTAGGTTTTCACTGCCCACCAGAAATCACAAGCCAATCGAAATATTGATTGACGCCGCGGTGGTCGTCGGCCTGGCCTTGTGGTGACGGATGAATTGACGGGTGGTCAGTACTTCTTGGACATCATGGACATTGTCCGTTCATTCTTAAACTAGCAACAACACTCACGCTCACTTGTCACTCATCACATTTGGTCCGAACAGAGAGCGCAAATATCCCGTTGATGTCAGCATCTTCGAAGTTTATTGCCAGTAAAAATCTTATCACTGAACAAACTTGACATTTGGCGGGAATTCTAAATTGTGTAGTTCATTTAAACTCGCAACTGTAATCAAACGACAAACGAGGCGCGGCATTCCAAGCACTGCAGCTCGAGGCGTACTGCCCTAGTGTGTGTGTGTGTGTGTGTGTGTTTCAATGCAGCAAACATTCGGCTTCCCCCCCCCCCCACTACTACTTCGCTCGCTGCACGCTATTACGAGTCACTTTCTACACTGTCCTCCAACCGCCACTTCGAGGTAATTTTGACTCTTTTATCAACAGAAGCATTGCCCTAAATCGAGTAGTTTGTTATTTCTCCACCAGTTGAATACGGAGATTCGAATAGATTACCTCAAACCAAATATTTCTGTCCTACACTAATGGAAGGATAGGGTATATTATCTTTCTTTCTTTCGTCGGCACATTTTTCACACTTAAGGCCCGCCCCCCTTCGACTCCCCTCACCCCCCTCGCCCCTCCTCCCCATTCACATCGAAGGTCTTTACCGATATTAAAATAAGCTCCCTCCGCCGTTCCGCTCACGCAAACCGAAGATTAATTCACTAATACGACAAGGGTGTACCCGTCCACAAACTCAACGAAAAACCAGTCCCCCGTGTGTAATGATTTCACAGGGAGACGAAAATATCTACGCGGGTCGCTCAAGATACGTCATGATATACCACCGGTAAGCTTACTAAAGCATGTTATAAATCAGGAAATCAATTTTACCCGGCTCCGCCGAATAAGTGTCACGCAACAGATGTCCTATCGGAAACCTTGAAATTAATTCTTTTGAATGGCCTACGAGGCGTCGAGGAATCTCTTCAAGCAGTGCATTCGTCTCTGAGGTGACTTTCTTTCTTTTTTTTGAAAGACGCGCGAGAGGTCTATCGATGTCCTTACAACGCTAAATCCTTCGTAATCCGTCGCCGGTGTAACCTTCATCTCTTCCCCCCCTCCTCTCTCTCAATCAATCTCAATCGTCCGGCTTTCGACGCCGCGGGTATTTAAGCTCTCTCTCTCTCGGCTCGTTCCTCGTCTTGTGGTGACGTCGCTACCGTGACGTGCCTCGCGCATCCCCGTGCTTTCGCCCCTTGATCCCTCCTGGCGTCGTCTTCGGGGTCGAAGGGCTTCGGCCCCCTCCTTAATCACCCCCGCGCTCCTCTCGGAAGGCGCCCGGCCGATCCAATGTCAACGGCGGAGAGATGCGTGGGGTCGCTGCAACTCGCCCTACCTTCCCTCCCGACCCTTGGCTACGAGTTAACACGAATCCCGCGGGCGAATCACTTTAAGAGAGAGAGGACGTTTCCATCTCATCCACTCAAACCAACGCTTCCTTCGCCAAATAGATTTATGTTCGCGTATTGGCCGAACCGGTGTGTGGCCTGATTACATGGTGTGTTTTATTCGCAAAAATCATTGCGATAAATCATGTCTCAATAAAACTGAGGCTTCACTTGGTGAAAATCCAACATCATTGAATAAATAAACTTGGGATTTTTTCACACGAAAAATTTAACTATATTGCTACCGGTATCGAAACATAGGCGACATCATCTGTATACCTGATGCTAAGTTTATTTACGCAGTGAACATTGTTAGATTCATCGATTCGCAGTTTTCAACAAAATACAGGAAATTTTTAGTTATCGATGTACGCTGTGTAATTATTAAAGTTTTCATAGAATTTTTGATGAACAAGCATGTGGTGTTCACGAAAAATTTATTACGTAAGATCGGTTTGGTCGCCTGGATGTATTCCCTGAAAACGATACATTTGCGATGGAACCGATTGTGTCGTCACGAATGTTTCCAAAGTTTTTCTTCATCCTATCTTCAAAATGTGATTCCACAAAGTTGAGACCGATATCATATATTTTTTTTTAACGATGCCAACGAACGAACGAATGCATTACCTCCTCATAGTTTGAAAAACTCAAGATCAACATAGGACCTGAAGGAGACTCTTGAACAATCGAATTTCGAGCCCTACTTCAAGTCCACTTTGTCCCCATAATTTTAGACCGTTGTTTATTCGAAATGAAAATATTAGCTTCTCGTTGTTGAGTATCATCAGGCAATCCAACGCGAGGAAGATACTTTTGGTTGTACTTCTTTGAAAAAATGAAATTTTTTAGTCTCAAAATCGCCCGAATAAAGATGTTTTCTCCATAAAGATTCTTATTAATATCTTACCCTGCATTTTTCAAAATTCCAAAAAATTTTGTGTCGGAAGAATATTATTTAACACTCAGCCCAGGGTTATACGTTAGAAAACCAATGATCTACTGACTTAGGCACCCGGGTTCGATTCCGGGTGACCTTTCCGGGCACCCTCAGCTCGGTGAGTGCGTATTGGGAGCCAGATCTTCCTGGGAAACCACAGACGGCAGAGCGAAAGAAACAAGCCCCGCTCACCGTGACTTCCCATGCCCGGTGGGGGTTGGCCCATGTCCTCTGCCATGAAAGGGTTGAATGGTATTAATTTCCCCACGAACGCCATGGTCAGCAAAACTCCACAGGATCCCTCGCCTTTTAAGAGCCTTTCCATCCCAAGGAGCCGTCCCTTACTCTCCTTTAGTTGTTTATAATATTTAAAATTTATTGAAATCCCCATTCCCGCGGCGGAATTATCTCGATACAAGAAGAGATGCCCTTCAAGACTCCTGCGACCTGTATCTTGAGTCCTTTGCTTGGAAATACGATTTTTTTCAGAGCCGTTTTAACATTTATAACCTTCATATAATGTACAATGTTCTAGCGATTTTTTTGTTTTATTGACACTATGTGCTCCAACTATTGCGTGGCGGCTCCCGATAGGTTATTACCGCCTATGGCAATACCACCTCCAGTCAAACGTGGAAGTCTGTCTCCCTACCTATTTTGAGTTGCACGATAAATTCAAACGGACCCTGATACGTCCCCCCCCCCCCATCTGATTTCGCGAAGTGTGGGGGCGGGGGAGAAGCGCACTGTTTCATTCCGTTGATACGAAGGCGCGCTTGGTCGTGAGTCGACATTTTTTCCCCCGAGTCGAAAAAAATAAAACTGTACCGTTTCCTCCTTCCGGGATCACCCCTTGGGCTCGCGCGCCGGGAACAGGGTTCGTGGCCATGCAATTGGGAATCGCCCTTGAGTCCTTTTTCTCGGCCAAGACGGGTGCGAAAACAACCCCATTGGCGCGCTCCAATCCCGAGGAGGAATAGTATCTCCCTCTCGGCCGGCGGTAGCGGCGGGCATTCTCCGGCCCCACGGTTCGGGACAGCGCATTTATTGATCGAGGGGGTGTGTGTGTGGGGGGGGCGGGTGTGGAGAGGGTGGGGGGTGCGCGAGTGGGTTAGGAGGGAGAGAGACAGAGAGCAGGAAATTAAACGAAATAAAATAATTCTAGACTAAGGAGTGAAGGGGGAGGGAGGGAAAGAGTCCTCCCCCTCTTACTGCTGAAAGGAGGGTGGGGGACAAAGAGAATGGAGGAAAGCAGTGTGGCCAACATCCGGGAATTGTAAGGGAAGTCGCCGCGACCGGGAAATAACCGGGAAGTCAGGGAATTTCGCAGAAAATAGGTAATGTTCTCAACATGCGTGGAAATTTTATTTTTCACCGCATTTCGAGACGTTTTTTTTACATCACTGAGGCCGGAGTTTTTCGGGAAAGAGGTAGTTAGTTTCGCGGTATATCAGAGGTTTTATTCCAGTAGCCTGGAAAAAATAATTTTAAAATTCATTTCAAATGATTGTTTCCATTCTGAGCGACGGAATCTTGCGAAGAAAACGCGATCATTAAGAATGGCCATGCTTACTGAATATTAATTATTAACTGTATATTTATTAATAATAATGATTACAATATACTTCTTCTGTTTCATTAATCGTTTTTCGGTTTCTGCATTAATTCCTCAAGCCCGTATATTAATTTTATTTCTATCCAAGTTTAAGCGGTGGTAAAACGAAGATCATCTTGGGAAGTAATTTATAAAGATAGATTGACCCACAAGGAGAAAGAAGTGTGGGCGGAGGAGCTTGGGAGTGGAGGGAAGCAGGTCGGCCAATGGCCGGGAAATGCCCGGCCCGGGCATTTTGCGGTAATTCGGGTTTTTTTAAGAACTGTGGAAATATTTTTTTATCCATTACAATTTTTTTTAAATTTCTATCAATGAAAAACTTTTGAAAATTTTTCATCGACCAGGAAATTGATATCATTGGTCCACGTATCAAATTTTTTTAGAGACGTTATTTAATTTACTTTTCTTTTAGCCAATTAGAGCTCGGTAATCAACCCTAGAATAGGTTTGATTGTTGAAGTTAGAACTTATCTCGTATCGAGTTAGCCCTACAGGACGGCGCGTGACATTCACGCATCAGGGTAGAGGTGTCCTTTCCCGCGGCTGCCTGAGGTTTCCCAGGGAGATCTATCTCCCGAAAAAATCATGCATCTAGGGTTGCAGCCGCTTGGGATCTCCAGAGGCGTCATCTGTTACACGTTTCAAAAGTGGGCAATCGGAGATTAAAAATATGGAAGCTGCTGTTGGAATTTCCTCTGAGAGATTCCTCCTGGTGTTTTTCATTCACAGACGTATTTCTGCCAAAAACTTTTGAAATTAACCTTCAGGCGAAGCGCATCAATGCCAACATATACTGCAAGGTTTTCATTTAAAGTATCGGTAACAATTTTTTCCTCACGTTCACTGCATGAAGTGGTGAATTCAGACCGTCGTCGGTTAGGTGTGGGCAAGAATCGCAGTCGTATTATTGGCATTGGTAAGACAGTGAATGTGAAAACAGCTTTATCTTTTTAAAATTTGGCGAGGCGAAAGGTCTGCGCTAAAGTCGTCCTCCCGAAGGTCTTTGATCGGACGACTTAAAGAGCAGAGTTGAGTGTCTGCTTGAGAAGATCTTCTGCAATGACATCGCGACGATTCCCCAACCCCCCGACTTGGCACCAACTCCCATTATTTCCCTTTTCTTCAAAGTGAAATCATCTCTTGAAGGACACCGCCATGGCTTGACCCTGCAAGTGCCGTCAAAGAAGCATAGTACCCTTAGAGGACCTTCCGCCGTCTACCAGGGAGCCTTCGGGGAGTCGTGGAAGAGCCGCTCTTGGGCAAAAACATGTTTATCGACGCTCAAGAAGGGAAGAAGTACTTGGAAGAATTCTAAGAGGCATTGTAGCCATATATCTGAAATAACTCTATTTTCCCGAGAATATTTACGATACTTTATATGCAAACCATGTTTAAATCGACAGTCTTAATATATGTAATCCCCTAATTGAATTTAAACCTAATTTTTACTCCTTTTTAACAATAATATTTGACTGGTGCCTCATTGACTTTGTTGCGTTTCTCGAATTTTGTCCGATGATTGCAATACTTTAAAAACCGCAGTTGGGCATAATTAGGTGGGTCCACACCGCGGCCTTTGATACGTCTGCAGCATCGCAAACAGCTGCAATGTTTGATTACGACGCCAACGCATCGAAAACCGAGTCGTAATTTATTTCGACGAGAACTATAGCAGCAATGTGTGTGTATACGTATGTGTTTTTCCGATGCTGATTTATTTTTTTTTAAATTCTATTACGATGTGTACGGCAGGGCAGGGCCCGATAAAGGAAATGACATTTGTGATCCGTGGATGTTTTGGAAGTTGTTTGGGGAGGTTGCGGACCCCCCCCCCCTTCCTCCCCCTCTCTCTCTCCCTGCTTCTTAACCTTGCCCTGCGTCGACTCCGCGAGATTTGAACCGGCGGCGATCGCTCATCCCTCTTGCTCTCTCCGGGACGCACCCCCCCGCCCATGGCCCCTCCGCCCCTCTCCCACCCCCCGCCCATGACCCCTCCGCCCCTCTCCCACCCCCCGCCCCGGCGCTATCTCGTCGTCAAGTGTTTTCCAGACTGCTCGAGGAAATAAAAGCGAAACAAGTGAGCGGGGAGTATTTTTACGCGCACGCTCTTTCTCTCTCACATGAGTCTGAGGGGGGAGGGGGGGGTAATGTTCGGAGAGGAACACTCGGGGGGGAGCCGCCCCCCTACGCCCTTCCCACCCACCGTTCCTCCTCCCCCCCTCAATGCTGTACGGGCAAGGTTCTCCCGCTGCCTCTCCCGTCCCCCTCTGCAGTGCTATCGCCCACATTCGCGTGAATTCATTCGGGGAGATGTCTCTGTTTTTAATTTTATTCCCGCCCTCCTCGTGTCTTCTTCGTCCCCCGACCCCCCCTCTCTCCATCCCTAAAAGTGCACACTAAGGGTACTAAGGATACGGGTCTTCCGTGCCCCCCCCAGTTTCTTCTTCCACCCCAGGTTTTCGTATTCTCTTTTCGACGCCCTTTCACTGGCCCCCACCCCTCGCCCTCTGTTTCTATTTTCGCGCAGTGGCCGTCTTTCGAATTATTTCTTTCGTTTTTTTACCTCTCCCCATCCCACGAGGAAGACGAGAAAAAAGTATCCGTGAGATTTCCGTGCGTTCAACGTTCGCATTGTTTTTTTTCTCCTCTCTCTCTCGAGGAGAAAGAGAGGAAAAGAGGGGTAATTTATTCTTTGCAGCGTCTCTTTGGAGGAAAATCTTAGTTGGTGGGGAGTTGAGGGAAAAGGTGCTCCTCCGATGAACGTCTGCCCGAAGGATAAAAAAAAAAACCCGGCTCACCTTTTTTGTTTCATTTTTTTTCGAAATGTAGAATGTACTGCGGCGTAAATGCCGCAATCTCTTGTTCTTTAACACGCTGACTTCCTAACTTTGGCCGGGACCACGCCCCCCTAAATCCCTCCCACCACCCCTTTCCTCCCCCACCGGAAAAGTTAACTAAAGCCCTCTTCTCATTTTCGCCCAGTTGAAGTGCTCTCGGCAACTAAAAATTAAGTTCTTCTCGAGTGTAGACTTCCGAGAGCCTTTCTTCCAATTTTATTCCCGAGCTCTGAAGCATTATTTCTCGCCGCCTCCTCGGCGGTCTGAAACGTAAATGTTTCCGCTAATGCTGTGAATATCTATTTCGGCGGTGTTCAGCATTTTGTGTTGGCATCGCGACAGACTCTTTTTACGCTTGCCTTTTCCCCAAAGGAAGGCATTGACGCCAGCCGACTGCTCTTAAGAGTTCATTTGCGCCTTGGTACGTAGTTTCGATCTCGGATGCTCAGGAGTTGATACGCATTTGGACCACGTCGTCCTTTTGAATCTGCGGGACGGCGTGATTGATGCCTCTCCTCTATGTGCTGAATACTCTTATGCCTAACCATCTGCGTTTAAGAGCTAGAGTGCGTGCGTTCGTAAGGGCGAATGCTTTCCTTATGCACGAGTATGTAATTATCAATTTCTCGAAAATATTTACCTA
Source organism: Hetaerina americana (assembly GCF_022747635.1). Classification (NCBI taxonomy): domain Eukaryota; kingdom Metazoa; phylum Arthropoda; class Insecta; order Odonata; family Calopterygidae; genus Hetaerina; species Hetaerina americana. Next base: position 276,136 of record NW_027287228.1, on the reverse strand, counting down.
TGCAAATTAAAACTAGAAAAAAATCCCAAATGGAACCTTCACGGATATTGCCAACTTTGTCCATAGGGCAACTTACGCTTTGATATAAAATATGAACGTGGCGGCAAGATAAAGTTTCATTCTATACATTCGAGAGGCACATTCGCAAACTATTTTTCTACATAGTCGTCATTTAAATTGAAGCATATATCATAACGACACAAGCTTTCTGAAGAAATCTGGTGCCTGTCATTTGAATCACTTTTTTACACACCAGAATGCGTCACTGTCAAAGCGTTGTTTTGCTGCAAGCCACGTCTAGCGAGAGATCGCGTGGATCGCGTCAATCGGTGATTTTACAAATTTTTCCGTTGATTTCAGTTCATATCACTCCAATCAGTTCAGGGTGAGCAAAGTAGAAGAATCACAGTCGGTCTGCACCATACACTACCACAGCGGGATGCGTGGACTGAGTGTAGGGACGTTTAGACAGCAATATGGCGGCTCTAGCCCTACCCGCCTAAGCCGAAACGTAAGTCACATTCTTGACTGCCCCCTTAAAATCTTGTCTGATAGGTTGTGTGCGTTCAATCGATCCCCTCCAGCCTCTGAACCTATTTCACCCTGCTAAATTCACCCTGCTAAAACGTTTCACTGGGCGGATCAAATGTCCAGTTCAACAACTCGAGATAAAAATGGTCAAAGTAATCATATAATTTCACGGGCGAGCGAAAGAATGATAAATATGTACATAGCACAAGAAATTCACTCCCGTGGCGCGGTTACCAAGGTTTTGCTCTCTTTAATATTTATTTTTTCGCAGTTTACGTAAATGCAAATTACGCACGCGGTCATCTAATGCGAAGTGTGCGACTAGGTTAGAGAAACATTTCTTTTACCTCTCCGAAATGTCTCTCGGAAGACATCGAAATACTGACCATACGACTTGAAGGATAATGATGCGTTCTAAAATTGTTTTATTAATGCGTAATTAAGGTAGTCTCGTTCGGTTGGATGATTTAAGGTGTCTCCAAAACGGTTTGATGGACGACGTCGCCCCGCGCCATTAAAGCGGACGGAACCAGTCGCTGAATAAATTTCGGACCTCTTTCGAAAGTGGGAGTGGGGGGGGGGGGGCGCGTCGCCGTCCTAAAACATTACTTATGACACGACGACCCCATGTCCTCGGGCACATTACGTAATTAACATATTATTTTATCAAACCCATACGGAAAACGTCCTGTTATGCGTTCTAATTAATGTGGAGAAATATCATTGATACAGGGCGTTCCGAAAAAGGGAATCGATCCAGTACCCGTATAGTATATTAGTGAGGTCCCGCGTCACCCGTATATCACCGAGACGTGACTCTTTTCCAGCTCCGCCTCATTAATACGCTTTTGGATTAGGATTGAAAAATAATTCCGCCGTTGATTAATCCGTAATTAATGTCGTCCGCTTAAATTGGATGTACTAGGGAAGAGGAGTGCGTGGGCGCATGCGTGATGGAGTTCCGTAATTGGTCATAATTATTCGCATGAAACGGATTCTTCTGGAAATGTATTGCTGACTCCAGTCCTCATATTTCAAATGTTTCATTTGTATGTAGACGGACGGAACTCGGGAATTGGGTGGACTAAATCTTTCCTATAATCATTTTGCGTTGGTCTCTCGTGTCTGTCCTGCCTCTCTCCCGCCAGCCCTTATAGGGACGATGCCATGCCGACCGACCATGGACCGCCCTCCTTCTTTACTGCTTCAAGACGAGCGTGCTTTCTCATTATTCCGAGACGGCAGTACACTTTCCGTAATTTATGTGTACTTGCACCCCAAAATTCTTTGCACAGAAATTCTTTTTTTTTTGGCTGGAAGGCTGTCTGTATTTCCTGGGGGTTGTAAAAACGGTGGAATTCGTCTAGCCTTGGGAACATAAATGCATAATAACATGCACCCGCCGTTGTAAATTTGATTGATGAGCGGATAAGGGAGTGCTAAGGATCTCAGGTTTTCCCGGCGTATGGTATTCAAGAAGTTCTCTCGGGTTTCCCACCGAGTCAGGTTGCAGTACACCGACGTTTCGACAGCTGACTCTGCCATCATCTTCAGGGTGAAGTTCAGAGCTTGACGAAATGGCTCACTGGAAGCCTTGTGAAGGGCACACATATACCGTCCCAGTGGGCGTAACCGGCCGATTTACATAAAGTTTAAAAACTATGGCAATACGAATAAGCTGACGTCAGTGTGCGTGTTGTTTGTGAGAAAATGAAACTTGAAACGAGCACGTGAGGAACACATACTCACATGAATGAACATAAAAAGATTTCAAGCCGGCAGGAAACGGCTTGTACTATTGACTAACTTAAAAATTAGGCGGGAGAATACACATGTACAGAAGGGCCTTCACAAATCCTGAAAGTAGGAGAGAAGAGGCAGAAAAACCAGTTGCCAGAGCCTGCATCCCCTTTGTCTCTACGATGAAGTCTCAAGAATATTAAGATAGTACAAGGTGGAAACTATCCACAAACCGATAAGGAAGCTGCAATCGGTCCTGGACACGGCTAAAGACAAACGGGGATTGAAGACCTCAGGAGTGTACCGGATTCCTTGCGAGTGCGGCCAAGCATACATTGGGGAGACCGGCCGCACCATAGAAACACGCCTAAAGGAACACGAGAGGTGCATCAGATTATTATACCCAGCAAAATCTGCGGTCGCCGATCATCGCCTCAATAATGACCACAGAATTAACTTTACCGTCACGAAGAGGCTGCTATGCCACGCCAACGGCTACTGGGATCGCATGCTGAAAGAAGCCGTTGAAATTCGACTAAACATCAGCAATTTCAACAGAGACAACGGCTTCCGAATCAGCACTAACACTTGAAAGCCAGTGCTAAAGAAAATAAAAAATGCATGGAACGCACCCGATTGGCCGTAGCGGAGCACATTAACGCTTCCGACCAATGGAGTTCCGAGAGTTCGCGGAACGCTTCCGCACGCCTGAGCCTTGGCGGAGAGTATAAATACCAGGCCTTGTTCATGCTCTGAAAAGAAAAGAAAGGTTTTTCCGCAAACGCTACCATCTTTGTAGCCTGTCCATATTTATTTTTTCCACCCCGAAGAGGAGTCTATCCTACAACTGGGTTTCCGTATTGTTTTTGTTATGTTTCCATATATTTTATATATCTCTTGTATACTGTTCTAATACGGAAATAAAAACCTATAAAACTGAAACTGAACATGCTCTGAATATCTTGTATTTAGCTCCGAAATGGTACGACGCGGACGGGGTCCCTAGGGAATCCCCGTGAATTTTGCCGAATGTGCCATCGCTGAGGAGCAGAGAATGCTGGGCAGCGAAAAGGCCGGCGAGGAGCCGGTCGCTCACCACGGTCTGAATATCTTGTAAAATGTTTTTGGCAAATAAAAACCTTTGAAAAAACTAAAACTCTCTGAACTTCACCCTGAAGACGATGGCAGAGTCAGTCATCGAAACGTCGGTGTACTGCAACCTGACCCGGTGGGAAACCCGGGAGAACTTCTTGAAAAGGGAGTACTAATTCTTTTAAGGGTCGTGATTCGTAGTTTTTCCCTTCGTCTTCTCATGCTGCATATCAGTGCCACGGCTTGGTTGCACTTCTTAATCTACCGATATGATTTGTCGCCTCAATAATTCCCAAGCAAACTGAAGATGTGCCCTGCAACCGTCATTCCGTTTGGGTTCGAATCTCGAGTGGCGAAGCGTGGATTCGTGCCCTACTTGCGTGCCAAGTTTGGAGAAAAGTGCTTCAAGTGCAATGAAAGGTCCATTGGATTTTAATTTACATCTCGGAGCCTTTGGTTAAGAAAATAATTCGTATTTCTACTCAATTGATTTATTCGTCCTTAAAGCTGGAAATGATCCATGGAGGCCTTCAATCATCTCCAATTTGTTACTGCTCATTCCTAACCAAAAAACTGACAATGAGATGAGTTGCGGCGACTTGCACATTCTTTATATTTTAGTCTTGGACACTGATGACACCATTTAAATAATTCCATCAATAGGAGAAAATATTAGAAATAGTCATTGCATTGGTACCAGACACTAAAGTCAAGCAACGAAGTCTGCGATGCATGATTCATATCGATGTGATACCCTGTAGGGCGCGGCTCAGGGGTATGGCAGGGGGTGAAGGAACGCCGTAAATGCGGCATCTTGCAGTGAATATGTAAAATGATTTAATTGATCGTCTATATTTATGAACAGAGGCGCATGCGCTGCGATGTTTAAGTGTGGTCTACTTCTCGAAGCATGCGAGACCGGCTTTGACTTTGAAATAAGGTTAGATGAAATTACAACGGCATACTAGGCTACTGAGGATGAAAAAAGATGAATATTGTATTATTCTTTGGCGTGGTCGTATTAAGTTACAGCGATCCCTTGTGGTCCATTGTAAAAATGACGCTCTAAAGCCGCAGATCTCTTCTACACTCGATCACTCTAATTCAATTGCCATGATAAATTTAAATTGAGTGGGTGTGCACACTGAGAATATGTAGGTTATGGTGCAAATGTAAGAACACTTCTATTCTACGCTATTCCGTTCCATTTCACATCCGAGCGAACGAAACATTGAAAGTTAAATCTGATTAAATTAAATGTTCGTCGAGTGCGAATTTGAACACGTCCGACGGTTTAGCGGGGGATGGAGGCCATCCTCCTTCCGTCCGGCCCTGGGACGGACCCTTAAGGGCCTTTCGCATCCAAAGGGACGATGTGCGAGTCTCCCCTTCCTTCCTCGGCCGACACAACTCTCGAACTTGAGACTGGGGTGGGCCGCCCGTTGTAATGGCCCCGCTGTTTGTGGTAGGCATTAGGACTGACTGCTCTTTGGTAGCAATTCTCCACGGACTAAGTAGCCGAGGGAATTCATTCATTCCTACGCACTCGCCTCCGCCCGTCGCCTTAAATCACCCTCTCGAATATGCATTAGCGCGGGCGACCCACGCCGAAGTTGCGGGTTGAGAAATAACTCGAGGCGACGCGTTCCATTCTCGGAGGGAGAGCGTTTATCTTTTCCTTTTCTTTAGCTCTCGTGGCATCGAGACAATAGGAAAAATCACGCCCTCCGGACGCCAACCCTTGCGTGCTCTTTAGCGCCCTAATGGACAAATGCCCTGCGTTTTCATCCTCTCCCCGTTTGCAACACTCCCAATGCCTTCGTATGTTTTGAGATTAAATAGGGAACAAATGAAATGCCCTCTGGTCGTGTGTGTGTGTGGTTTTTTTATTTAGTTTCCCATTGGACGTTGAAGGGCGAGAGATTCTTTCCCGAGAGGCGAGCGTCGTCATGAGAGACTCGTTTTTGTTGCTCCGGAAGAGTCGGAGTGGTAATCGATTTTTATGGCCTCCGGTAATTATATGGTTATCTTTATTTGCTTCGGTAATCAGAAATAAACGTGAAAATGATGATTTAGATACAATTGCATTGTTGCGCCCAAGGCCGTATATGATTCGGAATGCCAAAGTCGGACATTGGCATCGGCATGCGGAATGAGGAACTGTTCAACCGGACTACAAGTACGGATAAGTAGGCGACAGACAGCAGAGATAATTTGCACCATTATGGATCCGTGGGGTTAATTTGGTAGAGGCAGGATGTTTTAGGGAACGGAGGAAGGGTGGAGAGAGAAACCCGGCGCCGGCATCAGCCTACTCTTACAACGAAATACGTGCGCCAAAGGTTCATTCAGTTCAAGGCCTCTCACTCAGGGCTCTCCACATATCACCCAGGAAGCAGCGATCGGTCTACGTACTGCTCTAAAATCCTACCAACTCCGGGATTCGAACCCGTAACCTCAGGGTGACATTACAATAAATATATATACATATATTTATTTATTTATTGTATAACACTTAGCACTAGTGGACACAGACAAAAAAACACAGAAACACACAAAAAAGAGACTATTTTTCGAATTTTCGGTGGTCGTAGCCACCTTCATCAAGGAAGAGAGGGACAGAACTGAAGGGAATACGAGGGCTGGAGCGATGGATGGAAGGGGAAGGTGTGGAGAGAATTCGGAAGGGAAGGGTTTGAAGGGGCAGCGTTAGAAGGGTGGGGAAAATGTAGAAGGTGATGGGGCAGGAAGGGGGATGAAAATATATTTGGAGCAGGGTAATCAATGCCTAATATTGATTCCTGGCCAATTCCAGGACTCCAAGAGCCAGATGAAGGATTGCTCTAGTGTTTTCAGTTTCAGAGGAGGATCAGAGGATGGGAGGGATGCTATGATGGATACAATATAGCATTTATCAAAGGAAGTGTTGTTTTCGGAGGCGTGTTTGGGGATAGGGAGCATATCAATTAGGGAAGAGTTTTTGCATGAGGCTCGGTGGTTGTTAATTCTAATATTAAGGGGTGTGGTACACTGCCCAATGTAATAGGCAGCGCAAAGTTGGCACTTCAGCAGGTACACTGCATTGATAGATGTGCAAGTAAAGGAGGGAATTGGTGGCAGAGAGTTATGAAGCGGGTGGGAGAGGGATGGGATTTTGGTTTTGAAAATAGCGCATGTTTTGCATCTAGGTTTATTGCATGGCATGGGAGTGGTTTTGGGACGGGTTGGGGATTTAAGGAGTGCAATGGTTGATTTGAGGAGATCGGATAGGTTGGCGGGGCGTTTGAAAGTAACAGAGGGACATTTGGGAAAAAGGTTGGCGGTGGCATTATGATTTTTGAGGATAGGGTAGAGGTCTTTTGGGATTAATCGTAGAGATTCTAAGCCCGGGAAGTATGTGGTGCAAATTGAAAGAGAGTGAGGTTCCGCGCTGGAGAAAGGTTTGGGAGTGTAGGTATGTTTTCGGATTCTTTTGTTCAGGACGGATTCGGGATAACCTCGTTTGAGGAGGGAACAGTGTAAATTTGAAAGAAAATTATCAAGGGAGTCGAGGTCATTGCAGCTTCTGTGTCCTCTTATGGACAGGGAATGAGGAATGGAGCGTTTTGTGTGATATGGGTGGCAACTATCATAGTGTAAGTATTGCTGTTTATTAGTGGGTTTATATGTACAGAGGTGTGAAATTTTTGGTCTATTTATGTTACATTTACATCCAGGAAGGTGATTTGGGATGAGGAAAATGTAGAACTGAAGCAGGAATTCTGCGGAATCGAGTAGATCACAAGCGCAAAAATATTTCCCAGAGCAGGACTTGAACACCGGATCTTTCGACTTGCCGGGTAACTTGACTCGAAACTTACAAACCTCGCGAACTTCACCCAAGACCTCTTCAAAGCCACACAGTGACAGTTTGATGCGCTGTGTCCTCCATGGGCACAATTAGGCCTTACTTTTTTTAATATGGAGATTCAGCTGTTACTGTGCACTCTGTGCGCTATTTTGAGATGCTATAGAACTTTTGACTCCTCAAAATGGAAGACTATAGTGAGGAATATGACACACAGAAGGCTTTTGGTTTAAACAGGGTGGTGTCAAGGCTCATTCAGGGTTCGTCCGGAAAATAAGTGTACTGAGCTCAGGAAAAAAAATGTATTACACTTTTACATATCTTAAGCTATTATTCCTCAAATTAGGACCCTTGTGAGTCGATATACTTGTTCCAGCGGCGTTCCCATTCCTGGAACGCTCCCGCGAAGGCATCATCGGGAACCTCTCGAAGACTCGTCGTCGACGTCTTCTCTGCCCTCCACGAACATCTTGTGCCACCGAAAGATCATGTTTCTGGACATGGCTGACTCCCCGTAAGCCTGGTTAATCATACCGACAGTTTCGGTAGACGATTTCCCAAGCTTTACCGCAAATTTGATGGAATAACGCTGCTCCAAAAACTTCGGCATCGCGTTCCGTGACGTGGGTCGAGCGTGGAGGTTCGCGTTAACAGAGCTCCTCACTACACCACAGCTCAGAGCCGACTGCCTTTTTCAGCGTCGCTTGCCAACATACCCCCCTCCAATCGCAGTCCGTCAGAGCGGTGCTGGGCGCGCCTGGAGCGGCGCGCCCAGCCCAGGAGTCAGTACACTTATTTTCCGGACGAACCCTGTACCACCCGTCGCTTACACCGAATTCTGCAAGAGCAATTTCCCGGCCGCTTGAGCCCATGTGGGGCATCTGAAAGCTGAGGTTTACAACGTTTAACCAAGGGCTTTGGAAGTTCTTTAGGAGGTAATTATAAATATCATCTCCGGAATAACGCAAGATATGCGGAGAAGAGTTTTCTAAAACGTTTTTTGAACGGCTCAAAATTCGCATCGCTCACCAAGGTCGTCACCTGGATGAAATAATTTTCAAAACCTAATGGAAAAAAATAGCATTGGAAGTAGTTTTCAGAAATAAAAACCTTTGTTTAATTGTCTTGGACGGCACAAAAGAGAATTATAAATAGAGAACACTTAAAAGGACACATGAAAGATATTTTGATGTCTCGACCTTCCTCAATTCAGGTGGGACAGGAACAGTGACGTATACGGAAGAGGAGTTGGCGGAACAAGGAGAGAATTCATCGTCAAAGTGGAACTAAGGGATGTACTTGACAACCCGGTGAGGATTAGATGGAAATCTAATGACAAGTAGAAGACAAGATCCCGAAGGGGAGGCTTAGATAGAGGCACAATGGACAAATTAATAAGGACGTAGAAAGGGGAATTGGTATGAGGCAATGAGAGGGAATTAACGTTGAATTGAGGGCAGGATCTCAGGATTGGACCGCTGATCATGTGCTCCAAGTAAATGTTTATGTCTTAAATGTTGCTCTCCTATCATGATCATCGTCCCCCGCCACAGGTCTTCGTGGCTTATGGGGTGTGGTTCGGGGGAGGATGAGCGCATTTTTTGGCCAGAACTGGCCTCTTGCCCCCGTGTTCGCCTTGACCCATTCCTCCCACCCTGGTCTTCTGCGTGGCCATCAAAGAGAGAGAGCGCGAGAGAGGCTCAGGCATGCGTCGAGAGTCATCCGGGCGACGCACGCGAGCACATCACTTGCTACGGTGACGCTAACGGGAGAACTCAGTCATTAGTGTCCCCGGGGGTGGGGGGGGTCGAAAGGGGAAGGGAGGAAGTGCAGTCGTCTCGAGTCCACGGGTCCCTCGGCCCTGTTCCCTGGTAGAGAGAGAGAGAGACAGGAGGGGTGGGGGTAGTTGGGGGGTTGTTGGAGGGAATTTTGGGATTTCGGGGCTTTTGTGCGCGCGCTCTGGGGGATGTTGAGAGGGGTTTGGGAGGGGGGGGGGTTGCTCACAGACCTGGGAAGATGAGGGAGGGAGGGAGACGGGCATCATCTGGAATTGCTTAAGGGGGGTTGAGGAAGGGTGGTTTGGCGGGCGGGGAGGGAGGAAGAACCGCCGCTAATTTGTTCACAAAAGACCTCCATCCCTCTAACGTCCTTCCGCTCGACCCTCCGCCCCCGTCCTTCCACCCCTCGCTCGCCCACGGGGTCCTTTTTCCGCCCCCACTCCACGACCCCTTTCAACCCCTCCCCCACCCCCCTTCCGAAGCCGGAGGACGTGGCCCCCACGCGCCCTGCAATTAGCTCAAACAGATGAATAATCTCTCCCCCTCGCCCGCCAGCTCGATCCCCGTGTCTACTAATATGGAACAATGGCCCGCAGCGTAACAGTTTTACGAAAAAGGGTCCGGACTCCTTTTGTATCCACTCGTGTCCCTCTGGCCGCGCGCGCGCCGGATGTCTCTTTTTTTCCCTCCTAATTCCTGCTCTATATTTTTGGCCATCCCTCTTTCGTTCAGAGTGCCCTATGCGCGGATTGGAGGCTCTTTTACGTGAGCGGTCTTCTCGCTCGTCGCCACTCACTCCCTCGCGTGCGTCTGCCATCATCCCCTCGCACCTCTCTTCTCCTTTCGGGGGCGACCGCTTTCAAAAAGAGAGAACACGCCTTGTGCCGCCATGGGAACCTTCTCTTCTCTCGCATCTGATTATTCTTTCTTTTGAGGTAATCGTCGCAAGTGCGCTGTGAGTATGCCCACGCGACTGTAAGTCATGTAACCAACACAACCTGCATCTAAACACGGCAGTCCTGGCCGCCACGAGAGCGTGTGGCGGGGGGTGTTACAGCACACACCTTTTGAGTGTAAATATTCATTACGTGCATTTAAATATAACGATGTGCAAAATTTAAAATCGCTCATATAATGCTCAATATTGATTTTTACGTGTTACATTTTCACCCACGTGAACACTTACGCGCATAATTTCCTATCTACATAATGCGTTAATATGTGAGTTTGAGGAATGTTTTAAATTTTTGTCTCTGAATTAAGATCGTAGGAATGAATGATTCTGTCTGATTTTGTTATTATTATTATACGGATAGGGTATACGGTTCGCACGCTTAATAGGCTAGTTTGAATGAAAACTTTCTCATCGAGCATGTTAAATGGAACAGTATGAGAAAATTGCCTGCTTTTACATGCATCGGCCATCCGTTACGAGGTACGCAAAATGCTTCATAGAATATTGAGCGGTGAGGAAGTGAGAAATTTGGAAATTTTCTTTATAATTTCACGTCACAGAGTGTAGATTAAAGTGTTTTTTTTTATTGCTGACAAGTCGGAGGTTGCATTGCATTCAACATTCTTTAATAAGTCTTTGGGACACGTTTAAAATCGTTAAGACTAAAAAAAACCAGCGAATGTTTCTGCATAAGTTGAATATTTAAAGTGGTTATATATTCACACGAATGCCCTTCATTATTTACGAGAGGATGAAAACACTTTTGTAATCAAAGCTTGGTTGTTTTTTTGAGCACAGAGTGGAAGTTTGGAAAATTCATTACACTTCATGGAAATAGTTATTTGATATTCGAAGGCAACGACAAATGTTGTCCTGCAAACGGAAAATTCGAGTTCGGGCGGCGGAAATTTCGACGCGCCTCTCAAGTGGCGTCGTGCAATGAAAAACATTGATCACCTCCCAGGGTCCCGAGTGAAAAATTCAGTTTGTTTGTGCCATTTGTGACTCTGGTGGCATACGCTTTTCAATTCCTACTTTTTAGTTCGGGTCGCGCCCGTGTGAAAAACGTATCAGAAGCAAAAAAAAAACGTATTTATCGCGACCAAATAACAATCGCTCATTTTTAAAAATTTCCATATTTGGACAACCAATGCAATCGTCACCAGTGGACTGAACTTTGTGGGATTTCATTAAAGTCAATAAAAATTGCCAACTTGGTTCTTATTTCCACGCAAATACTGTGATGAAAAAATGGTCGCCCGTTGGTTTACAGCTCTAGCGCGTCATCAAGCTCTTTTCGACTCGTCTACGTTCATGCCCCAAATTTCTTCGAGAAATGTTTGTAAAGAGAAACTGCGTATGGTTGACGTCGTGACATGTTCAGCTTTGATCAACCTGGGCGGCTCATTGTCCGCCAAAGTTTTCGTTCATGACCCCTGCGCGAAACTTCCTTGCATACTACTTACAATTATATTGAGTGGTAATAGTCGATCAGAACACACAATCTAAGAACAACACGCGCAGCGATACGCAACTGCTGAAATGATAAGGTGGACCGGTGGATTTTATTTCGTAGTAACTTTTCTGGGTAACCACGTTTGAGGAGTGCAAGGTGTAGATTGTCAAGGTATTTGTTGAGAGTGTTGCAAATTCGGTGTCCGCGGATAGAGAGAGAGTTAGGAATCGAGCGTTTCGTGTGTTGAGGATGACAGCTTGTGTGGTGTAGGTATTGCTGATGGTTAGTGGCTTTGATGTGTACTGAAGTGGTGAATTTGTTGTTTTGAAGTGAGATGTCTGCGTCAAGAAAGGTGATGGTAGATTCTGAAATAGAAGAGGTGAATTTAACAGTGAAAGATGAATTTAAAGCGTATAAGAAATTGTTGAGAGAATCAGAGCCATGTGTCCAGAGAATAAAAATGTCGTCTATGTAGCGGACCCAGAAAAGAGGTTGGAAGGGTTGCTGTTACAGGAAAGTCTCTTCGAGATGGCCCATGAAGAGATTGGCGTATGATGGTGCCATCCTCGTTCCCATCGCTGTGCCTTTGGTCTGTAGGTGAAAACAATTTTGGAAAGAATCTCCGCATTCCTTGACCACCACCTACAACCACTTGTACTCTCCTTGCCCTCCTTCACGAAAGACACGTACCACTTCCTCGACCGTCTTAAATTCTGTCTCTATTCCCTCCACACCCAACCTACTTATGGCCACCATCGGCGTTACCTCGCTTTATACTTCTATTCCCCATGCAGAAGGTTTATCCTCCCTCCGACATTATCTCTCTCTACGCCCCCTACCCCAGCGCCCCTCAACGGTATTTCTCCTCAATCTTGCCACTTTCGTCCTAACTAAAAATTCATTCACTTTCCAAAATTGTAATTGCCTACAAAATGGCAAAATTTTTCATATTTCTTACCTGGGGTTGAATCACCCCATGCCACACATCCTAGTGGTGGCTTATTACTATAATTATATTACTATATTATATTATATATATATAATTATATTACTATAAACTTATTACTATATATTATATAAGGGTACTATGTAAAAATATATTTTCTGGTGGCATTGAATATTCTACACTTACATCTGTACCCAAAGAACTGTGGTTATAGGTTTTGATGAATATAACAGAGTATCTTACTTTTTAAGGGTTATATTTTAATCACACTTGTGTTTGAATTATAGGAGGTCAATATGGGCTATCAATATAAAAACCCATTTGTGGGAATAGCAATCCTTGGCTCGTCCATTCGTCCAGGACTTCTTTTTTATTCGTTCAAGCTAAATCCCCCGCTGCCATCTCGAATGTCTCTCGGGAGCGTAGTGTGTTGTTTTGTGGGTTCTGAAGAGGGTGTGTCCCGTGATGTGATGTGAATATTAGGGCATATCTTTCGTAAGCCTTCACGAATATCGAACATGTAAAATGCATGCGTAGATGACCACGCGAAATTCAATGTGCTGAAGAGTATTCTTTCAGTCGACTATGAATCGCAGCGCGTATTTGTGCCGATCGATGGATATATAGCATTAAGAGCAGCAGCACAACCCAGGGTGTTCCTCCTCCAGTGCTGTGTCCGAGGGCGTTCGCGTTGCCAACAGACGGCTGGCTGCCTCGTTATGAACCGGCTGCCTCCAGTTCTAAATTGGCGTTCCATAAAGCTGCCCGGAAACAAATTAGTCATGCTTCGGAGGCGGGGTGGTGCTTACATTGCCACGCGACCGGCGGAGATCGCAAAAACCGTCGCTTCGGAGGTTTTTACCCGAGATGGCGTCCGAAATTTCCGAACTTGGAAAATGGCACGGCAGAAAACGATTCAGGTTGAACGAGGAGATCATCACTAACGAGAACACCTTCATAATTTGAGGACCTTCCGATATTGTACAGTTCGGATGACTTAAAAAAGTTGGAGAAATGTTGTGAAAAGTGCGTCGAGCTAAAAGGAAATGATGTTGAAAATTTTTTTGAAAAATCTACCCTAAATAGATATCTCTCTCTAAGGATTTATTGAACGAACGCGTACCACCCGTTCGACTTTTGCGCATGCGTAAACGCTTCATTTTACTTTGTCGAAGGCAGTGGGTTTGTTCTTGAAAGTATTTCGTTGTCCTCGTGTCAGGGGTAGCATCCATAGTTCTGACAAGGAAACAGGCGTCTTATTATTGGGGCAGTATTAATTGCCAAACGATTACGAACAATCCCGTGGACGAAAAAGGGAACTCTGTACAAAAATAATTGGATTTTTCTGTTGAAATAAATAAATGAATGAAATCCTACGAAAATTATGTTGATTAGCAGCGTAGCAATGGATAGTCTCTAGTCACGGCCATGCTGTCAATTGCGAGTTGGACGCACAAGAATCGGATAGAAAGTAAGTATCGTACTTATCTCTACTGTCAGTACCGAAATCGAATTGAACTCATTTATCGAATGCGTTTCACTAAGGATTACCATTAAATTGCTGAAAAAAGCATCGTGTGAGATGGTATTTTGGTACAGCATTGCATAAATAGTGTTATCCTGAAGTGCCTTCATGTATCGGTAATAATGGTAATAATCTACAATGAAGATTCAAACGCACGAGGTTCCTGAGGATTTTAAAGACATATTGCAGGCCCCGGTCTGATCACCAGTGTAAAATCAGGGTGATTTGTCGCAGAGTGGATGGATTTAAAAATGTCTTTTTTTCCTCGTACCATCAGAGATCATATTAGACATGACAGCAATCGCGTAGGAGATAATTAGAATTGGTAGTGTGTATATATTTGTCGATATCTTGCAAGTTATTCTTTTTATATACAGTATGATTTGAATGTGCGTATCCTGTTGTTGAATGTAAATAGCATGTAAATACTTCCTTTGGTGCAAATTAACAGTTATCGAGTGCATGATGAAACTAATATTTGTGTAGAGGTGACATTATTGCGATGGAAAACGAAATCGCCGAGACCGTAAACTTGATTGGCGCGAGGTTTGTTTAAGTGGGAGGGGGGTGGAGGTAAGGACAAAGTTACAAGTTAAGGGGAAGATAGGAAACCCGCACTTGGTCATTTGGGCTTGTTTGGGAAACAGTGACCCATGCATACCTCAATCACACACAAACGATGGTTGCGATCGTGCATAAATGGCTGGTGACCTAACAAACCCCGCTACACGCCCTCGGGGCGGCTTGCGGAGGATTTTGTAGATGTAGATAGATAAAGATTATTACAATTTGGTTCCGCATTTGATTCCTTCGGTTTCGGAAGCAAATTTGGGTGACCTGGAAAGTATTCCCCGCTTCAGCCGGATTTCCGTGTTCGTGAGTATATTACATTATTGGTCCCCTGCCCTAATTCATTGAAGATATATCATCTTCTCGTTTTCCTTCGGCGCCAGGCATTAATGTGAGGCTCTTGAAGTCCGGAGAAAGGAGAGTGTCTTCTTGTCTGGGTCTGTCACTTCGCACTGTCCCGAGGGTAAAAACGTGCATTCATTCGGTCACGATGGCGATGGAGAGTGAGTGAAGTGGTCCATGAACGTGTCCATCGCCCTAATCTTCGGCTGAGTCGCATCACCATGAAAGGTGCGTTTATCGCGGGACCCTCGGAAATAGCAGTGTCTGATTTTAAGTATTCGTTTGCGGGAGGAGTGTCGGGGAATAAAAGGAAACCGTTTGAAACAAATGCCGGGTGGAGAGCGCCGCCCCCCTCCTCCTCGCGTGCCGCTCCAGTCGAACGGATGGGCATCATTCCTCGCTCGGCAATTGGCCGCGTGGCGAACACGTCCAAGTGGTGGGGGCGACCGATTTCACACCCCGTCGTTATAGCGACCGCTCCCGTCTTTGAAAGTTGCATAACTTCGCGCCACGCTACGCTACATTACTTTACACTATGTAATGTGATATAAAATTATATTAAGTTACGTTATGTTCATGCTTTTTTATGTTATGTGACTT
This sequence comes from Hetaerina americana, assembly GCF_022747635.1. Lineage (NCBI taxonomy): Eukaryota > Metazoa > Arthropoda > Insecta > Odonata > Calopterygidae > Hetaerina > Hetaerina americana. Next base: position 260,754 of record NW_027287228.1, on the reverse strand, counting down.
TTAGGTACATCATTGCATCTCATATTACATTGCACTACATGACGTATATTATATTAAATTACATGACATTGCATTGCTGTAGATTATTTGGCATTGTATTAAATTATATTAGGTTACATTATATTGTGTTGTGTTAAGTTAAATTATGTCAAGTTGTACTATATCATATATTAGCTAATATGCAAAGTATTCGTGCCCATACGCAAACCTACATATAGTACGTGTACAGCTCACAAATAAGTCATCATAAATATAATGATATTTTTCATTTTAATCAAATACGTATAATGGGTTCGATTTTATCGAATTTGTTCGAACTTATCGGGGGAGAAAACCGTCAAGTGGTCAGGGGCGGCGGACCCGAGTCCTCCTTGGAAAACAATGCTGACCTTCATCAACTTGATATAAATGTCGCATATACTCATGAAACTAATTTATGAATACCGTCGCAACCTTGAGCATAAATTATCCACGGGAGGGTTTGTTGCGTACGTACAGCATGTGCTAATTGCTTCTTTTTTTTTAGATGTTACTCGGATGAGAGTAATCGGTCGAAAAAATATGCTTGACTCGATATGTAATTATGTAGCATCTTGTGATATTTTATTCTTGCTTATGCGACACTTGCTGTCAAGCTCTTTGTGGGAGAATAAGGTTTTCTTTAATTTAATTCACGTATAAAATTACGTGAGATTTTATAGATCCGTACTGGGAACGAATTTTTCGTTTGTTTGTTTATCTTGCCGAGCATGAAAGTTCATATTCATGACCACGGGTGACCAATACTATGTATCTTGTCCCATACTGGGCGGCTGATCAACCTTTGATCCTTCGAAAAATTGAATTCGCAGTGAAATACGACAACTTTGAAAATATTGGAAAAATGTTCGTTTAATTCGTTCTGCTGTAACCTCTACTTATTCTCCTGCAGATGATACTTGGACTGTTATGTTTAAAATTAGATAGGGCACAGAAATCAGTTCTATTTCATCCAACGGACAAATCGTGGGATGGCGTATCTATCGAAGTTTATTGTATAGTGTTCCGTTTCCATTGTATTGATTTTGTTGATTTCGAGTTTCCATCGTTACTAAGCAACGGACGCCCGCGTCGATGAGCCGTGTGTCATCGTAATAAATTTGATAACTTGTGATATCATCTTTTTAATTTTGGATTTCGAGGAAAAATACGAGTATTCAAATTCATTTCTCCGTGCTTACTGACATTAATGAAATAGTTCTAATTCGTAGAAGTACTCATTGCCCGAATCCGTGGGAGAGTCCTTTATTGGAGTGTCGATGTCGCAAATGACTTTGTTGCTAGTTTTTACTCTTAAATAGTGAGTAGTATTGCTTAAAAAAGAATTATAACTTCGAGCGACTTGGTCTTGAAAGCGGAGATTTTTTCACCTTAAAAAAAGACGAATCTGTATTTGCAATCGCTGTTCGCGTGGCTCTCCTCGCTGTCATGTTACGTGCATTTTCCAATCTCTCTGTTCCCGCTTGGCATCTTCCGCTGGCATTCTTCTTGTGTCGAAGTGTCCTCAGCAGATTTCTTCTCTCACTCAATCAAGCGCTTACTCTCTCCTCGTCTGTTCATTTTACAGTTTTGTCATCGTCTATTCGTCGGCAACACATATGCTTTTCCACCAGTTTTCCTTTCTCTGCTCCTCCCTCAGTCTGCGTCTCACAGATTGCACTGTGATCGAATATAATATTAATTGACAGTATTCGTTTCATTAAGCTCTTCAAACAATTCATGGCCTTTCTTTAAAATGACAAATTGTCGATTCCTGCCTACAGTGTGGAGAGTATTAAAGTTCGTAAGACGAGCGGATCCTCCATCTTATTTCCTCGATACGCGAATATTTTCTTCATCTACACCAGAGGACAGAATTATGGACGTTTCTATAGATGAGATTTATACTCATTAATACCCAACTACCATTGGTTATTCTCTATTAATTTTGTATTCTCTGATCTTCGGTCCCATTAAAAATAATTATGGCTTTGATTTTCCTTATTTAAAACTCATGCTTTGATACCCGAAGAATTGGATGTTGGGTTAAAATTCTTTGAATTCGTCTCACGTGTGAATTCAGAGTTGAAATGGTTGACCACCGACATTTTGTAGCAATGCTCATCTCTAAATGAATTAAAATGTTCGCATAATTGTAACCTTCCAAGATACAACCGAGTGCCCTCGGGAGATTCGGGGGCAAAAATCCGTAGGTGTACGAGAAATGTCTTCCGCTCATCAAGAACCATTTATTTACGTGATCGGATATTTCATCAAATGCCTCTCGATGAATCCCGTCCTCTTGATACTGGTAAACTCTTGAATGTAGGTAATGACCGAGGAGCCTGGTGAGTGCGATTTTCCCTCGTTCGGAATCTTGCTTGGGATTTCATTTGATTCAAATTTCTCTCGAATGGAAACAAACCAACCCATGCTCACGCTCGTTCGATGCGCGCGGCGATGCTCAACCTGTCGACCAGGACGATTGCGAAACTCTCTGCAAATGCCATGATACATTTATGGAGTCATGTAGATTTCCCCCCGTGCTTATCAATGCGAATCGCATTTCTCTTATGTTCGAGAACCTTGACAATAAACGAATCGCCCTTTGGTTGTCACTTGTCAAGAAGGGCTAGTTGTAGCGGCGTGGCAACTGTTTTTCTATGTTCAAAGATTAATCCGGCTCCCGAGAAATCCTCGTCTTAAGTCTTGGCAGTCGAATGCCATTAATTTCGAGGTTTGCTCTCCTGAGGTCTCGCTCTGTATTCCTGCCGAAGTTTCATTGTGCCGTGTGAAGGGAGCGCCGTGGATAATGATGCAGTGCTTAATTAATCCGAGGCGAGGAGGAATGCGTGAGCAGTAATGAGGATTAATGTGAGGGATTAAGGAGTACGTAGCATGTGTGGGGGACATAACAAGTGAGGGGAGGTGCCTGAGGGGGGGAGGGAGGGAGGGAGGCTTCTTGGAATAACACCGTCTTCTCCCACGAGGAGCACCACGTGTGGTGTCGCGGAGGGAAACCGGCCAGCCAGCCCTTTATGAAGTTGGCCATGTCCCAACCGAAATCACTCATTGCAGGTGATTTCCACACAATACTAACACTAGCAATAATATCCCTCCCCCCGCCCCCCACCACCACCCCCCGAGGTTAGAGGGTGGTCGATTCCTCATTTCTGGCTTTCCGATACTCGCCCAGCCGACAGCATTTACGTACGTGCTGACGAAAACTCATTTCGATTTCAAAATACAAATCGTTTCAAAGTCATTCGAGTTTTGTTTTTAGTATTTTTTCAGTATTTTTTTCATTTTCAGTATCCTGAAAGGCACCACTATGGTGTGTGGCAGGTGGTGAATACACACCAGAATGATTTTTACCTGAACATGACCCCTACCGCGGTCTGATCCCTTATCGTTCGTGGAAAAAAATGGCATTTTATATCCATCGGTTCTACGTTTAATATATCTAATTTTATTGACATGATTTCTCCTACCGTAGTACGATGGGGGTAATAAAATATTTTCAACATCATCACTGCTAAAGAGACCTCCTTCTAATTCACATGCAAGAGATCTTCAATCTGTAATTTAACCTTCGCTTCATAAAGTAATTCCCAATGTAGTTCCTCTTATACTTTGGGTACGCTATTAAATTTATCACGACGACGTTTTACAAATTTAGCTCCTGTGCGCTGCACGCGATCAAATTCCGCATACAATCCAGCTTCGCGAGGATCCCATACACTACTGGAAGCATATTCTATATGAGGCCTAATCAGCCGAAGATTACATTTCTCTTTGACCTTTTCGCCACATTTCCCGAGGTGAAGGGAAGGTGTCCTTGTCTACGCCTGCTCGTGAATTCGAGTCCCGAGACATGCACTCGCTCGCTCCCGCCCGTGGACGGCTTCCTAAAACTTGCCCTCCGACAATAAATCACGGCGCATGGCATCCAAATGTAACGAGTAGCCCTCAAAACTTACTTACCCCCCTCCCCTCGGGACTTACTCCATCAGTAATGACTCTTGAATTATCGTTTCTCGACGACACCGAAATTTTGACGTCACGGTCTCGATGGATGACAAATTATTTTGCATGGCATTTTAGGTTTCTCAACGAGGCCTATAACTTGGCCATCGCCCCCATCGCGTGACTTGTGTCGGAGAATTTCGTCGGATACGGACTTAAATCCTACGTTTGTTCCCACAGTCCATCAGACAACCTCTAATTAGCTCCCCATCCGCAGCCCTCCTATGGAATATATAGTTTGTATAAAAAAATCGGAAAAGGTTTCGGAAAAATGCGTTTATTTCAAATAATGTTCGCACAATGCTTCAATATTCTTCAAAGTATATCCCTTGAGAGCGTCGACACACCGTTGGCAGCGACGAGGGGCAGGCGGATTCCGGAAGGTCCTTCGAGGGCACCATGCGTGCTAGCTTCTTTGACGGCACTTAGGGTCGGTCATACCACTGTGGTGTCCTTTGAGGGAGGGAGGATTTTACTGTTATAGGCAATAGGAAATATTCTGCTGGTGCCAAGTCGAGGGGGATAATAATTGGGTTGGGGAATCGTCGCGGTCGTCCGTCCAAAGACCTTCGGGAGGACGAGTTTAGATATTTCGCGTCGTCAAATTTTCAGTGACAATGGTGTGCACTGTCTCATGTCATTGCCAATAATACGATCTGCGATCATGTTGCACACGTAGCCGGCGACGCTCTGAATTCAGCTCGTCACGCAATGCACGCCAGAGAACTCTAGTTTCCTTTAAATCTTGAGGGAAGCGGCGACGGTCTCCAGTCCCGCGTCATTTGCAGGGCCTCCGCCTGCCGTGAAGGGGTCGGGGGGGAGGGGACGCACCCCTTTCTCCGTATGCGGACCCCCCTGGAGGGGGGAGGGAGGGAGGGAAATGAGGGGGAGGGGTCGTTCGCACGCCAGGCACGTGTGAGCTTGCTCAGTCCAGATTGAAATTCTTTTATTCTCCCTCAAAAAGTTTCGCTCGGGACATCTCTGCCCGTATTGTTCCGACTCGCGTGAATCATCCGCCCGAAGACAGCGAGCGAACGTCTCTGGTAATTATTACGACCCACACTCCCCTCTCGCCCCTACGCATTGTGGGTACCCTATCATGAGGCCCTTCCCCCTCCAGGATGGGTGTGCTCCCATCAAGCGGAAACGCACGCAACAATGTCGGAATGTCAGCTTTCCGCGCCATTACGCAGATTGGCTCACTCATTCATGTACTTGTTAATTTTTTTTTTGTTTTTGGCCGCTCGTATTAAGCCATCGGACGCGGCATTGAATAAGTGGACGTAACTTACGCGGGAATGCACTTTGCATCCCACTCGCTCCCCTCCCCACATTGGCGTGCCTCCCACTGCGACGCCTTGCGGCCGGCGAGCCGCACCTTTGCTACGTAACGCGTCCTCCTCCTTAGAGTCTCTCTCATCCCACACATCGTTCGGAAGAAAGTTTTTATAAAGGGAGGGATTGATCGCTCGGAGCGGATGGTTTTAACTCTGTTTAATAGCGCGCGACGCTCCGCTTTTGTTTAAAGGCGTGGCGCCGCGATAAATTTCCCCGGGAGGGGAGGGGGGTTGGAGAGTGGGGGGGGGGCGAGGGTATTAATTCACGACGCCCTCCTCAACAACTACCAACCTCCCCGCCCCGCTCCACTCCCACCTCTCTTCTATTTAACATTTTCATCGTGGCCCCGCGGTCCCGCCCACTCGCCCGTTATTATGGAAAATGATTTGGACGATTTCGAGGGCCTTTCCCTCCGCCGAGAGCTGCGCTTTTTTTCAATTGTTTGTCTCGTCTAATTGCCATTGTCCTTTCGTGGAAATGCCTGTAATTATCTGAGCTTATTTCCACACGAAGCGCTAATCTTCCCATGTTTTATATTACATCTCCGCGTGCGCTTATTTGGAATCCTTGCTCTTGCGAATTAACAGGGCTCCACACAGAAGTGGAACTATCGTTGGTTTGCATCGCATTATGCGGAGGATGATGGCGTGGGAAGTTTAAGAAATGGAATGCACGTAGACAGAGGGAGACTTGGAATTCGGACGGAAAATCGCGACACCAACACTGCCGGGAATGAAATTAGGGCCTAACTTGTTACTCCTGGTTGTCTCTATGTAAATATATATATATATATATATATATATATATATATATATATATATATATATATGTATGTATGTACGTATATATATATATATATATATATATATATATATATATATATATATATATATATATGTGTGTATGTATATATATACTTTTATTATTATATATATATATGTATGTATATATATGTGTATATATATATATATATATATATATATATATATATATATATATATATATATATATATATTTATATATGTGTGTGTGTGTGTGCGTGTAAATGATTTCGTCGAAGTAACACGGAAGTGTTGAATAAAAAACTTGGACAGCAACAAACAATATTAGAACACATAAAAAGAACACTAACACGTTATATATGTATATATATATATATATATATATATATATATATATATATATATATATGCATATATTTATATATATACACATATATATGCATACACATAATACCCCGGAAGTCGTCGCAACGGCGTGTAGCGGTGGTTCATCCACATCTACTCAACACCCCGCGAGCGGTCTCAAGGACGTGTGGCAGGGGGTGGTGAGTCCCCAGGCGTTCTGCGTTATCTGCATTATCCCTCTATTTCCTCATGCACCCTGGCACCCCGCGATCCACACCAAAAACTGCTTGGAGAGGGGGCGACCGTACACCCAATCATGCAACACGCCTACAAATATATATTACGAGTATTACATGGTTAGCAGCTATTCCTATGTCTATGCAGAGGACACGAAAATACGTTAATAGAGGGCGGGCATACATGCAATCCAGACACTTAATACCGATTAGCATTGTTTACATTCCGAACGGACAATTCACAAACACAATAGACTTTATCTACATTCACTACACTCTCCATCTGGCGCAAGGGCGTAAGGCGAGGGGGGGGGTGGGTTCGGACGCCAGACTAAGTGGTTCTGAGGGCACCAGCCATACATTAGTGCCTACATTCCGTTGATTTCATTTTGGCCAATGTACAACTCTCGCGCCTACGTATTCCTATTCACATCGTGCAGTAATTGTTTCGCTCTGCCAGTTCTGGCAATTTTAATATTCGCTTTAATTTTGTTTTTTTGGGTACATACATGCGTTCGATTTTCTAATGATTGCGTATCGTTCGACGGGAGAACGAGTACTTGGTTATGAGTAGTTCGACGGTTTTTACCTTTCTCGTGTTTCACACTCTAATTTACCCATACATACAGGTATATGCATTCTGGTGCCTTAGTAATTCCCTCTCTGAAGAACTTGGGTGCCCTGCGCCTTTCTTCAAGTCCTACGTCAATCATCCTCTCTTCCAGAATCAGGAAGCTCCCTGACCACTTCCTCCGCTCACACCCATCGCCCTTATTCATATCTCGTGAACATTTTTGACAAATGCAGCCGATTTTCTCGGGAGATTTTCTAATATTTGTAATTAACATCTTCTCCCATTGGTACCAGCCGCGTAATCTAAATGTGGCCTATCTAAAGTGAGGGAATGCTCATGTATGTAACGTCCGGTTGATGTAATTCGTTAATCACTGTGGATCATTGGAAAAAATGTCCTTGAATGCTCATCTATCTGCTTTGCGGAATACGTGCCCACCTGAGACGACATATTTCGTCGGCGTTTTCATCGCTATTGCATTCACTTGAACATTTAATAAAAACTTGCATCGATTTCCTTTTGGTGCGGGTCAGTTTGTCAGATGGATGATAAGGAAGTTTCCTATTGGTCAGTTACGTGGTCGGGTTCGGTGAACTTCTGGCGCAAGAGAAAGGAAGATGGGGTAATTTAGTATCTAGCAGGTAATTGGAACAAATCGACTCCTCTTCAGCTGGTTCCCCGATTCCATATGGTTCGAGGGATCTATGCTCTATTTAGTGACCACCTCATCGGTACGTATTAAAGGGAGTCGACGAGATTACAACCTGGAAACATTGTTTTGAAGTTTGACGCAAATGGTGATATGTGCTCATCACCCAGCAGCTGAAACCACTCGGGAAGTTATCGGAAAGTAATTTTCAGAACATCCTGCACTCGAGAAAGGAGGGACACTTAAAAAAAGATAAAACAAACAAACAATCGTTGAGTTGCCAACGCGGACGGATGGAGTGAAAAGAACGGGTTTTATCGTTTCAGTTGTTATTCGTCTGTTCACCTGCCTCCCACCGGAGTTCTCAGTCCGAGCGACGTCTCTCGTCTGTCGCTCTTCATCGACGCATCGACTCGGTTTCCGACGCAGGTGGCGGTTGCCTTGGTTAATTGCCTCCTCCCCAGACAGATGTCATACACTCTCGGGCTATTCCCCTGCGGGGGTCGTGAAATCGGTCGCGCTCGGCCGCCTTCGGATGTTTTTCGCTCGCGTACGTGACGGAAGTGGAGGAGCAGAAGGGGAAAAAATATATTCGAGCGAACATTGTCGTGGGTGTACGCTGGGAATTAATCACGGTGACGGAGAACATTAGTATCGTAGGAGGACCATCTTTTATAACGTCTCCATTCGACGTTTTCGAAAAAGCTAATGAAGGCTCAATTAACCTCGGGTCCATCGTCTCCTAGAGGACTGGATCTCTCTCTCTGCGCTCACTACTTCCTCGTTTTCCGAATGTTGGGAGTCGCAAGCCTCTTAGTATCTCGTGTGTTCGAGAGTCGATATGTGGGCATGATTTAAATTTTTAAATTTTACCCAAAGGAGCTTTGGGTAAGTAAGCAGTCCCCCGAACGAAAGGTGGCTGCATTTAAATAACCGAATGATTTATATATTCGATTTTAATTTACTACGATCCTGATCGTGATATAACTGCTGTGAATGACCTTTGATCGTGGTTAAATAATGAAAAGACAAAAATCGAATTTGCTCCAGGTCATTGTTTACTTCTTGAACTTTATTGTCGAACTCCATTTGAATACAAATCCACTTGCGCATAGTGGACGGACGACTTGACCGAAGAATGTGCAATGCCTAAATGCTGTTGTTTCAACCTGTGTTGTAGTCATGCCATGGAAATGATGGCTCGTTCAATAATGTCCTCTCCTCCTGCTGGTGAACAACTTTGTTGATTTCTTCAATAAACATTTCCCTTTTAATGACGATGTCCGGCCGACGTAATAAAAGAATAGCTGGAATAGAGTGAAGGGCATTTCCAGTGGAACATCTGCCCTCAACTGATAAAATTCGTGTTTCCTTAAGATCGATCACCTTGCCGCGGCCGCTCTCGTTTCTTACTTGCACGCACCTATCATCTGGCCAACGGTTCTACCGCGTACATTTTAATATTTGATTACTCGTAAAAAATATAGTATTCATTTTATAGACGAACAATGTAAGTAAATAATTACTTGCATTGATGGAAGGGCGAAAATTCTTTTTTCAATGATCTCGCTCAAGTTAGAACCGATAAATTTCTAACCACCTAATTGATGGTTTTGTGGGAAGATCCTTTTTTGACGTATTTCCCGTAATTATTGATTCATAAATTAGCCATTATACGGCATATTTTTGGGAAAGATTGCTACGGATTAATTGCAAATATTAGTGGTAGTATTTAAGGTTAGCAAAAATATGTCTGAGACGACAGTTTTATTTTTCACCAAGATTCTATCCGAGGATGTGATGGTGCTGATGTCATACCCTTGGTTGTGATTGCCGGGCGCTGATTGGTCCGCTTCTTGCAATTCAAGAGTGAAGAGGGAAAACTCGAATGAATTAAAATAGGCGTTTAATTTAAGGGAAAATTGGCGACGCTAAAATTGTGAAAAAATGTTTAGCCCTATTTGATATGAATACAATTGTCATAATTCCCTTCACCCCCGCAAAAATATAAAATTAAAATTGAAAAAAAATCGTCGATGTTGCCTTGGCTTAGAGTAAAGTAGTAATGGCTGGGTTTTCGAATAACGGCAAGCTATTCCGATTTTATTTTAAACTTAAAAGTGAAATGACTGTGCTCGCTGTTCGATAGATTTTTTTTCAAGTTTTCGTGACCCCAGTCACATGACTACTCGCACTTAGCATGCGTGCATAAATAGCAGAAAAAATGACCAAAACTTGTCCAGGTTCTTGAAAACATTGATTTTGAGACTCGAATGGCGTAATCTTCGACGGATGCAACGACCGTCGCTAACGAAGTAAAAAGTGAATCCTGCCCACGTCGGCCATCATACTGATTTGTTGTCCCTCTCTCTCCCAGTCAGCCCGCCCGTCTTGGCTGTTTGAATTAGCTCTTCGTCTCAGCAAACGCCTGTTTTTAAGAATTCAAATGCGCGCATTGATTTGTCGTTTATTTTTTTTTATTTTAACCGACGTTCTTTTTCAAGAGTTAAAATTCTAGTTCGAGAGTGGGTGGGATTTAAAACATGGCATTAAAACACGGCATAAGAGCTTCGTTCGTCCACTTTTAATTCTTATGCGAAGACGAAGTGCTTTAAATACGTGTTCTTACGCGCACGTAGGAGGGACTCCATTGCGCGGAGGTGGGTAGTTACTCGCAAAACCCTTCAATGCTAATGCGGTTCATTTTTAATGCATATTAAGCAGAAGTTTTTAGGGACGCACATGATTAATTGAGGTGTTTTTTTGTGTGCTTTTTTTGGTGTATATGTGTGTGTGTGTGTATATATATTAAATGCGTACAACCTTCTGATGTTATTGATTTATGGCGAGTGTTTCTGTGTGTGTCCCCCCCCCCCGTTCTCCCACTCGGTCCCCCGCTTACCCAACGTGGCGCGTTGAATTCCTCCGAGTGAAAGCTTCTTTCGGGTCTCCCCCCGAGGGGATTGAGGAGATGGGCAGGCGAAACATTCTCCTTTACCAAGCCCCCGAATGGGCTATTGACATATTTATAAATCCATCAGCATTTATTACGACCCATCAATCTTGTCCTTATTTTTATTCCTCCCGATCTCGCGCAGTTTCGGATCGAAGGAGCAGGTCGTATTTTGGGGTGGGGTGAGGCGGAGGAGGGGTGGGAATGGGGAGCAGAAATAAATGAAAAAATAACAAACGCCTCAAACATCTCGTTCTTCTTATAAGTGCGCCCGGCCAATCATGTCTGGGGGAAATGTTATTGTACACCGCGGGCTGTGAGTCCGGGCTCGCCTCACTCTCCCCCCCCACGCCCCTCCCGTTCTCGATAGCGTTTAGTCCCGATTTTTATGCCCCTGCTGCCCCTTGACAGATGCCGCGCGGTGTCCGATTTATCGCCCGGGCCGTGCCTGGAGTCCACCGGACGTCGATGAGTCATTTTTAACCCCCCCCCCCCCCGCCAGCGAGTCATGAGGCCATCAGGTGAGAAAGCAGCGCCACCAACGATGATGGCGCTCACGGTCGTAGCCCACGGGGTGGGGGTTGTGGGGGAAGGATGGAGCGACCACCCCTGTGATTGCTGCCACGGAGCCTTACGATTATTTGTCGGGCGAAACTGGTCCGGCAGACACTTGTAAACGACCGCCGCCGACTGTAACGGACCCTCCGCCGAAATCCCTTCCGGGGGCGTCGGGGTCGCTGTTGTGAGGAGGGAGGGATGTTGGGGCGGTGCTCTTCCAAGGGAGAGAGATTATCGAGGCCATCCGATTTGTGTGTGTGTACTCCTCCGCAAACGACGCAGCTTCCTTCCGAGGATGGAGAGGTCGTTGTGGAGACCACGGGTTGGCTCGGGGCGGGGCACGTCCAAGTGGCCGTTGTTGTTCCCTTGGAAGACGGGAGGGAAATTCCCCCGGGAGGGGGGGGGAAGATATATGTATGTGCTCCAAGACTTCTCTCTGCCCGGTGTAATAATATCACCTCTTTCCCCCGAATGTGCCGGGTGAAAAAGTTAAGCGCGCCACTCATTAATATCGCCCGCGTCTGTTTCTCTGCTTCTGCTGTCGAGCCTCGGCGTAACGGTGTTTTTTTCATTCCATACACGAATTCTGTTCCGTATTTGTTCAACTGGCGGGACGGGGTGAACTCTCGCGGCTTGAAATTTTTTTCTGAGCGTTGCGCGTTAAAATTATCTCAGAGGGCATCCCGTGAAAAATAGAAGGATTTAAGAGTCGACGGCGATTGCAGCCAGTTGCTGTTTGCGGATGTCCGTGGTAGAAGGGTGGGGGGGGGGGAAGGGAATAGAACTGGCGAGGGAGGGAAGAGGGTGAAACGGCTAAGTCCACGGTCCACCAAGGATTTATTAAGAGATGTATATATGTGGTGACGAAAAAATGTGTTAAATTAATATTTAGCACATGAGCCGTATATTCTATCCCTTTCACGTGAGTTAATCAGTATTTTAATTTCTCCATGAAGTTTCCCGTCTCGAATGCTGCGGTGAAAAAATGGGTCTGCTTTGACTCTTCACATTTCCTTTTAGTATTTTTTCATTTGAAATTTTCGTCTGGTCAGCCAATGAAGGGTGTTCGATTTACTCGTTGACGTTCGTATCCTCTTACGATGCTGCAAGACTACTCGCCCAACATTTTTATTCATCCAATTAAGTTTTTAATCTTTTGTTCGGATCGAGATGTTTCTCGCCGTTGATTTCATTTTTGTCTCGTCACCGGCGCGTTTTGTCGCTTCCCTCTTCAAAGAATGCCTTGCTTTTCGACGACAGAAAATGGAGACAACTCGAGAGAAATCTGGACACCTGGAGACCATATTTTTTTAATTTCGGCCGACACCTGAATGTCGAGGGGGCGCTTTCTAATGTCGCATCGTATGGATTCGGGTCGTTTTATTTCCCAAGCTCGCGGTTTCCGGTCGCCGATGACGTCGCCCGGGATTCAAAAAAACGGGTGACGGCGTGATTTCTTTCAAATGCGTCGACCCCACCCGATCTGACGATCCATAGCGGTCCCTCCCCATCGGAAGTGATCCCCACCGGACGTGTCCTTTTATTCCAGATGTTATATTCTTTTGAGGAATAATATCTCCAAGGCCGGAGTTATTATTTGTTAGAGTTGAGCTCTTAGGGTTGGACGACGAAACGTTTGATGTGAATATAGCCGAAAGAATAGCTTCTAATTTCTTAATTTTCGTCTGCCTTAGAAGATCTTGTACAGGTTAGAGACGTTGCAACTGAGAGGTCCGCATAGTTTTTTTTAATGTTTAAAATATCATTTGTAAGTACATTAAAAAGGTTTAAACGACCTGAATAGTGATATTCTATTGAAATATTATCTTGTATATCCATCGTTTAATGTAAATACAAAGTTAGGCAAAAATGCAGTACAAAGGATTAAACAATAAATTGAGGCGGGCAACAAATAGGGCAAGGGAAGCATGGTGGAAGACGCAGTGCGAGGATATGGAAAGTTTGCAGAGGAAGGGGGAAATCGGTGCGCCGTACAGCAAAGTTAAATCTTTATCGGGGAGTAAGAAAGGAAGATCTATGATAGCAGTTAGAGATAAAGCGGGCAAGATAATAGTTGACGCAGGAAAGATCCAAGAGAGATGGAAGGAGTATATAGAAGAACTGTATAGTAAAGAGCTTAGACCATCAAAGTTAGACATTGAAAAAGAATATGACGTAGAGGAAGATACCTTAGGTCCAGGCATACTCGACGATGAGATAGAAAGGGCACTAAGGGAGATGAAACTAAATAAGGCCGTGGGGTGGATAACATTCCCGCTGAACTACTAAAATGTTGACGAAAATTTGGGAGGAAGAGTTTCGCAGTATCTATGAGGAAGGAATCTGGCCGGAAGACATTTTGAGATCAGAATTAGTTCCTATTCCGAAAAAGGTAAAGGCTACATCATGTGAGGACAACAGGACGATAAGTTTGATATCCCACGCAGCTAAAGTTGTTCTCAGGATCATAAACAAAAGGATAGAGAGTCGGGCAAATGATTACTTAGGGGATGATCAGTTTGGGTTTAGGAAGGGGAGAGGTACGCGTGATGCCATTGCAGTAATGAGATTATTAATCGAGAGGAAATTAGAACACAACCCGGAGGTATTTGCCTGTTTCGTAGATTTCGAAAAAGCTTTTCATAGAGTGAATTGGGAAAAACTAATAGGTATATTGCAGAAAATAGGAATAGATTGGAGGGAAAGGAGGCTAATCTGCAGCCTGTACATGTCTCAGACTGCTCAGGTGCGGATGGGGAACGGGGAGTCCGGATGGGCAGTGTTAGGAAGAGGTGTAAGGCAGGGTTGCCCATTATCACCGTTGCTGTTCAACCTTTTTGCAGAGGAAATGATTAAAGAGGCATGGGATGAACTGGAGGTAGGAATGAAAGTGGGCGGGGAATTCGTAAAATCAGTCAGGTTTGCCGATGACCAACCCCTAGTTTGTCAGGCAGCCAAGGGGCTGCAAGCATTGCTGAGTGAATTGGAAATTCAGTGCGAACAGTATGGGATGAGAATCAATATTAATAAAACAAAGGTTATGCGATGTTCTAGAAAGAAAAAGGCTAAGCTAAACATTAAAATAGGAGGGCAAAAACTAAAGCAGGTAGAACAGTTTACGTATCTCGGTAGTGTTTTGGACCAACACGGTCAAAGTAGTAGGGGCATAAGGAGAAGAATTCCGCTAAGCGAAGAGGCTTTTACAAGGAGGAGGGAGTTGATGACGGGGACTTTGACGACGACGACGGGCACTGGCCGCAAGATCGCGAAAGAGTTCGCGATCTTGCGGCCGAGGGTCGTAATGACGTCCGGAATCTCGTCATGTCCTTTGATTCCGGCATCGCACACATTTAAGAATGCGTTTGCGTTGTCCGTCGCGTTAACAACGAATGCCGATATCAGCCGTACACGTATATACAGGTCCACTATATCAAACCCGGACAGGTTAGCAACGATAAGTACGTATATCGGTACAACGGTTTCAAATACCTCAATCTCGCATATTTCCGGGATTAGCTGTTTGAAGCATCCCATCGCGAATCGCTCTTCCGTCTTTTTCCAAATGTCTAAATTTCCGTGTTGTATTCTAAATTACATGAGAGCTTAATGTTCTAGGAATGGGTCCTAGAGTCATAAGTACAAGAGTACTTAAGGCTACCTTCGCCATTCTACGTGCGAGTCGTCGTGGGGTTGTAGCTTTGCATTCGAGGCCTGGAGGTCGTCCTCCCTGGTACTCCGCTGATGATTTTTTCCTCCACGTCCATTCCATAGATAGATTTTTTCAACGGGCAAAGGCTTCCATGAGTTCCGTCAAATGTTTGTTTCCAAGGGGTGTGTGCGTGCGTATGCCTCATTGGGGGCGTGAGTATTTTCCTATTTTCATTATTTCGGAGCATAATTAGAAATCTCCGTTGTCTTCGCTGCCTCTTCATCGATTGTCATTGTTGGTATTCTACCGGTCAAGATAGGTTTTGGATGGGCCGAACCTAATTGATTAAACAGCAATACATCTACATGCCTCTCCTAACTAAAACACGACCCAACATCCTACTCTACAACAAAACCCTCTGCAACTCAGAATACTTCCTTCATCCCATCCAACATGCCTTTCCTATTCCTTCCACTTCTTCGTTTCCCTAATATTCTGTTACCCTTTATCGCAGTCTCCAATATAGCGTTGATGGTCAATACGCCCTTCATCCATTTTTCCTGCCTCCTTATGATTTCTCCCCTTTCACCATTCTCAATACTTCCTCATTTGCTTTCCTTTCTCTTCACTTCACCATCCCTCTCCACACCCACATTTTCTCATAAGCCTCCAATTGACACCTATCGTCCTGCTTCATGGACCATTTTTCCGCGCCGTACACAACTACGCTCCGTATCAAAGTTTTAACGAGCCTTTTCTTAGCATCCCTACCCACAATCCCCGTCAAACGTTAATAAGTGAAACCTCCAATGACTGACCAGTACTCCTGTGGCCACCCCTGGGCAACGTCGAGACCATCGTCGGCGGTCCGTCCGGATTGAATTTGGATCAAGTCAGAAGGTTCGGTTTCCGCTTCCATTTCCAATGAAATACTTGCTTCCAATCGCCGCGGTTCCCCGATGGACCCCCGCGAAGGGCACCGCGTGGGTTTATGGGTATATGTATCCCACAATGGGAAGTATACGTATTCACTCCCGTCCTTTCTAGATCGCCCTCACACTCGCAGGCCGGAAATGATTTAATGGCGCGGTCGAGAGTTTTCACGCGCTGCGCGCACTGTTTCCGGCCGAATGCGTGTACACAAAAAGGCGTGCTCAAGGGTTGAGCATGGAATCGGTCCACTCTGCCCTTCTGATGCCCACAATAATAATCCCTCCCTCGCTCCGAAGCACCACAACCCCTCCCCCCCCCCTCATCTTGGAAGCAGGGCGCGCGCGCCTTTTCTGTTTTGAATTCACTGTCGGACTGATTACTCTAGACTTGGTGTCCCATTCCGATCTCACAAAGGAGCGATACCGAACCCTAATTACCGGGATACAAGAACTCCCCGAGGAGGGGGAGGGTTGTGTGTGTGGAGGGAAGAGAAAGGGGTTGTATTTGTCCTGGGCACAAAAAAATGACGGCGGTCGCTAAGGCGACTGAGATGTGGATGATTTACCTCCCGTGAACTGTCGGAGGGAGGGATCGGGCGGGCAGTTGTGGACCCGCGGCCCGTGAGGCGAGGGTCGCTTCCCCCCCGGGAAGGGAAGAAAGCCGAATGCGGATAATTTGTTACTCGGATTCCCATTCGAAGAAATGTGTCTAAATACATGTATGTACTATTTTCCCTCCTCTCTCTCTCGTCCGTTCGAATGACCCCGCTGGAACATTAATGTCTCGTCGGTCGTACAACTAATGGTGTTGATGGATTCAATGACCGCGTTTAATCGATCGCCTCCTTCGGGTTGGCGGACATTTTTTTAACGCGCTTCGCTCGGCAATATTCTCGGTGCGCAGTTATTTGTAAGTTCCCGGATAAAGGTCTCGAATTACGATGGCGCAGGGGGCTGGTGAGAGGGGGATAGGAAGGAACCCCCCTCCCCTCCATCTTGGAGGAGTGTTGCGGGGGTTCGGTTGAAGGAAATGGATTTTCAGATTTAAATGTCTCCCTCCCTCTCCTCTCCCGCAATTAACGACCAGAATCGGGTAAAAAAGAGAAAGTCCCCGTGTTTTTTTTATAGGGGGGCTTATAAATTTCCCGTGATGGCTCTTCAATTTGCCAAGTCTCTCTGCGTTAACTTCTCGATGGGCGGCGTTTATCTGTCTCCAAAAAATGTCGCCCTCTCCTTCTCCCTCATCTTAATTTAAGCCTTTCTCCCTGTTTTGGTCCCTCTGCTGGAGTGCTCTTCCCGATTGTCCAATCATCCTTCGTCCATAGTATTTACGGTGACGCTGGTTTTTTTATGCAGCGTCCCGCGAACTCTTGTGCGGCCACCCAGTTCCTCACTTTGTTGAGAAAAAAAGCCCGATGACCTGTCATGTTTGAAATGCCATTGCTTTCGTGAAATTATTAAGCTGAGATATTTTCATCGTGAATGCTTCAAATTTATCACTAGGCCATGTTCCTCTAAAATCATATTAATTATGTTAATTTACAGTCCCAATGAATAACTGGAGGCAGGAATGAAAGTCGACGGGGAATTCTGGTAAAATTGGGCTCACTGATGACCAGGTCAGCCAATGAGTTCCAAGCATTGCTGAGTGAATTGGAAATTCAGTGCGACAGGTATGGGATGAGAATCAATATTAACAAAACAAAGGTTATGCGATTTTTTGAAAGAAAAAGGCTAAGATTACATTAGAATAGGAGGGCAAGAACTAGAGCAGGTAGAACAGTTTACGTATCTCGGTAGTGTTTTGGACCAACACGGTCAAAGTGGTAGGGACGTAAGGAGAAGAATTGCGCTAGGCAAAGAGGCTTTCACAAGGAGGAGGGAGTTGATGACGGGGACGTTGAGCAAAGATGTTAAGAAAAGACTCGTAAAAACTTTGATATGGAGCGTAGCTATGTACGGCGCGGAAACGTGGTCATTGAAGCAGGAGGATAGACTTAAATTGGAGGCTTTTGAAATGCGGGTGTGGAGAAGAATGGAGAAGGTGAAATGGACAGAGAAGAAAACAAACGAGGAAGTACCTGGTATGGTGGGCGAAAAGAGGGGTTTGTTGGGAGAAATCCCATTGAGGCAGGAAAAGTGGCTGAAGGGGGTATTGACCGGCAGCGGGATGTTGAAGACTGTAATTGAGGGGAGAATGTTAGGCAAACGAGGAAAGGGGAGGAACAAGATAGGATGTTGGACGGGATGAAGGGAGGAAGAAAGTACTCAGAGATGAAGAGGGACCTGTTATAGAGTAGGATGATGAATTTTGTGTTTTGTTAGGAGGCACAAAATGTTTATTTGGTAGTTGTGTCTCTCCGAAACCTACCTTAGCCGGTGGATTACCTAGTAATAAAAAATGTCCCAATGGAAATAATTCTCGGATCAATCTCGCAATTTGGTCTCCTCTCGAATCGAAAGGAAGAAATTCATTATGGTAATCCCAGGACGTCAATCACTGAGGCATATTGATGGGCGGCGGTGTACCTCTTGTGCGGCACTGTGCGCGATGCGTGTTGCTGGAGAGTAATAATTATATTAAAGGAGATCTCCTGCATGTTTTCTGCGTGTGTAGTGGCCGTGGTTGTGTCATCGTCCTGTTGACATCACTGCAATTGCAATCACGTAAATGTCTTTCCTGCCGGGACGCTAATAATAAATAAAATGTGTGGCCAAGAGAGGCATTGTTTTTGTTGAGAATGGCGCTCGCGGGCACTTTTTGTATCATTGCCATAAATCTTCGCTTTCGAACTCGGTGGATTGTTATCATTAATCTCAAAGACGACATCTTAAATCACCCAGCCTTCCTCGAATTTTAATAACGATGAAATACCCTCTTCTAAAGCCTCCTTTTTTATGGCCCTCGCTCCTCTCCCGAAAAAATTACCCAACTCCGATTTTATTCCCCGCCCCAAATCGGCGGGAATCTTACCAAGTGGATCGAGAGGTTTTTGATTCTGACGGTTTCCGCCTCGCGCCCCCGGCCGATATCCGGGCGAACCTCGGCAATTTATTTGCGACAATTGAGTAGAGGGTGGAGGTGAGAGAGAAATGCACCCGAAATCGAATTTCGGACTAGAGTAAATCGTCCACCAGAAAAAGAATTGAAGGCTCCCCTGTTAAAAAGTAAAGCGTCCGGCGCGAATTCCCGTCCTCTTTCTTTGGTTCATCATCATTATTCACCCTCAACCGCCGACCCACTTCATTTCTCCGGACGTTTTAAGGCACCACTCCCCCACGCCATCCCATCAAAACGGCGAATCTTTTCGACAGAGATGAAAAACACGTGAAAACCGAACGAATCGAAGAGAAAAATTTTTCCGGGGCCGGTACGATAAAAAAAGTGTTTGAGAGAGAGAGGGGGGGGGGGTTCTCCTTCCTTCCTCCACCCCCCTCCACCCTCCCTCCGGGACGGAAAACCTCCACACGCCCGTCCCACTCACTCACTCACCTTCTTCCCCTGTGTCACATAAATCTTTCGCCTCTCCCTTCCCACTCTTTCCCTCTCTCTTTCCCCTTTTCATCCGCCTCGACGTAACCTTTTTCCTTTATTTTTTTGATCCTTTTTACCGCGGAGGAACGGGGAGGCGGAAAAGTGCGTGGGCGAGAGTATGAATAGGAGGGGAATGTGTTCCCTCTCCCGAGTGTTCTCAAGAGACGACGGGGACGAGGATGTGTGTGTGTGGGAGTGCCCCCAAATGTAATCTAAGGCGCCATGCCACATGGAAGTTGTGTTAAGTTGTTCCGTATCAAAGACCTTGAGGCTCAAACTGAATCTATGATATTATACTGACATCTACCTTGGTTGTAAAGGCGAGCTAAACTCATGGAAATATCCTCACGTTTGCCACGAACAAATTAATTTTCCAACACTCTTGTTTAAAATGGTGTGGAAAATTACTAAGAAATGTATTTTTTTATGTGATATGGTACGATGCCACAAGATGGAAGCCGATCCTTGGGGTTAAATATTCTTCGTCTGTTTTTGGATAGATTTGAGATTTCTGCATTTATAAAAACGTATTGCGATCCTGCGAACTATTTCCAAAAATAGATAACTGCTTTATTTTCGTCTCCCATTTGCTTATATTAAAAATCTATCGCTTTTTAACAAGGAGGATGTTCATAGTTATTTTCGATTTTCAGAATGATTATTCACGATGGTCCTTGCGGTTACATTCAACTTTTTCTCAGTAACCTTTGATAAAGCGCGATAAGTTAAAACACGAGTCGTCATAGCGCGTTATCTGGGCTACTTGCAGCCATCGCTTATTGGAACCCTTTTTCTCAGATTGACCACCAAGTAAAGGATTACCGGGGTTGTTTTGTGCAATGCATGGATTTATATTGGCTTATAAAATTCTGTTTCCCGATGAGAAGGTGGTTTGTTAGTCGCATTGAGGAGAACCGGAACATTAATCCAATTATTCGACCCGGGACTTGGGGCGACCGCAGAATTTTTTCAAGGGACGGGAAACATTTGCATCCGCAGTGGAATAAAAAGCAAAAAAAGAGTATGGAAGTGGCAAATATGAGCGGGTCTTATTTCAGCATTATCTCGCGGAAGAGGGCCGGCCCTTAGTTCGTAGGTCATCTGTTGATAAAATTTATCTCTGACTGGAGAGCGATTTATTTTCTGGAGAAGGAGGGGGTAAGTGACCAGGCAACCCCGTGCTCTTCTGGTGAGGATCACTCCCAACCCACCCGGCCGGAGTCGTCAGGCTGTATTGGTGGAGACACTCTCGGACGGTAGCAACCAGTTATACGTGCAAGGTCCGTCCCAAAAGTAGTAGAACTGAGGCGATTACGACAAATTTATTGCCAGGTTGATACATTCACCGCAAGAGTCTTTCAAGCAGCACCATTGCGTGCATCTACGCACCGCTGACAGCCGATTTTCCACGCCTCGTACGCCTTGTGGAAGGTGGCGCCTTGAATGCCTCTAAGCTGCCTCGTCACACTCCCTGTTGTGACGCTTCTACCGAGCCGTGATGACGTCCTTTCAGGACGGCGGGGAAAGTCTGGTGCGGTAACGTCAGGGCTGAACGGTGGCTGAGGCAGGGTTACCACGTTTTGCCGGGCCAGGTAGTCCGTTACTGATTCCGTTACGCAGAGAGTATTCGCGGCACCAACTTCGCACACAACTTTCTCATTTTCATGTTTTCGGCCGCAAATCGATACACATCACTTTCAGGGAAAGCCAATTTCATCAGACACCATCCGAACATTCAATCTGCAATCCCTGTCCAACAAAGCCTTCACTATTGCAAGATTTTTGTAAATTTTTGAGGCCCAAAGGAGTCCTTAACTTTCAGCGTCTTCAATATCTTCATAACCCTCCCAAAACAACTTGTGGCGCTGAAAAACATCCGATCTATCCATGGCGTTATCGCCATAACCTTCCTTGAGCATATCATGAATATTTCTCTCAGCGTAGCCCAGTTTCACGCAAAATATGATGGCGTAGTGCTGTTTCAATAATTGATTCATGTCAGAGGGTAACGAGGTCACTTTATAGAGGTTTCGCAAACGAACGATACGCCCTCCCCAAAGTCCGAGAGCTAACTGGTACCGGCTCTCAGCCCCTCCTGAGGCCACTCCCCTCCATCGAATCCAGCCAGGGAAACCGCCGCCCGTCCGTCCGGGAAAAAACAAGTCCTACTTCTTTTGGGGCAGATCTTGTACTCCTCAGGCGGAATGTAAGCCGGAGACTTGACCCTCGGGAATAACCTGAGCGTACGATGTGCGGTGGCTCTTGTAGTATTACTGTTTTCGTTGGTGGAAAGGCGTCTTAGAAGGCTTGGGCATTCGACTGTGGCTCGTAACACTCCAGGCGATGATATTTGACACCCTCAGATCCACCCCCTTACTGTGTGATTTCTCGGATGGTAGATCTTCCTGGGAAGCCGAGAGACTGCGGCGAGAAAGGAACTGCCCCCCCACCCCCCCTTGATATCCTTTTATGGTGCGGTTTCCGCCTAGCATGAGGATGAGGTCAATGCATGTTGAACGGAGTGCATGGTGAGTGCTATGACATCGAGGCGGACAGAAACTGAATGCCCGAGTTTATTTCAGACTAGTTTTCCGATTGGTGGATTTTATTATTTATCATACTTTCGATGTTCATCTGTTTCATCGCGGCCTCGAACATTCTTTGGGGTGTGAAAGGAGTCGGGACGGAAATCTTATGTATAAAATGAAGTACTTGGATTTTGTGTTTGTCCTACGAAGGGCAGAGTGCATTGACGTTCTGCAAACATTGTTTTCAAGATAACTTACATTTTTTTATTGTTCAACTATTGTACCAGTTAAGAAATCGGTTCTTGCATTGATTCTATTTCTCTTTTGCCGAAATGATGAAATATTCCCCGCGGTGTGGTCTCAATGTATTTATGTGTGTGTGTTCATTTTGTAAACAATTATTTTCGTCTCTTTTGCAGGTGAGTACGACACGTGTGTGATTCTGGGGTCTTCTCTTGTTTGTCTCCCTCTGTGAGTATTAATTATTACGTCATTATTAATCTGCGTCCATTAATAAGCATCGATCAACGATTCATCGAATAATACCAACCGCATGCGAACTTGCATTTACGCGATGAGCTCTGGGAAAGAATTTCTGTGTACCCTTGACATTTTAATTTGCCAAACTAATCGAATTGGCGGCGAAAATAAAATCGCACCGCATTTTGGTAAACCGGTTCACAGTTCGGAAATCGGATTGCGATGTCTTTGTTTTCGTTGCCATTAGTGCACGTGAGCGGTCGCCGTGGAAACGCCGTTCTAAGAGTTGCCGTTCCGCGGCTCTTTTGTTAATGATCTTAGCGGAGGGACGGCACTCGAAGACGGGTGCCTTCTTCATTTCTTCCGAGCGAATGCAATAAATTTCGGAACAGAATGACTTTCAACCTGACCTCGCGTGATTTCGGAGAAGAAATGGCGTGGTTTCCCGGAGAAGCAGCTGCCATGGCATGTGGTCCGATTCCTAAGCCATCGCGTGGGTCGTGCCAGCCAACGCCGACGCCGGTGCGGTCTTTGGATTTCGCACGATATAACAGGAAATCAATTTTCCACTTAAATGAGTCGTAAATTGAATACCTTTAAAGCGAAGTCTCTTTTTTAATGAAGAAGCATCACGCTTCTCTTGTGTTTTCACCGCGTTCGTTGCCTTGAATAGACCACAGTTTCGCCAACATTCCAGCTGGCACCTTCAGATGAACCCATTGCCTATTCAATTACACTCCGTGGAAAACTCCGAACGAACAAGAAACAACATAATTCGATTTCATCTCACAGATGTGATGCCTCTCAATCCAGCTCCGTTCTCGTTTTTCTCTGTGATCGACTCCACCGCAGTATTTTCGTGTCGGGAGACGTCCTGAAAGCCTCTGGGTGAAACATGATATGATGTCGCCATCCGGGATTGAGGGATCGTGCTCGTGGATTTAGGGATCACTTCCGGCCGCTCTCGCGGTCAAGAGTGCCGTCCTCCCGTTCATATGGCTCCGATGCGTCCTTCGGTCTCTGCAAATCCTCCCTTCTCGCACCCTTTGCTATTGCTGTGGAGAACAACGCGACCAAATGCGTGTCTCCTCCCAGCGCCAGAGTTGATGTCCGCCCTCGGAGAAATTACCCACGCTGAGGCTTCCGTTTCGGGAGTGCGGCCCCGTAGCAAATTTAACACTCGAGTGCGGCTCGCCCGGGCAAAAATGCTGGCTACCCTCGAGAGCGGTGGGGGTTGTGAGGGGTGGGGTGGGGTGTGGTGAGTAAAGGGGGCGGAATGAGGGTGGGTTTCTTTTAGGTATAGGACTCACTTAATCACCCGGGGTCGCCTAAATCCCCTCCCCCTCCCTCTCCCCGGTTCCTCCCTCACCGTAAAAGCCACGGCGTCTGCGGCGATTGCTAAACTTGTTCTAAACTTGGATCGAACTCACCCTTTGCCCCCGCTCCGGAGGAGCCCTTCATCGCAGGACCACGCTAGAGATGGCAGAAGGGGAAGGGGACGTAAAAAGAAGAAAGAGGGGGGGGCGGGGAAGGAACGTCCCCCTAAGGCCACCCCTTCCCTCACTCCCTCTCTCGACATCTTTATTTTCATTTCATTAGCCTTCTCTCTCTTTTTTTCCCTCATTTCTCCAGCCTCCTCCTCTCCCCGACCCTTTCTTCGTTTCACCGTGGGACGGCGGAGGAGGAGAGGCGAAGCACAAGAAGTCCTTCCGACCTTTTATATTCCCATCGCAGTCTTAATGCGCCTTTTTAACCCTCATCCCCCGACCCTCTTCTCCTCTTCCATCCCCTCTTCCTTCGGCACCGCATTTTTAAGCACCCTTCCCACCCCCTCCCTCCTACCAGTGTGCCTTACTTCTTTCTTCTTCTTCTATGAATGTATTCCTCTTGTGATCGCTCCCCTCTATTCCATCTGTTTCTTTTAACCTCCCTCCCCTCACCTTTGGCCTTTTGAATTATTTATTTTTTCCTAAATTTCCTCCCCTCCTCCTCCGTAAGAGGTGCCCTTTTTCCATCTCCTCTTTCTCTCCCCGCCCCCCACACTCCCGCCTCTCACATCTATGCGAAAACACCCCCCTCCCTCTCTCCACCCCCTCCCTCCCCAGCCCCTCGCCATTCCCTTGAATTCTTAAATAGATGGAATCGGAGGGGGATCCGCCAAGGGAAAAAATGTGACGTGGAAAGGGTTATGTAAATTTTTTCCCTTTTATTTTCCGCGGAAGGATGAAACGGTGAGTGGGGGGAGTGAGGCGCTCGGGTTAAAGAAGGTTAAGATTTTTCATTTTTATCTCTTCTTTTGATTTCCTTCCTCTCGGCATCGAGAGGGGAAGGGGTTGGGAAAGGGAATCCGGGGGGTGTAGTAGTCCTCCCTCCCTCCCCCCCACCCACCCTCACGTCGGGGGGGGGAGTGGTTTGGCGACGGTCGGGGGTGTTTGTTGGCAATGGTCGAAAGAATGAAATAGTAAGGAGGAGAGGTGGAGAGGGCGAGGGAGGGAGAGAACTGAGAGGATGGGGGACCACATGCGTATGTATCTCCGTCCGTCGATGAGCCAGCCCCACATAGTGTACCTCCGACCGAGATTCATCTCCTCTCCCACGCCCATCCCGTGCGTCCTATGCCCCAAACCCTCCCCCACCCCACCCCACCCCTCGCGTGCTCTGATGGCTCGGAATCACTCACGCTTCTCCCTTGTTGAATAGAAACGGGAGACTGAATCGAAGTGTTCGCTAAAACTGTGCTTTCATTTTTTCATTAGACTTTGGATTAGTCAATTCGATAATTTTTCAATTATTTATTCCTTCGGTGTAACGATTCTTGTGCATTTGTCTGATAAATTTCGATATGATTGGTCGATATACCGATGGTGCGATTTATCGAATCAAATGCTAATATTGAACCAAACACCTGTTTGAAACACGATTATGTGCATTTATCTGAAGAATTTCGATATTATAAGTGGATATATCGTTGTTAAGATTTATCAATGAAATGTCAAAGCTGAACCAAGCACCAGTTTAAAACGCGATCGTGTGTATTCGTCTGAAGAATTACGATATAACATGTCAGCATATAGATGTCGCGATTAATCTAATCAAATGCCAATACTGAACCAAGCACCAGTTGGAAACATTATGTACTTTTGTCTGAAGAATTTCGATATGAAAAGTCGATGTATCGATGTTACGAATTATCGAATGAAATGCCAATATTGAGCCAAGCACCATCTAGTTTGCGACACAAAATTTTTTACAGATCTTTCTTTCTGTGTTCACTTAACAAGAATAGTATTTTAATGATGGCTGCGCGCACAGCTAATCGGATTTTCAGAATATGCATCTACATGCATCTACGTTCCTGCAATAAGTGTAACACGTCCCCCCCCTCCCCATCCCCCTCGCCAAGTGTCCGGTCGAGGACGCAACGCCCGCGACGCCATCACCCCACCCCCGCCCTCTCTTTACTTTCCCCCCTCACACTTTCCCCGCTACTTTCTTCCTACGCACTTCCCCAACACTCCATATATTTTCCTCGAGCCTAAGCAGGGATTAGGCACGAGTTTAGTCTTTCAAGAGATTATTCCATTGTGGTGAAACACTTCATGTCGCCCAAACAAACCTTCGTAAGTGTCTTCGGAGTGATTTATTCCGACGTGAGTGCTTTATCTGCTCTTCTGATTCCGTTTACACACGACTCCTTAATATCGCGTATGAGCGACCCCCTCCCTCTCTGCCCCTCTACGGGATTATCTGAACATTGGTGCCGGCTTCTGCCCACTGTTCTTTTTCTTAACGATCTCGGTACTCCGGCTCTTGCATTTCTTTAGTGCATTCATTCGTTATCCTTGAGTTGCGTCAACACGGCAAGATGATTGCTTCCAAGTGAGGAGGGGATTAACCCTCAGCCCCGCCCACTTCCAGCCAGAAGATACTTTCATACGAGGCAGGAATACACGAGGGTAGGCTGAAAAGTAATGCACACATGCTCGTAAACCACAAACAAAAACAAATAGCCAGATCGAGCATAAATTGCATCAAAGTACAATTCTTAAGTTTTAAAATCACGTATTTATTTTTCAACTTAGTCACCGTTAAGGCTAACACACATTTCTCCAAACGTGTTACATGTTTTTCCATTCCGTCACTGAAAAACTCTTCCGACTTTTCTCGAATCCACGACTTGACAGCTTCCTTCACCTCATCGTCCGAGGTGTAATGATTACCCTTGAGGTGTCTCTTGAGTTGAGGAAAAAATAAAATTCGCAAGGCGGCAAGATCGGGGGAATGAGGGAGGCCGTGGAATCGGGTCAAACTTCAGGTTTCGCAGAGCCTGTCCAGTTGCGCGCGAGGTGTGTGGAAGAGCGTTGTCATGTTGCAAGATTATAGGCGCCAGGCTGCCTTTAACACGACAAACTCGACGTCGGAGGTGTTTTCGAGGCTGTATGTACTGAGAAGGGTTTACTGTTGCCCCTCGTTCCAAAAGATCGGTCGGCAAAACTGGTTGAGCATCCCAAAACACAGTTAAAAGAAGTTTCATCAATGATTATGGTTTTTCCAAACTCGCAACCACGAAATTTTGCTATCCATCTATTTACTACAGTAGGCCTATCAACAGCATCAGCACCATAAACAGCCTTTATACGAATCTCAGTAGGAGTCACTTATTCAGCAGTTAAATATTCGATAACAGCACGCCGTTTAACTCGCGTTGACATAGCACTAGAACACGCCTCCACATTTCCGCTCCTCAAACTACACTGGATGAATGAAACGACCTCAACAAATGTTACATCCAGATGCCTAAACCAGGAGTGCTTCTGAAGGTCATTTTGATTGTGGTCTTGTACAAGCATGTGTGCATTAGTTTTCTGCATACAATACTCGTACGTTTCCTATTGTCGTCCGAGAACCTTTTCGAATGCGTCAAGTGTTCCATCTGC
This sequence comes from Hetaerina americana, assembly GCF_022747635.1. Classification (NCBI taxonomy): domain Eukaryota; kingdom Metazoa; phylum Arthropoda; class Insecta; order Odonata; family Calopterygidae; genus Hetaerina; species Hetaerina americana. Next base: position 233,214 of record NW_027287228.1, on the reverse strand, counting down.
TTCAGTTTATATCCAAATTCCCTGGTGTTTAACGTAAATCTTTCCGCGAATCGTGAATCCCGTTGCTTTCGTTTTCTTGTGATATCAACGATACTTACACCTAGGTACCTTCACGTGATCACCTCCCGCTGATCCCGTTATGCACTCGGTAATCACTGCAATCCCTTTAAGTACCCACGTGTTTACTTATCCCTCTTCATATGTATTTTTCCTTTCGGTGGGGCGTCCATTTGGTATTCCGCGGTGATGCGTTCCTCCATCACCACTCGAGGTTCCCTAGTCCCTCGAGTGGCGCTGCGGTCGGAAGGATCGACAAGTCGTGGAAAGCGTAGGTTCGCATTTCGATCCCCCCGCGTCCGATCGAGGGATTTGCTGGTTTTCCGCGGCGCCCGAGTGAATTAAGCGCCTGGGTCAGGACGGAGAATAGTCCGTATTTGAGGGAAACCGAGATTCATTTTATTATTAAGATTATTTCTAATGCGACCGATAAGTGTTACCATTTGACATCGATGGCGCCATTGGCGGAGATCTAATCTTCCCGACGAAATATTCAGACGTTCACTCCACCAAGGACTTCCGTGTTTTAGGATTTTTGTTCTGGTTTTTCTGATTGCGTAAGGCAATGGTTTTTAATGATTTTCGGGGATTTTCGTGAATCGGCCCTAAGCCAGCGTACTAATCGAACCGGCGACCTCTGGGTTCGAGAGGCGAGGAAGTTTTACCCCACCGGAGCCGGAATACACAATGTACAATTTCGACACTGTACCAACACATGCATTGTGGAGTTGATGCGAGATCAATGCTCCCAAGGTGTCGGGATTGGAATCGCTGCGCTATAATAACTCCTTCTGCCGGGCAGTTGTGTCCCGTCTGGGTTCCTGGACCTGTGCTTGCCCACTGAAGACAGGGATTTCTTAAAGGATCGTATTTAGTGGCTTGGGGGTAGGAGGCACTCCGGGGAAGAGGCTGCACGCACAAGAGCCCTTAAACTGTATCTGCATCTACATTCAGCAAGCCATCGTTAGTGTGTGGCAGGGGGTGGGCGATCCAACGCCTGGTTTGTGACATCATGAATTAAGTTTTTCTTAATTTAAAGTTTAAATAAACGTTGAAAAAGTTTTAATTAATGAAGATAATCATAACAACGGGTACATGCACAGCGGTATCTAAGCGTCAAGTACATCACTACGCAATAGAGTCGAGGTGTTAGTAATGAGAAGGACAATAAACTATGGTTAAATGGAATAGTGACAATGTAATGTGCTACTTAGAAAGAAAAATAATTTTTTCGTTACCCTCTACTGCGGTCGGACAATGTTATTCTGATCCCTTATTGTTCGTGGAAAGAATTGCATCTTAAATCTAAGTATCTGTTCTACACTTGGTCTCTCTAAACGTATTGACATGATCTCTCCTACCGTAATACAATGGGGGTAATTATTAATTTTCAACATCACTACTGAATAGCCCTCCTTCCAATTCATATGCAATAAGAGCTTCAATTTGTAATTTAACCTTCGAGTGATACATTGAGTGATTCCCAGCCTAGCTGATCTAATATTTTGGATACGATACTAAGTTTATAACGGCAACGTTTTACAAATCTAGCTCCTCTGATGCTGCACGCGATCCATTCCAGCTTCACGAGGATCCCACTAGCAGCATATAATAAATAATGAATATAAGTGTAATCGTATTTTCTCTAATAAACCGAGATGGGGCAAGAGGATAGGGCACATAATCGATCATGGGGCCCTTTAAATGGTCTAACATTCGTTTGAGAATGGAAATTTTTAAATTACATTTATTGGCAAGACGTTAATTTCGTGTCAACGTAACGCCAATTTTAGTTCGTCAATTCCTTCTTGAATTCATTTGAAATGCTGGCGCACCATTAGTTTCTTCTGAATGATTGCTGGATGCGACCTTATCTTTTGTTTTATTTCCTTGCCGTGTCTTGCCTATAATCACTAAGATAACTAAATTAAAATAAGTAATTTATCATGCCGTAATTTGATTAATATTCGTGGTGAGTTTCGCATTACAAAATACCTTGATGCAAGAATCGCTTTATGCGTTAGATAGCGATGTCTCTAATGACATCAGGTGCAAGATGAAATATCCTCCAATCTCTCCTCATTACTGATGAATTCATGCTCGCTAGGTCATCTTGTGCGTAGTGCCATCAGAGAAGACCGCATTGACTTCACTCTTGTGTCGTTTCATCCCTTGAATTTTTCTTTGATGCATTTATTATTTCGGATGTCCTCCTCTTCTTATAGTGGTCCAATTTATGCCCAAATCAGTGTTCATTCCCATCGAACATCGTGCATATTTTTTTTAATCATTTTAGTCCCGAAGCTTCGAGGAAATGACGAAATAGATGTCAAAGAATCAGGGACAAAAATCTCACAGATTTGGCCTGACCAAATCTTTCTCTTGATCCATCAATTTTCATAGAGCTACCTGAGTTTGAGTAAAATAAAAAGTGTATCCAATTTGTTTTATTTTATTCAATCGGAGATACGATAAGACAATGCGAAAAAAGACGAACTGATTCGGTGCAAAGAGATGGCATTTGACAACCCTTAAACCCTACCCTCGCCAAGGGTGGATTAAAAGACGAATCTGAGTATTTTTTCCGGGAGCGGAATCATTCCTTTTTATTGTTTGGCTTGGAACTATGAGTAGAATATGAAATCGGCGGTCGAACGTCGGAACCAAGTTGTGGTGAGACCCATCTGTTCTGTTCTCTTGCGATATTTCCGAGTTCATTTGAAGCTGTGCCAAAAATATGACTCCCTGGGAATCGTAATTCTTTTTCTTGCCGAGGTGAAAATAGAAACTGAACGTCTTCGGCATGATATCTTGTTCTTCGATGCAGGGGGCGGTTTGGAGTATTTGAATTCAGCATGTGTTATTCGCAGTTAAACATCTGGTCGAATGTCGCATTAAATTGGCACAAAACACGACAGTCCAGCAAAAAAAGAATCATCTTTCTCTGACATTTTGGACGAGTTACAATAAGATATTTCGCTAATTCAATTATTAGTGTGTTAATCTGATACGGTGGAATTGCCTAGAGTGTGAATAATATTTTACGATCGAAGATATCTATGTACTGTGAGCAACTTTCTTGTTGGTCGTTTTTTTATTCATCTAAACCTTTAATCTATTCTCACCCCATCTTACGTTTTGTACTTTCGACCCATATTGCTGTGGAAAAGTTTGGAACACTGAAAATATATTTCCCTCTCTCCGCAGTGGCGGTTATCGTCAGTGCCCTTTTTCAGATTGTGGTTCAGGATCCTAAATTACGTACGCACCTTTACGTACTCTTAATCTGTGTCCTGCTGTCGTGGCTTCTGTAAACACCCGAGCGCCAATGGTCGTCTACGTGGAATGCTATGCACTGTGGTTCTCTGAATACTGCCCTCTTCTGCCAACATCCTGACTCTTGGGGGTCAATCAGAATTTTGAGTATGTGTCTTAACTTTTTGCACGTTTTCATCACACTGTGTCGTCGATGGATGTGTCGAGGGCATTGCTCATTTGCCAACCACCTCCCCTCCACCCTCCCTGAACATCCTGTGCAGAAGCAGAAATCCATCACTTTCTGGACATTCCTCCATCTACGTATATAAGCATCCTTAAACATGGTCATGGTCTCCGAATCTAATTTCCCAAGCTCAATGCACAATTTGATCACATGTCATTGCTCCATGGAAAGTGGCATCGTGAATTCGTGGCGTGACCTTCGAACAGGGGTCCATTCTAACAGCGATCCGCAGACTGTTAAGGCCCGCAGTGAACTGAAGTGGGTCGCGTTGCTTCTCCAAGATCTTTCCCACAGCAAATCACCCCGCTCCAACCATCTGCATTGGTGGCAAACAAACATTCTACTTATGCTTTAGGCGAACCCCGTATACTTAATCGTCTTTCACGGAACGCGAGGCAGGCCACCCTTTTCTGTTACTCATCTCAATTTTCTGTCAAATTGATCCACCATCGGAAAACTTCATCCGTTTGCTCTAACCAGAAGAAGCTGGACCGAAATTTCGGCGCTCTGTTGCGAGATCAGAGCGACGCTTCTGACGCAATAAGACATTTTTTATGCTCTAATCCCGAAGGAGGCAAGGTCCCCACACGAGTCTCGAAGGATGAGGTCCTTGGTGTTGATTTAGAGATCTTTCTCGGAGAACCCCCCCCGCACGGCTGGACGTCCTCCTCCCTTCCGCCCCCCACCCCCTCATGCATTACGACGTATTTGGGTAAATTTTCACTCGAACCGACGATTTTTGAAGTTTAATTCTAATTACAAATTATTAAGTGATTAATCTTGCAAAGATAATTTGAAAAATTATTAGAGTTTTTTGGGTTCCCTAAAGGCCAAATATTATTTCAATTTACGAAAATGTGATCATCATTGCTTGTTTTTGAGATGAAAACACCTCTTAGTGAAAAGTATGTTTTCCGTTAGCACTAGTCGTGACCCCCTTAGGGTCATCCTGTATTGGTGGGCACCGTCGACCTTCCTCCCCCCTCGAAACCCCTCCGTTATCCACCCGTCCTCACCCTCCCACTCCACCAAAGGCGACACGGACTCACCAAATCCATTATCTCCCGTCCTCTGTTCCCGTCTCGGAATTAATGTGCCGCGGGGACTTTTTTAAAGCCTTTCCAAGGATAAAGAAACCCGAGGGGCGTCCGTGATTTCCTCTCGGCCGTCTCCCCCGCCGTCGGACGCCTTTGATCTCTCCCTCCCGAGGCGCTAAGACGCTCTGGCCCGCCGTACTGCCCCTTGCATTGGTATTCATCATTCGGGTGTATATCTGAGACCAGAAGCAAGTGCGCTCGCCGAGAATTAATCTGGTGGCTCCGTTATTTTATGGCTTTCGGAACTCAACGGCGTTTTCGACGGCGAAGGAAACATTTGCGCATCTTGGAATTCAATGGCATCGCCCTTTGCTGGCGTCTAATTCAAATGGGAGACGTTCTGTGCATGAGCCAACATTCATTTGGGTGATTCGTCAATTAATAACACACGCAAAGAGTGTGAGTGTGTAGAAATGAACGAGATGCATGGTTCCCCATGGAAGGAGCACGACCAACCCAAGGAGCATTTCACACCGACCGAAGAGAACTCTCTCCAGCCGATGGCCAACGCGAAGGAATCCTCCTCGCCTTCGTCGCCTCTCCGCCGTCCGACGGCCGATGCCATTTTTAAGGTGTCCTCGTTGAAAACAGTCCCGCACAATCATTTCATTTTATTTCGTTTGGAATCTTTGATGCGTGTGCGATTGTGACCGTTCAAAAATTTCGTTTAATGTAATCGGAGAATCTTAAACTTCATATGTAATTTCTTCGGCGAACACATTCAATTGACCCAAAATTTCCAGGTTAAAAAAGTGTGTCCAAATACCCCCTGCCAAACGCCCTCGTGGCGGTCAGGGTATTTTATGGATTCATATATTTAAAAGGCACCCAAATGAACAATGTTTGAAGCTAAATATCGTTGTTAATTCAGGGAAGACGGGATTGATTTCCGGGTGGCCCGTAGAGAAATCCGTGCCTTTTCATGTCACGAGCACATTCCTATCTTTTGAGCTCTCATTTCACAGTGCTAATGAAATCACGATTGAAACGTCCTGGATTGAATTTAACCCTTAATATACTCTCTATTGTTTCCAAGCCTTCCAGGGCGGCATTCCTCCCGGAGCCCTTCAAGGAAAACCTCTTTCTCAATCAGCACTGCGGAGATGGTAATTCCGTGGATATTTGCTTATCTACGGTCTTAATCTGAAATTAAATTCTTCCATTTTGAATCCATTGTTACGCCTACCCCATCAAAGGACGCTTTCGGGTACGCCTAACCCCCCCCCCCCAACCCCCATTTCCCCAATTCCTCACCCCACCCGGTTCTCGTAACAATGGTCCATGCGATGATGTTACTGTTATAATCTGTGCTCATTTTTCCGGTGGGTCGTCATTTATCGGTCGGTGTTTTGAGATCCTAAATGCATCCATTTTGACTACTGTATAAGCGTTTCTTTTCGAATTATCTCCGACTGCCCGGGAATTAAGATATGGAACACGTCGCCATTGATAATTCTCCGCCAATGAGAGGACTGCCCGTCGGCTTATTATTCTTTTCCTTCTCGCCTCGAATGGAATGCCCCGGGCTCGTTTGCATACGCCTGCCCCGCTTGGGTCGGTTTCTTCGCCCTCCGGCGCACCCCCCCCTGCGACCTCTTTTGACCCCCCCCCTGCCCCCGTGCACTCGCTTCCCTCTGCTATCATCTTTTAGGTTACCTCTCTCTCTCTCCCTTCCTTTATCTCTGCGTTTCCCTCTCTTCTCCTTATCTCGCTCCCCCCAAACTTCTACGAATTTCGTCCCCCCCCCCGCCGCCGTTCCGGAAATTCGTCCGCCCCCGGAGAAGAGAACGCTCCGGTGAGGAGAGAGAGAGGGAGTCGAGCGGGGTTTCCTCGTACGCGTACTTTGCCAAGCCCACCACAGACCCTCGAGTTAAGACGGCGTCGCCGGTGCTCGGAATCCGCGGCGCTGCCATGACGGATGGTTATGGCTTAATTTTATCGCCGGCTCTCGTAATGGCAAAGATTTTGGGTCGAAGATATCCTGCGCTGCACTGTTGAGTTAGCTGAACACACCAACCCCTGCCATAGTCTAATGTTACCGCGGTAATGCAACCCGACGATAGTTTGATAGGTGAGGTTCATCTTCATAATTCAATCAACGGCGTGTGAAATTCGCGCATTAAATAACGTAATTAATTTACGTTCCTTTTCGGACTCATTCTCTTTCTCGGTGGAATCTTGTGCCCAATAGGTCTCACAGCTTCGTTGAAGCCGAGGGCGTCCCGAGGGTGGAATCGAACCTGGTTCCTCAAGGGTAGTAGGTTACCACGCCCAAATAAACTCTACCCTCCCTCAAACCCACTGAAAACCCGACTGCCAACCACTCTCACTGCTTACTTCGGCTTGTTTTTCAAATACGGCGTCTAATGCTGCGGTCTTTTTCCTATCTTTGAGACGTGTCAATATACGAGTAACAAACCGATGATATTTAGATCGTGCCAAAGGACTGTCACAGAACTATTGGCGTCTCCAGTGCATAGGCAGAGCCGTCGAAGTTCGCTCCTCACGTCCCAAGGAGCATAGATCAGTGTCTTCGGTAGACATTCGACAGTACGTAATTGGCTCCGTTGTTCACGCGGTTACTATCGTCGGAAGAAGTCCCGTGAACGACACGCAAGTCTGTCTAAACCGAATTAGTTGTACCCACTCATGAGTGATATTTAAAAGCGACTGGTAGATCTAATCTACATCTACATAATACCCCGTAAGCCGCCACAAGGGCGTGTGGCGGGGCGTGTTAGATCCGAGCAGTACGTGTGATAAGACGTAATTCGTGAGGGCTCAAGATCAAGCAGGAGATTTAATTATCCTTTCTTTCCTAAATTAATCTTTCAATATTTCTGACCGAAGTACTTTAAATATTATTCTACAAGCTTCATATTTAGCTCTTGATTTTCGAACAGTGTGCTGGAAAAATATATATTTCGATTTAATAATGCGTGTAAGATATCTGCTCGGTGTTAATTTATGATTTCAATAGTTGTAAAAAAAACGTGAGTGAATTTAGTGTGTTTTCAAGTTAAAGTTTAAGTACAGTTTACGTGAAGGCATGATTGTAATTCTGGAAAACGTGGAAAATGAAGAGGAGAATGAAATCAGTAATAAATTGGCAGTCGTAAAATAGAGTTTGCCAGAAACTGGGATTGAAACCCGACCCCTGGCGTCGGGACAACGCTGGAACACTGCGATCTGCACGCAGTTGAGGGTCGACTTCCCTCTCATCTCCTCACTTCAATGTCTTGAAGACGTATTTCGTCAGCGTCTTCTCCTGATGGTTGTTTGGTTGTTTATGCTGTATATTCCGTCGCTCGAACGAGGAGGAGGGTTAAGTGAGCAAGCCGGCGACGCAACCGTTCGTCTCCGCCGCCGGCTCTCCCACCACGGCGCTCGCTCGCATCGAGGGAAGCACGGAATGCCGCGCGTGAATCACGACAGTGACGAACGGAACGCGGCGCACGCGGGCGAACGGAACGCGGAGCTTTTTTTAAGGTGGCCGTCTGAAAAGTTCTCGGCCTATCCCATGAGACACCATTACTTCCTTCTCGCATGATTTTTTCCTCTTTCTTGTTGGCACAACTGTGAGTAGCCGTCGTGGATTTCAATGAAATGAAAAAATCGAGAGCGTCGTCCAGTTATGAAATGTTTCCTAAAAGAAGGTTTAATCATCACCTTGTAAAGGCGGAGCCTAGTCGTGGCAGCCATTGTCTCCCTCAACGGCGCCGTTCCTCTCTTTTCCTTGGCCTTTCTCTTCCTACTTTTCCTCTTATCTTCAGATTTGCAGATGATATCGTGACCCTGGCAGAATTAGCCTGAATGGAATGCTCAAAACACTGTCCATAGATTTGAATGAAGGGAAACTGAAAATAAATGTGAAGAAAACCAGGGTTATGATATTTTCTAGAAATAGGAGAGAACCTCTTGTAAATTTGATGAAAGGGGAATCAAGGAATGATAAGCCCAGTAGAAGACTTCTGCCTCCTTGTGAGTGTAATCAATTACCACAGAGGCACCTCCGCAGTGATGAGAAGAAGGGTATGTCTTGGCGGAGGAGGCATGCATGGGAATAAAAAGAATCTTTTAGGAATCAAACTCATGAAATTGGAAATTAGAAAATCCTTTGCAAAAATGTTTATTTGGATTGCACTATGAAATAGATGCGAAACTTGGACATTGGGAAAGAGGGAAAAGGTTGGGTTGGAAGGATTGGAAATGTGGATTTGGAGAAGATAGTACAAGAAGGAGATGGGCGGACAAGAAAAGCAACTTACGAAGAAGTTTTGAGAGGAATCAAAGAGGAAAGGATTCTAATGAAAGAGACGGAGAAAAGGAAAATTAAATTTGCTGTACATGTTCTCAGACATAACATCTTCATGGAAGGTTTGTAATGGCGACCAAAATTCATTCGAGGATTGTAAAACCCGTGACGAGGACTCTTTCCCTTCAATTTCCATCGTGAAGAAATGGGCGTCCGAGTTTAAACGCAACCGTGAATGCCTCCCAAGATGGTCATCCACGTGAAGGACGCCCGAATTGAGCAAACTCACCATCGCGATCATCGAAAAAGCGCACGATGTGATTGATATTGGAAGATCGGCGCGCGTGACGTCGTTAATTCCGCAGGGTTTCCGAAAATCGGTTACATTTTGAGAGAGGAATTGTGCGTGACGGAACTTCGCGCAAGATGGATGCCGCGCGTGCTCACAGTGGATCAAAAACACACTCGGACGACATTTTCCATCCAAACTGTGCTTGGCGCGCTTTGCGATGAAAGCGATAAGTGCTTCACTGCATGCGACAGTGGATTCGCATTCCAGAAGGCGCCGGGGGCAGCATCCTCTGGCGATTCACTGCCGGTTCATCCTCGGGGGGTTAAGAAGAGGCCTGTTGGAATTATTTTCGGCCACCAAATGTAATCCTGCCCTCCCCCGGGAGCACAGCGTGTGGCGTCGGATTAGTCCCCGGAGAAATGCTATCGCCGTTGCACCGTGTCGGCGATGGATGGCTTTGGAACCATTCCCGCAGCCCTCTCTCTCTCTCTCTCGAACAATGCCTTCGCCGAAGCTGAGTCACCTTCCCAGCGATCATTATCTGTGGCGCGTCTCAAGACGAGAGGTGGTAGTATGTGACGCCAGTCCCACCCCTCCTTCTCCTCCCTTCCTCCGTGCATAATTGCGCACAAGGTGATTTCTTTATCTTATCCTCCGAGACTTTCCCCAGCACCATCAACCCCTTCCCACCACCCCCTCCCTCCCCCAAGTGTTATCTTTCGCGCATGGAATTGTTCGTTTCATTCAACGACCCCGGGCACCTTGAGAACGGAAAAGGAAAACTCCTTTGGCCTCTCACAAATTAATGAATGTAGACCACTCTCAAAGACCTCTTCATGTTTTTCGGGTGCGCAAATGCTGTTTACTTTGTCGTAATATGTTTACGACGGCGTTGAGGTGGTGTCCTGGTCTCTTGCTTCGGAGTGTCGCGCAACGTCAAGAATTCTTTTCGTGTCATTTCATTTCTCGTTTATAATTTTTCTTTTCCTTAAGATGACGAACGACATCACTCTCGGAATCCATTTCTTACTCAAATGTGATTATGGGCTATCGGGGTTGGGATCGGACACTTCTTTTGTTTTCTGTCCAGTCTATTCTTTTGCTTCCCGTTGGCTTTTCATTCGCACAACTATTCTACGAGTGCTGTCCGGGAGGCGATTTACGTTTCGGCCTAGCGTGGCAGTGGTTAGGGGGTCTACAGCCACCATTTTAGTGTTTCGAAACGTCTCTGCACTCAGTGCACGCATCCTGCTGTGTTAGTGTAAGCAGACTGACTTTGGTTCTTCTATACTTTGCGAACTGCTATAAATGTGCACTGCAATAGGAAATCCCGCTTAGTTACAGTTACCTGTATGAAGTGTGCGATCTATGATTAGGTTTTAATGGGGAAGAAACCACAATTCAATTCAAATTCATTGACAACTTTGTGAAGTGTGTATTCGGAGATAGAATAGTAATGAGTGAAGGCGGAGTGAGGCAGTGGTGTATTCTCAGTTTACAAACAACGGCCACAGCAACAATGTTCACGACGAGAGAACACACCGCAGTCGGGTCGTCGGCATAGCCTCTTTGATTGAATAACCGACGGTGAAAACCAACGGAAAAATTTACGAAATTGCCACTTTACGCGATTTCGGATCTCTCGCTAGACGTGGCTCGCAACGCAGCAGCACTTTGAAAATGACGCAGAAAATGGAAAACTGGTGTAATCAAGTGGTAAAATTGTAAAGCACCAGATTTATTCAGAGACAGAATTCAAAAGCTAGTGTATCGTTATGATAAATGCTTCAATTTAAATGACTACTATGTAGAAAAATAGTTTGCGAATGTGCCTTTGAAATGTATGTAGTAAAACTTTGTCTTGCCAATAGATTCACATTTTATTTCGAAACGTGAGTTACTTTCCGGACAGCTTCCGTATTCAGTGTATACGTTTGGGGATGTGAGGAGACGCCGTAAAAGGACGACCTCAATGTTAGCGGGGGAGGTTTGAAGGAAGGAGATTCCCAAGAGAGCTTTTTACTTCCTTTTATTTGCTCCTCATCCCTTTCCTTATTTCATTGAGTATATGCTTTCGCCTCGGCGATTTTCTGTTTGATTATACAAGTATTATTATCATTTGTGTTCTAACGGTTAAGTTAGGTTTTGGATGGAAGCAGACTATGCGACGGTACAACACATCCTTGCCTCTCCCAGCGAAGCACTGTCTGGCATGCGACGCTACCTCGTATAAACACTTCTTCAATTCCGCAAACGTCCTTCCTCCCGTCATTCCATCCAACGTGCCAATTCTTTTCCTCCCCTTGCCTTACCCCCTCCATCATACTCCGTTCATAATGTGTGTACCCTATGACACATTCAATCAGACGCCACTTCCATCATTTGTTATTCTTGCAAAATATTTGAGAACGCCTGCATAGAAATGCCGGTGTGAATGCTTCTGCGGTTGAATGTTTCTCGATGCTATCGGACACCCCTTTGTGCTATTTTATTTTAATGAATTTAAATCTTACGTAATTTATTAATATAATTGGCAGGGGCTTCACCATGGGTGTCCTCGCGTTCCCAAGTTACCGACCGGAAGAGGACGATTTTGTGTTGAAATCGAGAGCCCCATGAATTCATCTACGTGATATTTACAAGGTGAAATTTCGAGAAATAAAGTCGCACTCTTATTTGAAAATATAATCGTCCTCTCGCGCAACCGATAGTGAGTGATGTGGCCCCCGGTATCCTTCGACCGTCCTCCTCGGAATCGCGGCTATAAACGGAAAGTAACCCGAGAGCAAACCATAAGAGATGCCCACACGCGTATGAAATTGTCCAATCACTTTGTATTCCGAAAACACCCTTCCTTGTATTGTATGAGCCATAAACAGGAAGTACCCTCATCCAAGAGGGATTCGAGCCCCGAGAAGCTCGCCTGGGGGTTAGTCGGCTATTTCGCATCTCTGCAGAGGGACGCGACCGTCGACACGTGAGAGAACTCTCGGAGAATTCTTTTCCGCCCGGGCGGATGGAGCGGGGGCGCGAATTCCGAGTGCGTAGGTAATCTCGGAGAACGAGCGAAAGGGTGCGCGCCGATACGGAGCCGGCCGCCTCATGCACCCCCCTCCCCCCAAAAACTTGTTCCTCCTTATCTTCGTTCCTCCTCCGGAGAGGGGGGCAGCGAAGGGCTTCCACAGCGCGCGCACCCTCGGTGTCGACGGAGAAAAAATATACGAATGAGATGCCTCCCTCCCACTCCATCGCTAGTGCCCTCCCTCCCCTTCCCTCTCCGCCCTCTCACCTTGCTACCTGCTGGTTTGTTGGGATTTTTTTAGTATCTTTGTTTTACGCCTTATGTTTAAACTTATATTTTGTCCATATTGCTACAGTTTTCTCCTCATGCGTTAACTGTCGAACTTTCTGTTATTCCAATATTACACAAACGGGAGATCACCTGGAGCGTGATGAACTCCATTCCATCTCATTCCCTCCCCACCCTCTCTCTCTCTCTCTTTCTCTCTTTCCTTCCACACACACATACCTGCCTTTTCCTCCCCTCCCCTCCCCCCCGGCCCCTTTCCATCCTCGTGCACGTCTCCCCCTTCCCCTCCCTCGCCACCACTCCCTTCCTTCGCCTCCCTTCCCCCTAAACCGTCTCTACGCCGCCTCTCCAAGTACTCCTATCCTATCTGCCCCCCCCGCCCCACCTTCCCATGCCGCCTCGCCCCGAGAAACGCCTCCGTTATAACTCCGCCGTTGCCATGACAACGCCCCAAAGAAATATAAGTCCCAAGATTTACGGATGACTCTCCCTTCGCCCCTCCCTGCCCCCAAACCACCTCGCCCCCCCTCGCCCCCCCTCGCCCCGCCCCCAGCCGCCCCCGACCGCCAGTCCACCGTTCCTTGTCTTCCCCCTCTCCCCTTCATGAGAGGAGGGGGGGAGGCGGGGAGTGTGCGTGCGCGAGAGGGGGTGCGGGAGGCGAGATTGGGGTGTGTATGAGTTGAATGGGAAGGAGCGAAAGAAGGGATTCTCCCTCGCCCCCCGTCTATTCCTTATTCCCTCCACCGCCTCCTTCGATCCAACAACCAACCCTCTTCTTCTTCCTCGCCCGATGCTCATTCATCCTCCCGCACCCCCCAAACCCACCCCCTCACCATCTTCCTTCCCCTAAGACACTGTGCGTGCGTGTGTGTGTTATGTGCCACACCCACAAACCCTCTCTCTAGGGCGCCCTATGCCCTTCCTTCCCTTCTTACCGAATTCCAGCTCACCCTCCGAATACCTCCGCACCCTCCCCTATTCCTCCTTAAACTCACCAACCCTCCCCCCTTCCCCTCTCCTCTTCATTCTTCTCAGGGATTAATCTGGTTACGTTGTTAGGGTCGGAGTCATTTTACCTCCGCTCTTTCTCCCTCTCTTTCTTCCCTCCCTCTCCCCCTCCAACCCCGCCTTCCCATCTCCTTCCTACCCCTTCATCCCTCTCTCTCCATCTCATCAAGCACCACCGCCGCCCCTCGACCGAGCTGCGCGCTCTCTAGTCCGTCTTTTGTTTCTCTCCCTTTCTCCATTCCCGATGGATGGAGCTGCCGTTGCCCTCTTCCTCGCCGCCCACTCTCCTTTGCTCGTACCCCGTCATTTTTTTCCACCCCCACCCCATCCCCACCCCACCCAATTCACCCCCTCCACCCCCACCCCATCTCCACCCCCATCCTTCCCGCCTTTGCATCCACTTTCATCGCTCCCGGTCTTACTCCCTTTCTCCATTCCCCCTCCTCTCTTCCTTCCCTCCTCTTCCCCTACCCACGCCTTTCTCTCTCTCTCTCTCTCTCCGTCCCTTTTCTCCTCTCTATCGCCGCTATCATTGTCGCTACGAAGGAATGCATGCATCCGTTGCCTGGTCCATCGTCGCCCCTGAGTGGATTTGTGGAGGCGGTTGCTCGATTTTTAAAACGAGGAAGGTGTTTCCGGTTCGCGGGTGACTCCGGGTGAATCTGGGCCTTTTTTGTCAGCGTCGGTGAAAACTGTTTCGAGTGGCGGAGTCGGTCCTCTTTTGCGTTCCCTCGGCCGAGCCAAGGGCGCCGCCGGGATTCACGACGAAAACGCATTATTTCGTGGGACGTTCTTGCATTCTTCACGTCGACTTCCAACGGAATGCCGCGCGGTAGGAAGATGTCGGGGCAGGGGGAATAATCCCTCGTGATTCGAGCCCGTCGCACCTGCGCGCGCGTAAATATTAAAGATGTATTTCGAATGACCGTGCCGGAAATATTGGTCTCGTGGAAATGTCCCCATGAGCTCTATGAAGGAAGCGCCGATGAGTCCAGCTCGAGAAAGTTTTACTCAAAGACGTTCTGTCTTTCATTCCCTGATAGTTCAAAGAAAAGCGGACGTGTGTTTTTCCCTCGCTTCTTCCAAAAGTACAAATTTTAGTTTCAAAAAAGGAAAAATTCAATTTTATTTAGTGTCGTTCCTTGTGCATACGATCGCTTGATCTATTACCTACATGGTAGTCAATTTTCAAGTATCCCCATTATAATTTCCCACTTATTCCCGCATAAATTCATGTTATCTTTCGTTGGTTAGGCCTCATTCAGAATACTACCTTGATCAAAAATTTCCCGGAATTTATTCAGAAAATTAAAAATACAAGTTTATTTATTCATCTAAATCTATATTGTCCCCTTCAAAGTAATCCCCATCGACTGCAACACACTTATGCCAGCGCTTGATCCAATCCTCGAAACATTTTTTATATTCGGTTTTCGGTATGTCCATCAGTGCTTCCTGCGATTTTTCCATTACTTCCTCTCGGCTGCTAAAACGCGTTCCCCGTAATGGTTTTTTAACTCGATTGAACAGAAAGAAGTCACAGGTAGCCAAATCAGGTGAATTCGGTGGCTGTTGGATGGTATTTGTTGCATTTTTCGTCAAAAAATTACGAATAATGATAGCACTGTGCGACGGTGCGTTATCATGGTGCAAAATCCACGAGTTTTCTGCCCACATTTCTGGTCTCTTTCGGCGAATTGCTTCACGCAAACGTCTCATAACGCCCAAATAATACTCTTTGTTTACTGTCTGGCCTTCTGGCAAAAATTCATGATGCACTACACCGTTGTAATCCATGAAAACCGTCAGCATTGCCTTCTTTTTTGACTGAAAACGACGTGGTTTTTTTGGTCTCGGCTCATTTGGTGAACGCCATTCACTTGCCTGATGTCTGGATTGCGTGTCGTACTCATAAACCCACGTCTCGTCTCCAGTAATGATCCTTTTGATGAATGTGGGATCGGATTCAGCCTCGCAAATCATGTCTTTTGCGACGTCAACACGGTCTCTTTTTTGCATGAAATTGAGGTCTTTCGGCACCAACTTTGCTGCTACACGACGGAAACCCAAATCATTAACCACAATGTCTTGGGCGGATCCATAGGCAATGTTCAAGTCCTCCGCTATTTCTCTGATGGTTAATTTGCGGTTATTGACCAACATTTCTTTTACTTTATCAATTTTTTCACCGACTTTCGATGTCGATGGTCTGCCACTGCGTTCATCATCTTCGATTGACTCACGACCACTTCTGAACCGCTCGTGCCACTGGTAAACGACCGTTTTTTTTTAGAGAATCGTTGCCGAAACACTTTTCCAACATTTCCAACGTCCGTGCGCCACTAAATCCGTTTTTTACGCAAAATTTAATACAAGTTCGTTGTTGCAAATTTAAATCCATTTCTGCAATTGTAAAAAATCGCCAACACACACAGAGATAGATGTACTCTTGGCTACGTAACTTTTGCAAATGTCAAGTTATGACACTAAGATTTAAAGGGAATATCAACAACACATGTACCAATTTAACAAAAAAACAGAACTCAAATCGGAACGATGGGAGCGCCACACGGTGGTTATTCCGGGAACTTTTTGATCAAGGTAGTATGCTGCAAGTAAATGGGATCCTCAGTGAAGTTGGATTGATTGACGAATTGGATCGCATCCAACGTATAGGAGCTAGATTTGTAAAACGTTGTTGTTATGATAAACTAAGTACCGAATTCAAAATACGAGGGTCATCCGGAAAGTAGTACCCGTTCGTGCCGCATGAAGTGCTGACGACGCGAGTAGCCGCTGGACGAGGTCAGATAGCTTCAGTGGCTTGTCTGCCTTCTCTGAGCCAAGTTGCGTGACGCTAGCATTGCCTGTGTTGTTTCTGTGATTGTTTACAATGTTTAAAAAAATTGAGAACGCCGCCAGTTGTGAAGTGAGGGCAGTGATTAAATTCCTCAATGCAAGAAACGTTCGCCCATGTGATATTCATCGCCAATTAAAGGAGGTGTATGGAGACAATGTAATGGACGAGTCGTCTGTTCGGCGGTGGTGTCGCAACTTCAACATGGGGAGGGGGAACACACACGACGATGAGCGTTCGGGGAGACCGTCTGTCATTACAGACCAACTGGTGAGCTCAGTTGACGAATTCGTGAGGAACGATCGGCGCGTCACAATTGATGACATCTGTGAGCATTTTCCCAATGTTTCTCGAACAATTGTTCATGAAATTGTTAAACACCATCTGCATTATGCAAAAATTTGTGCAAGATGGGTCCCTCGCGTATCTCAATGAGCTGGCGGCGAAGGACTATGCAGCAGGAATACAGAAACTTGTCACACGTTATGACAAATGCCTTAATTTGCTTGGAGATTATGTTGAGAAGTAGTTTAAAGTATCCTCTTTCAAATAAAATTTTTTATGTTTGTTAATATTTACTTTTGTGTCTTTATTTCACGAACGGGTACTACTTTCCGGATGACCCTCGTATTATTAGAGTACATAGGCTGGGAATCACTCAATAGAGCGAAGTTTAAATCACAGATAGAAGATCTGCTGCATATGAATTGGAAGGATGTCTCTTTAGGCAGTTGAAATGATGTTGAAAATGCATTATTACCATCCCCATCGTACTACGTTAAGAGGCATCATGTCAATAAAATTAGAGAGATGAAGTGTTGAAGGAATAGATGAAAGATTTATTTTTTTTCGCTACGAACAATAAGAGATGAGAATAACATTGACCTACCACGGTAAAGGTCAAATAATATGGGGTCATAATTAGTCTGGTTGTGCATTAACCCCCTGCCACACATCCCAGCGGTAGTTTGCAGGGCACTACAAAAATCGATCTTTCTATGTGGCCTATGCGTCGAGACGGGTGGTGGTGTGGTGGCGCTCTTGTAAGGTGGTTCTAGGTTTCAGTGATCACGAACACCCACGTAATTATAGTTGATCTATTCCCTAAGGGCAATCTCACATTCTCTTAGCTGTTTCAACCCGGAAGGTACTACGTATTTGCCGGAAAAGAACAAAACTGACTTTGCGATGTCGGGGTACTAAGTAGTGAAATCAAATCCCGACCCTAGCGCCCTCTTTAGAATAGGCGCCGAACAAGTTACGAGGCCCCCTTTTATATTAGTACTCCCCGATTTGCTGAGTGCCTCTCCACCCCGGTGCAATTTAACGCACTGGCAAAACTTCCTTATCGGGGGCGGGGGGGCTCCATTCTACTCGGGCTAACTTTTTCCCTTCGGCGTCATTTCTCCTGAAATGGATACCATCGCAAAGCGGCTAGACCCACGCCTCGCCCCCCTCCACCCCCCCCCCCCCAGTTGGTTTTTTTCCCACACCCCTCCCCCCCGGGAGCCCCGGAGCGGCTTCCCCCGAAAGCCTATTACTTCTTTTTCCCCGCAAGTTTTTTCGTCCGTCCGTCACACCTTTCTCCCTCCCCTTAACTAACCCTTTCCCTTCCCCCTCCCCACACCTCCTCCTCCCCAGGGTCCTCCCGTCGTCGTTTGCCCTGCTCCCCATCGTCTCACGCCACTCCCCCCCTCGAGCCGCGCCTTCAGCCCGCAGAAGAGAGAGAAGGGACGAAGGAGAGCACCTTTCATTTATGCCTCTCTGTGCTCAATATTCTTCCTCTCTCCCTCCCTTCACCTGCTCGTGCGTCGGGCCTCCTTCATATTTCCCCCTACTCTCGCCCCCCCCCTCCGATCAATCCCATCGCCCCACGCATCCCGTCATGTTGCTTCTTTTGTAGCTTTCAATCCGTCATCTCCAATCTGGCATATGTCTCCCATTCGCCCCTCCCTCCCCTCAACGCCCTCCTCCACATGCTCCCGCGTGTGTTTATGTGTCACTGCGTGGTCGCTGGCGTCTGCATTCTACCTTCTCTCTCTCTCTCCACTCCCACCTTTCCCCACTCTTCCCCCTCTGCTCTCCTCTCTGCTTTGAGTGCTCGGATTATCCACATCTTTCCCTTCGGTCCTCCCCTTTTCTCCCGTGTGTTGATATCATCCACTATATATATATATATATATATATATATATATATATATATATATATATATATATATATATATATATATATATTTTTTTTTTTTTTTAAAGTAATCTACCGGTTAAGGTAGGTTTTTGGACGGACACAACTACCAAACAAATATTTTATTACTCCTAACAAAACACAAAATCAATCATCCTACTCTATATCAGGTCCCTCTTCATCTCTGAGTACTTTCTTCCGCCCTTCATCCCGTCCAACAACCCTATCCTGTTCCTTCCCTTTCCTCTTTTGCCCAACATTCTACCCTCTATCACAGTCTTCAACATCCCACTGCCGGTCAACACCCCCTTCATCCACTTTTCCTGCCTCCATAGGATTGCTCCCAACAAACCCCTCTCTTCGCCCACCATACCAAGAACTTCCTCATTTGTTTTCTTCTCTGTCCATTTCACCTTCTCCATTCTTCTCCACACCCACATTTCAAAAGCCTCCAATCTACGTCTATCCTCCTGCTTCAATGACCACGTTTCCGCTCCGTACATAGCTACGCTCCATATCAAAGTTTTTACGAGTCTTCTCTTAACATCCTTACTCAAAGTCCCTGTCATCAACTCCCTCCTCCTTGTGAAAGCCTCTTTGCCCAGCGCAATTCTTCTCCTTACGTCCCTACTACTTTGACCGTGTTGGTCCAAAACACTACCTAGATACGTAAACTGTTCTACCTGCTCTAGCTTTTGCCCTCCTATTTTAATGTTAAGCTTGGCCTTTTTCTTTCTAGAAAATCTCATAACCTTTGTTTTATTAATATTGATTCTCATCCCATACCTGTCGCACTGAATTTCTAATTCATTAAGCAATGCTTGCAGCCCCTTGGCTGACTGACAAACTAAAGCTTGGTCATCAGCAAACCTAACTGATTTTACGAATTCCCCGCCCACTGTCATTCCTACCTCGAGTTCATCCCATGCCTCTTTGATCATTTCTTCTGCGTACAGGTTGAACAGCAACGGTGATAATGGGCAACCCTGCCTTACACCCCTTCCTAACACTGCCCATCCTGACTCCCCGTTTCCCACCCTCACCTGAGCAGTCTGAGACATGTACAGGTTGCGGATTAGCCTCCTTTCCCTCCAATCTATTCCTATTTTCTGGAATATACTCATTAGTTTTTCCCAATTTACTCTATCAAACGCTTTTTCGAAATCTACGAAACAGGCAAATACCTCCTGGTTGTGTTCTATATTCCTCTCGATTAATAATCTCATTACTGCAATGGCATCACGCGTACCTCTCCCCTTCCTAAACCCAAACTGATCATCCCCTAAGTAATCATTTGCCCTACTCTCTATCCTTTTGTTTATGATCCTGAGAACAACCTTAGCTGCGTGGGATATCAAACTAATTGTCCTATAGTCCTCACATGACGTGGCCTTTACCTTTTTCGGAATAGGAACTAAAACTGATCTCACAAAGTCTTCCGGCCAGATTCCCTCCTCATAAATACTACGGATCAGCCCATATAGCCTGTTCCTCCCATATTTTCCCAAGCATTTCAAAAGTTCCACGGGAATGTTATCTACCCCCACGGCCTTATTTAGTTTCATCTCCCTTAATGCCCTTTCTATCTCATTGTCTAGTATGCCTGGACCTAAGCTATCTTCCTCTACGTCATGTTCCTTTTCAATGTCTAACTTTGTTGGTCTAAGCTCTTTACTATACAGTTCTTCTACATATTCCTTCCATCTCTCTTGGATCTTTCCTTCGTCAACTATTACCTTACCGGCCTTATCTCTAACTGCTATCGTTGATCTCCCTTTCTTACTTCCCGATAAATATTTAACTATGCAGTAAAGCGCACCGATTTCCCCCTTCCTCTGCAGACTTTCCATATTCTCGCACTGCGTCTTCCACCATGCTTCCTTTGCTTTATTTGTTGCCCGCCTCAATTTATTGTTCAATTCTTTGTACTTCATTTTGCCTAATTCTGTATTTATATTCTTCCATTTTCGCCGCTCATCCATTTTTGCAATCATCTCATCCGTGATCCATGGTTTACGAGTCCTTTTAGCGTTAACGGTTCCCATAGTGTCTTTTGCCGCTTTAGACAACCCTTTTTTGATACATTCCCATTTTTCTTCAATAGTACTTAGCTCTTTACCGTCCTCCATGATTTTCTCTACCGCCTGTTTGTATTCCTTTCTTTTCAACCCATTTAATGCTTCTACATTCCATTTTCTAACTCGCCGCCCCTGCCTTATCTTTTTAAAACGTACGCTACATTTCATAACAACTAAATTGTGGTCTGAGTCCGCATCCGCTCCCGGGAAGCTGTGGGAATTTATCACACTGTTCCTAAACCTGTGTCTAACCAGGATATAATCTAGCTGATATCTTCCCGAGTCACCTGGCATTTTCCATGTATACCTGCGTCTTTTGTGGTGTCTGAACCAAGTGTTGGTGATAACTAACCCCTGTCTCCTGCAGAACTCAACTGCTTTCTCCCCGCGGTCATTCCTCGTGCCTAAACCGTAGTCCCCCACCTCATCACCATCTCTTCCTTCGCCTACTGTCGCATTCCAATCCCCCATCACTATCAAATGTTTCCCTGCAGGAACACATGCAATCATGTCCTCTAACTGATCGTATATCTTATCGACCTCTTCTTCCTTATGGTTGCTCGGTGGCATGTATACCTGGATAATAACTAAGTTCGTCGGTTCTGCTTTTATCTCCACTAGTAGTATTCTATCCGTTACCTGCTCTATGTTGACTACGCTTCTTCCTATCTCTTCATTTAATACTATGGCAACCCCTCGTTGGCTCTCGTCCCCACCGCTATATATTATTCTATACTTATCACTCCAGTAATCCCCGCTATCTCTCCATCTCACCTCGCATAGACCTAAAATTTCTATAATTCCCCTTTCCATCTCTCGCTTAACATTCTCCAATTTCCCCGTCCTCATCATTGTCCTAACATTCCACGTTCCTATTCTAACTAATTTGGTCTTCTTCTCCTGCGTCTTCTGTCCTGCTGCTGCTGGTTTTCCCTTGCAAGGGTTTCGTGGGATGACGACCGCGGAAGCCTTGCCTCCCCCGCTGCCGGGCACGACACACGGCCGATTGGGCCGAGCCCCGTGGTTGCCAGGACTCAAAATATCTCTATTGTCCATCATATTTTTCTAGGGAATGATAATTGAGGTGGTTTCCCGTTGCCTTCCTCAATAGTGTTTTTAACGTGACACCATCACTTACTGGCCGCCCCACTGGGGTCAGACGCCATTGCAGCCGCCTCACTGAGGAACAGACGCTGCGTGGACTACCTTTCGTCTGGCTCCTAACCTTCGACCTATCTGGCATGGGTGACCCTACCAGGAGCAATTTTTATTACTCCCGCCAGTACAGCTCTAGGGGTCATCGGAACGCACAAGCCCTTCCACCACGTCAAGGTTGTAGTCCGGGGAGGGATATATATATATATATATATATATATATATAATTAAGTATATTCCATAAACACAGTAATCAACCCGAAGTTCGGTTTGGTAGGTGATGTTGAATAGTTCACTCAGTCCTAAGCCCTATACGGCGTGTGAAATTCAAACATCAGGGTAGGGGGCCCAGTTCCTTTCCCTGATATATAGTATATATATATATATATATATATATATATATATATATATATATATATATATATATATATATATATGTATAACACAAGTATATACATACATATATATTTATAGACTTTTTTATATATATATATATATAATTATAAATATATGTATATATATACATATATATATATATAAACATATATATATATATATATATGTTTACTATTTAAGTAAACCCTTATGTAAGTTTTTAAAACATAGAAACACTAAGAAAGGACACATTCACTTATGTACTTATGACGTTTCGACGGCACGGCCGTCATCATTAGAATCTATGTAAAATGTTCTAATAAAAGCTCAGTAATCAACCCTAAGATCTGTTGGTAGGTGACAGTAGAGTTCGACCAGTACTAAACCCTATACGGCGTGTGCAATACACACATAAGCAGAAAAATATGGGAGTCCAATCCCTTTCACTGTGGCGGTTCATGGTTATCGAGGAAGATCAGGTACCTGAAAAATCCCCCACAGATGAATCGTACCCGGACCCTCCGGCCAGTAGTCCAACGCTCTACCTCCGGACCACCGTAACCATTAGTATATATATCTATATTTTTTTAGGTAATCTACCGGTTAAAGTAGGTTTTTGGATGGACACAACTACCAAACAAACATTTTATTACTCCTAACAAAACACAAAATCCATCATCCTACTCTATATCAGGTCCCTCTTCATCTCTGAGTACTTTCTTCCTCCCTTCATCCCGTCCAACATCCCTATCCTGCTCCTTCCCTTTCCTCTTTTGCCCAAAATTCTCCCCTCTATCACCGTCTTCAACATCCCACTGCCGGTCAACACCCCCTTCATCCACTTTTCCTGCCTCCATAGGATTGCTCCCAACAAACCCCTCTCTTCGCCCACCATACCAAGTACTTCCTCATTTGTTTTCTTCTCTGTCCATTTCACCTTCTCCATTCTTCTCCACACCCACATTTCAAAAGCCTCCAGTCTACGTCTATCCTCCTGCTTCAATGACCACGTTTCCGCACCGTACATAGCTACGCTCCATATCAAAGTTTTAAGAGTCTTTTCTTAACATCCTTACTCAACGTCCCCGTCATCAACTCTCCTCCTTGTGAAAGCCTCTTTGCTTAGCGGAATTCTTCTCTTTACGTCCCTACCACTTTGACTATTTTGGCCCAAAATACTTCCGAGTTACGTAGACTGTTCTACCTGCTCTAGTTTTTGCCCTACTATTTTAATGTTTAGCTTAACGTTTTTCTTTCTATAAAATCGCATAACCTTTATTTTATTAATATTGATTCTCATCCCATGCCTGTCGCACTGAATTTCCAATTCACTCAGCAATGCTTGCAGCCCCTTGGCTGACTGACAAACTAAAGCTTGGTCATCAGCAAACTTAACTGATTTTACCAATTCCCCGCCCACTTTCACTCCTACCCCCAGTTCTTCCCATGCCTGTATAATTATTTCCTCTGCATACAGGTTGAACAGCAACGGTGATAATGGGCAACCCTGCCTTACACCTCTTCCTAACACTGCCCAGCCGAACTCCCCGTTTCCCACCCGCACCTGAGCAGTCTGAGAAATGTATAGGTTGCGGATTAGCCTCCTTTCCCTCCAATCTATTCCTATTTTCTGCAATATACTCATTAGTTTTTCCCAGTTCACCCTATCAAACGCTTTTTCGAAATCTACGAAACACGCAAATACCTCCTGGTTGTGTTCTATATTCCTCTCGATTAATAATCTCATTACTGCAATGGCATCACGCGTACCTCTCCCCTTCCTAAACCCAAACTGATCATCCCCTAAGTAATCATTTGCCCTGCTCTCTATCCTTTTGTTTATGATCCTGAGAACAACTTTAGCTGCGTGAGATATCAAACTAATTGTCCGATAGTCCTCACATGACGTGGCCTTTACCTTTTTCGGAATAGGAACTAAAACTAACTCACAAAGTCTTCCGGCCAGATTCCCTCCTCATAAATACTACGGATCAGCCCATATAGCCTCTTCCTCCCACATTTTCCTAAGCATTTTAAAAGTTCCACGGGAATGTTATCTACCCCCACGGCCTTATTTAGTTTCATCTCCCTTAATGCCCTTTCTATCTCATGGTCTAGTATGCCTGGACCTAAGCTATCTTCCTCTACGTCATGTCCCTTTTCTATGTCTAACTTTGTTGGTCTAAGTTCTTTACTATACAGTTCTTCTATATATTCTTTCCATCTCTCTTGGATCTTTCCTGCGTATAACCTTACTCGCCTTATCTCTAACTGTTAGAATAGATCTCCCTTTCTTACTTCCCGATAAAGATTTTACTTTGCTGTACAGCGCACCGATTTCACCATTCCTCTGCAAACTTTCCATATCCTCACATTGCGTCTTCCAACATGCTTCTCTTGCCCTATTTGTTGCCCACCTCAATTTATTGTTTAACTCTTAGTACTTCATTTTGCCTAATTCTTTATTTACATTCTTCCATTTTCGCCGCTCATCCATCATTGTAATCATCTCATCCGTGATCCTAGTCTTTTTAGCGTTAACGGTTCCAATAGTGTCTTTTGCGGCTTTAGACAACCCTTTCTTGATACTTTCCCATTTTTCTTCGATTATACTTAGCTCTTCACCATCCTCCATGATTTCCTCTACCGCCTGTTTTTATTCCTTCCTTTTCAAACCATTTAATGCTTCTACATTCCATTTTCTGACCCGCCGCCCATTTCTTATCTTTTTGAAACGGACGCTACATTTTTATAACAACTAAATTGTGGTCAGAGTCCGCTTCCGCTCCCGGGAAGTTGTGCGAATTTATGACACTGTTCCTAAACCGGTGTCTAACCAGGATATAATCTAGCTGATATCTTTCTGTGTCACCTGGCATTTTCCATGTATACCTGCGTCTTTTGTGATGTCTAAACCAAGTGTTGGTAACCCCTGTCTCCTGCGGAACTCAACTGCTTTCTCCCCGCGGTCATTCCTCGTGCCTAAACCGTAGTCGCCCACCTCATCACCATCTCTTCCTTCGCCTACCGTCGCATTCCAATCCCCCATCACTATCAAATGTTTCCCTGCAGGAACACACCCGATTATGGTCTCTAACTGATCGTATATCGTATCGACCTCTTCTTCCTTATGGGGTCTCGGTGGTATGCATACCTATTGTTTTTTTGCACACACACACCCACGTACGTATGTATGCGCACTTATATATCTATGTAAACTGTATTTGTTACTCCTCGGAATGAAGATGACTGGGATCCCATAGATATAAGCGAGTTAGTTCTTTTAAGTTTCATTGATTTTGTTTGAAAATATTTTTTTACAGTAATATCTATTTACATGTGTTTGCATCGAACACTGGTACTCGCCAATAAGGTGTAATTGCGTTGAAATAATGCACACCCAAACACGTAATATCCCCCACCATCCTCCCCCTCCCCCCGAGACATTTCCCCGCCTTCTCCTCGTTTCCTCTCTTTCCCCCTTCCACCTCCCGCGCCCTCCTTTCCTTTCCTCTACCCTCCTTACACTCTTTCTCTCCCCCCCGCCACTCCTCTTTCCTTCCCTCTTTCGTTGTCTCTTCGGATTACCTCCAATTTTCACTCCCTTCCTTTGTTTTATTCTTCTCGTACAGTCTCCTGCCTTTTTTTGTATTTTTTCCGAGCTCACCCTTGCTCCTTTGTTTCGTCCTCTTTCCAGTTGTCCTCTTAGTTCTCCTCGCAATCTCCTATTCCTCTCTCTTTCGCCCTTTCGCCTCCTTCCGCTGGTCCCCTCTCAGCCTTTTTCCTATATAGTATGTGCGCTCGAACCTTTCTTCGTCCTGTCGTTCAGTTTTCCCGACCCCATTCCTCGCCCCGCTCTTGGGTTTATCTTCCACTCCGACTTGTTTTTTCCCGCCTTGTTGGTTCAAATGCTCTCTCCGCCCCATTCCATTTATTCCCTTCGTCCTTTCCGCTCTTTACTTCCCGCTTGTTGTCCTTCGCCCTCATCGACTCCCTTCGAATTTCACCCCGTTTCCTTCTTTTGACATAATTTTGCTGCGACTAGACCTCCCTATTTATGTCGACTCAAGCAATAAGTCGATCTTTGTGGCAGCAAATGTTTTGGGCGTTGGCGGAACGGGGAGGCTAATGACTATTAGTTCAATCGAGTTTCTCCCCCAAAGAAGATCTCATTCAATCCATTCTCTGCCGCCCTCTACTCATTTCTCTTTGTCATAGTACATTTTGGCTGCGCTCTTTGTGAATTGTCATGCCCATGCAATGATAGTATATTTTGATACTTAATCAATTTTTTTAATTGTTTAATATCACGTGACGAAGTTCTCTTCCATATCAGTGTTAACAAATCAATGTCGATCGTGGTAGTACTATTAGTGTTAAGGGGAGGCGACCGACAGCTCAGGTCATTTGGGCCATTCGGGATGGATGGGAAAGGAGGAAGGGTGGGGAGAGAAACCCAGCGTCATGCATTAGCATACTATTTTGGACTAGTGGCGCCGAGGGGTCACACAGTTTAACATCCCATCTGACGGACGGTGTATTCTCTCTAAATGCTCTCCACAAAGCACCTCAACGAGGAATCGGGATACCACTGAAAAAGATCTGCCGGTCTCCTGGTTGGGAAGCCCAGTGCGCTGGCCACCATACCGTCCTCATCCCCCCTCCTGGTGTCTTCCAAAGAGATGAAAATGTCGCACCATCATGCTTATGTCAGTCGATAGTGTAGTTTAGTTCCGTATGTGACTTTTGCATCTGATTACATTAACGTATCAACCACAAATTGTCGTTTTTTCGAGTTGCCAATTCGGTGGCCAGTGTCTGTCGGACCCACGCGTTTCCTTTGCCACGCTCGAGTTCACGTCTGCGTGACTCGCGTCGTCATTCCATGCGCTCTTTTTTTATCATTTTTATGCCATTATTGGAGGCAAAGGATTTCCCCCCGCCTCACTCTTATGTGTTTGACCTTCGCATCCAGTAGCCATTGCTATTGGATGAACTCACTCTGCTTTTCTCCGATATTAGGCTTCCCTCAAAACCTATACTTTTTAAGATTCAGTCCCTATCAGTCATAAAGATGTTGGTGATCCAACCGAGGAATGAGTTTTATTATTTCTCTCTGTGGTTTTCAATAAATATTACTCTTTCAGTGCTTTATTCACTTAATGATCATTGAATTAATAATGTTTGGTTAAAAAAATACATTGACGATATTTATTCCCACGAATCAGAACTCGAAAGAAATATTTTTTCATCATCAAAATAAGAATTGTACTTAGGCACTTCCGCTATTTTTTGCAATAGGATATTGCAATTGGTTAAATCAAATTGTTACGTTTTCACGCGTTGTTCATTAGCGCTCCTTTCCGGCGAATAACCCTGCTTCCAATTTAGTTTGCGATTTCCATTCGTTCATCGTGGACCACGCAGCCTATCGGTCTCTCTCGGTGTTTCTCAGAGGCAGGGCGTCCACCTGCGGTCATTCCTTTCAAATTGAGGGGGTGGGGGTGAATGGGCCTTTTTTCTTCCTCTTTACGGTGCTCCCCCGCGGATGGAGAGTGAAAAGAAAGTAGGCAACTTGTCCATTGCCGGCACGACGACACTTCCACTTCACTCGCAGAAACCGAGAAGTTTATTCGACCGTGTGAAAATACTCATACCTCTGATTCGGGGGAGTGCATCTTCCCTGCGAAAATATCCCGGTTGATTGTTGTCGGGTGGGTGGAAGAGGGGTGGGGGGGTGAAACCATCAATCGAAACCGGCGACCATCCGAGTCACTCGTCCTCGGGCGGACGTTTGGAGCGAGAGAGGAGCCGACCTGAGGACGTCCGTCCCCTCCTCCTTCAAGGTGCCTCTCCCGTCCAACCATTTCCCTCCCTCCCCCGCTCCCCCGAATCCGGAGAGGTGGACGGCACCCTCGGAAGAAGGAAACCCCGCGCCCAGGAGAGGAGGAGGGTCTTTATTTCGAGCGGACGCCGCCCGATCCTCTTCTTTTTATTTTTGTTAGAGGTGCGTGTGGAGGCGAGGGTAAAACCGTTTGAGAACCCATTCCGCGATGCCCCGTGTCTCGTCCGAATGAAATGTTCTCGCCGCCCCTCATTCATTACACCCCACCCACGCACCACTCCTCACACCCCGCCGCCCCTTCCTGCCCCAATCAGTCACTGTTCTCCAGATTCTTCCCTCTCCCTCCCTCCCGGGATTCCCTTTTATTTAAGGCCGACTCAAGAGCCGAGCCGTGTACGAGCTCCCTCCCTCCCTCTCCCAGTCCCGGAACCCACCCCCATCCTGCTCCCCCCCCCATGCGGCCGTCAGGGGGGTGGGAATAAATTCGGAAGGCGAGGTGGGTGTCGATCGACCCGTGGATGCCTCGATAACCCGGATGGGAATCGCGTAAATCAGGGAAAATTCAGGGAAGAATGCCTATCGTCCCGCGCCGGGGAATATTTTATAGGTGCGCACTTTTTGGGATTTATGTCCATTCTTTATTATTTCTTCTTTTTTGGGTCGGAGCGGAATACTCTTTTGTGCCGGAGCGAAGCCGTATTCACAAGGACAAAAGGGAGACCGGAGCGTGCCTCGACCACACTTTGGAATAATAATTCAACGGAATGTACAAATAATGGAGATGGTTTTCACTTCGCCATCAACGCTCCATGAAGTGGACATCTAAGGAAATAATGCCTGGACTGCACGAAAGCGCTCTCTTCCGACTGACACTTTTCGAGAGTTTAGCTGCGACTTCGACTATCGATTGCCGTGGGCGCTCGCGAATGACATCAGCGCGAGAATAAATCGAAACACATAAAATCTAATGGGAAGCACATTGTGCCCGCGTGATGACCCGCATAGGTGCGCTTCCCTGGTGAGATTCAGTTCGCGGAGTGTAATGGCTAAATACCAATGTCAACTCACGGCGTTCGGCTTGGAAAGTGTAACCGCCGGATGTCATGGATACCCAGACTGTGACGCGACAGAGTGCGCTCCTCAGGGGCGGATCAATTTCTTGCTTTCTGCGGCTGCCCCTTGGTGTGTGTTCCGTCAACCAATCTGTCGACGGAGGCGATGGAAGACACCCGGCAAATTCCTCGCATGTCACACCTAATACTCGTAATTTGGCAATGGGCAAGTAATGCTAGCCAAATTAGTGAAAATACTCTCCGCGAATGAAATTTGTACCAAATCGATCAAGATATACATGGTTTGTACAAAAAGTATCGGGAAAAAAGATTTGTGTTTCAGATATTGGCGCAATGTTCCTCAAAATTCTTCCAAGTGCTTCTTCCCTTCTTGAGCGTCGACACACACTTTGTTTGCCCTGTCGGCTTTTCCCCGACTCCACGAAGGTGGGCGGATTCCGGAAGTTCCTCAAGGGTACGTGTGCAAGCTTCCTTGGCGGCACGACTTAGGGCCCCATATGGTGGTGTCCTTTCACTGATAGGGCCCGTGGGTACCAAGTCGGGACCGTAAGAGGGTTGGGGAATCGTTGCGATGCTGTTTCAGATGGTCTTCGTAAGCAGACACCCTCGACTCTTTTCTCCTCCTCCTCTCTTTTGGCCGTCCCTCAAGACTTTCGGGACGAGTTTAGCGCAGATCTTTATTTGTTATTCTACATATATATAATATATATAATATATATATATATAAAACATGTGGACGGCACAATAGAACACAAATAAAATTGGTGGAAATTGAGAAAATTTTCAGTCTTACGTGAAGAAGGCCGAAAGCTCAAAAGCTCAATTGCTCCTTCCAAAGAAACTGCGGGAGATGCCGCAACAGTAACTTTTAATGGAGTCATCCGCTAATGTGCATTTCAATGCAACAATTTCAGGGTGTAAAAATCATTCGCCTTTACTGGGATTCGAACCCAGATCCCTCAATATCCGGTTTAGTGCTTTAGCCACTTAAGCTACCGAGGCGTCCTCTTAAACTCTGAAATTTTGGGGCTTTTAAAGGAACAAGATGTTGTGACGAAATACCGTACATACAATGTCACAGGCATTCGTAGTCGTGCGCGAGGCGCCACGACTACGTTAAAAGTTACTGTTGCGGCATCTCCCGCAGTTTCTTTGGAATTTGTCAAAGTGAAAACACCATAAGTGTTTAAAGTTGGCTTTAACCTCGTGGACTGTGGCGCCTCGCGCACGACTACGAATGCCCGTGACATTGTATGTACGGTATTTCGTCAAAACATCTTGTTCCTTTAAAAGCCCCAAAATTTCAGAGTTTAAGAGGACGCCTCGGTAGCTTAAGTGGCTAAAGCACTCGACCGGATATTGAGGGATCTCGGTTCGAATCCCAGTCAAGGCGAATGATTTTTACGCTCTGAAATTGTTGCACTCAATTGCTCCGTTCAAATGTTATATTTCTCTTGTGAGTGCTTCTATATATTGTTGAAAAATTATAGTCGCAATCGACTCTTTAATTGTACACTCACCTCGTAAGAGATAAGTGTACTTATTTCCATAACAAACGACTTAAAAATCACTTGTGTCCCGTCACTTAAAGAAAGAACCTTCAGTTCTGCCCTCATAACTTCCACATTTTTCTAACGCCACGTAACTGTGCGAACGAATTCTATTTATTCATACAAGTACTTCGATCGAAAGTTTTCCCCCACAATATGTACACATCAGTATTCCGCAAGAAAAGACTTGAGCAATGACACGCGAGCGTCTTTGAGCGAAGAGAGAGAGAGGCACGGAGGTGCGAAGGAGTCGTGAAGAAGCAGTCGTCCTCTGTCTTTTCATGTTTTCCTCCGTGATGGATTTGTTTTCCTCGTCCACAGAACTATATGCTAATGAAAGGAATGCGAGTGAAGATGATTCTCGCCTTTAATTTATGCGCTCTCGTTGTTGAATCATCGCGGGAGGAGGGGGTCGAAGGAGGGAGGGGCGCCGTACTTAACGACGACCAACTCGCATTGCGCCCTTAATGAGGAAGCGACTTCGTGGGCTAACAAGCTCCACGGTCGACCTAATGCGACGCGGGTGTAATTCATATTAATTACAAATGTATATGAAAGGGAGGGACTGCGGGACTCGGCCGCGTCCAGTAACAAGGAGTGAGAGAGAGAGAAAAGATGAGAATCGCCCTGAGCCACGCCCCCTTCTAGCCTCGCTCCTTCAATGGCGATCCCCAATGTAAGTGTAAGCCGAGGCCTGGACGTATATTTTAATTCTTGTCTTCGAACTGGGCATAGCCTCTCTCTCCTCTATTTACTCTCGGCAAGGGAGTTCAATTGATATTTTTTGTCTCTCCTCCATCTACCGAGAATAGTTATTCCCTCTTCTCCCTTCGCCGTCTCGTTGACCTTCTACCTACGAGTCATAATCTAAGAACGTAATTACTCTGGTGCGTATCCACCCCCTGCCACATACCCCCGCGGTGGCTTGCAGGGTACTAAAATATCTTATATACATTTCTCCCTTGCGACTATCACTGAGTTTTCGCAACTTTTAGCGAGAGCATTAGGCAGTTGGCGTTAGACGCGCGTCCTATGAAAATAGACGACTCTATCTACGCGTATGTAGACCCAGGCAGGTGACGTATGCAGCTAATTACATGCCTCGTTTCTTACTTAATTATAATCAAAGAGTTTTACCGATTCGACCGCTCAATTCTGTCCTGAATTTTTGGTCGTTCGCAGCTCCGATTTTTAGTAAAACTCTTTCATGTCGGTGGATTTTCAGCGATAGGTAAATATCGCGCATTTTTCTGATTAATCGAATCGATCCATTATTTGATGAACTTGATTATTTCAGTGCACGATGCAATTTAGTTTTACTATCTACAAATCTAGTCATTTATTTGTGAAGAGCTAATTTGATCTATATGCCTGTCTGAGACCAATCAAATCGGCGTATGCATGTACGAGGGTCATCCGGAAAGTAGTACCCGTTCGTGAAATAAAAAGACAAAAGTAAATATTAACAAACATAAAAAATTTTATTTGAAAGAGGATACTTTAAACTACTTCTCAACATAATCTCCAAGCAAATTAAGGCATTTGTCATAACGTGTGACAAGTTTCTGTATTCCTGCTGCATAGTCCTTCGCCGCCAGCTCATTGAGATACGCGAGGGACCCATCTTGCACAAATTTTTGCATAATGCAGATGGTGTTTAACAATTTCATGAACAATTGTTCGAGAAACATTGGGAAAATGCTCACAGATGTCATCAATTGTGACGCGCCGATCGTTCCTCACGAATTCGTCAACTGAGCTCACCAGTTGGTCTGTAATGACAGACGGTCTCTCCGAACGCTCATCGTCGTGTGTGTTCCCCCTCCCCATGTTGAAGTTGCGACACCACCGCCGAACAGACGACTCGTCCATTACATTGTCTCCATACACCTCCTTTAATTGGCGATGAATATCACATGGGCGAACGTTTCTTGCATTGAGGAATTTAATCACTGCCCTCACTTCACAACTGGCGGCGTTCTCAATTTTTTTAAACATTGTAAACAATCACAGAAACAACACAGGCAATGCTAGCGTCACGCAACTTGGCTCAGAGAAGGCAGACAAGCCACTGAAGCTATCTGACCTCGTCCAGCGGCTACTCGCGTCGTCAGCACTTCATGCGGCACGAACGGGTACTACTTTCCGGATGACCCTCGTATTTCTGCTAGCAACGAAGAAATTCCGAGGCGACATGGTGATCTTTCAAGATCCTACGGACCTATCTTCCTTTTTATCCCTCCACTTAATTCATCCCACGCGTTATTCTTCCTCGCTCTAGATTGTGTGCTAACCGCGAGCAACCGTTCCTTCGCTGTAACACTTGCTCCTTCCTGACATTGCGTATGTGTAGTGTATACGTTTTTTACGCATGCGTGTTTAATCAATCGCGAAATTAAAGAGCCTTTAGCGGACACGAACTTTGGAGTTTCGGCCAAGCCCTTACCCTCGATGCCCGTTATGTTGCATCCCCGCCCGCCCGCACCCCCTACACACACACACACGCATACGTGCGTACGTACGTTCTATTCCTCGCCCCGTCGAGTCCCCTACCCCGTCCACAGTCCCGCTGTATTTTGCGACCCGAGAATAATTTGCGAACCTGGACCGCATTAGGCCGGCGGGCAGATCTGGGGACCATTAATACCTCACTTGGGAGAGATGTAATTATTCTCAACGGGAAAGTACGGCATCTCTCCCTTCCCCTCCCTTCATTCTAATCGTTTCGAATGACTGAGGTTGGGAATAGTATGCTATTCGATCGACCGCTTAATTCTCTTCTTATCTTTCTCGAGGGATCTTTTGCAGCAGAGAGAAGTGAAAAACCGCTAAGATATCCTCCCCCACACTTCTCTCTCGCCATAATCATAATAATAATGCCTTCGCTCAAGGGTCCGGTCGCCAGGGCCAATTTTAAGAGTGGGCGAGAGAGAGTCTCGAATTGGGGCCGTGGGGGGGGGGGGGGGTGAGTCCTCCCGCCCACTTCAAACAAAATGGCGAGTGCTCCGGAATCCTTCATAATTCCATTTTAAAAACTTCGCACTTTTTAAAAATCGGGAGGAGGGGGTCGTGGACCGACTGCACCTCATGGTCACGGTAGTGGTCACTTCGTCGCGTCTGGTGCCAAGTGGCATTTCAAGTGTTACGTAACGCTGTTGTGCGTGCAGCATTCGTTACCTCGCTGTCAGCCCCCGATAAACTGCCTTAACTAACTTGCTCCCCCCCCCCCAGCCCTCTTGCGTCACGTGACAGCTGACCCCGCTCCCCTCACCTTCTCGTGGGCGGCTAATCGGTGAATATTTCGCTCGCCCGCCTCGATACCGACATAAGATCCCTCAACGCCAAATGCCTGCAGTTTCTTTTGACAAAATGCATCAATTTGGAAAGGATTTCGCTCACTTGGCTTCTGTTTCACGAATAGGTGGTGCACTTCGCAGCGATATACTTTCTTCTTAAGTCCTATGACTGACATGAAAGATCTGGTGCTTTCCCAGCGTATTAGTTGGGTGAATTCTTCTCGGGTCTTCCATCAGCCCTGATGACGATGACCGAGTCGGGAATCGAAACGTCGGCAGCTATGGAGACATTGACCCGGTATGAAGACCCGAGAAGAATTCACCCAACTATGACTGACATGTTTTGTCGTACCATTCTCGGCGTTTGGTGCTTGTCACTCCCCTCTCGCCCTCTAATTCCGTGACGATGGTGTTTGATATCATCGTCAATTGGCCTGGTTTCGTGAATGGCTGATTCCATCATGAATGATCCGTGATCCGAAAGCAATTCCTTGCAATTGTAACTATCTCTTTCACGGCGCTCGTCACTTGACCTTCTCTAAATCCGTTACCCCCGCCCTATCCACCCGCGTTACGTGACATGGCCTTAGACACACACCCCGTTCCACCATTCGCCCCCACCACCCTTCCCTGCAACTCGTCGTAACAATTAGACGAAAATCTCCCCCCCCCACTCCCCACTTACCCCCGAAATGCGTCGTGTCGTTCAGCGTGGATGCAAATTGGAGCGGTCTCATAGCATTAGCAGTAGGAGTCCATTCGGGGGGAGAACCACCCCTTCCCCCTTCCCCCTTTCCCCCAACTCAAAACCCCCCCATCGATCCACATTCGATTCCTAATGGATCCATTTCGCCGCCTCTTCACCAAATGGACCCGAGCATCGCTATGTCCGCTGTGTAGCCACGGAGCCAGAGCCGCGGATTGTGAAAACTAATGCCTTCGGCTCGATCCCCGCTTCCATTACGATACAACAGCTCATCATCCCCCGCCACGGCCGTGCCCGGGGATCTCCTCGACTAGAAGAAGTCTTTCCCATCCGGGAGCGAGCGCCCTCTTTATCTCGGGCGGGCGTATCTTCGCAGAGGGCACTCACTTCCTTATTTGCCAGAGCTGATTCCGCTCCAGTTGTTATCGCTCCGCCGTCTCCGAGAAATTGTGGCGCTCCAATCCAAAGGAATGGATAGGAAGAGCATTTCTTTCTCTTTCTGATTTTTTTCTCTTCTTCTTCCCTTCTTCTTTCTCCTTTGCACTTCCAGAAAAGGCCACCCGATACTCTTTTCCCGCTGAAATTTCCGCACAATGGTCATTTTTCTTGAAGGGCGGGATCTTTTGCTCCCGAGGACTCAATCCTTGCGAGAAACAATTCGCATTCTATGGCGGTGTTCGTATCTGGCTGGAATAGGCTCAAAAGTCGGTCAGTGTGCGCTGTGCAAATGGTGGTTGATGTGATCTACTCTGTGTCGTTCTCATTTCGTATTTGTTCGCTGCCGGCTTCAAAACATCGACACCTCGGTCCATTCATTAGTACAACTGAGCTTGAGATGAGGTTTTTCTCGGTGAATGCATTGTGTCCGGATTACGAGGTGGAACCTAGGAGGGTATCTACATCATCTGCATCTATACAATACCCCGCGAGCCGTCCAAAGGACGTGTGGCAGTGGGTGGTAGGTCACCAGCCATCCTTACATATTAACTCAATTTCCTCATGCACCCGCCACCCCGGGATCCACCCAAAGACCGCGAGGAAAGGGGGCGACCGAACACCCAATCACGTGACATGCCTACTGTATATTACGAGTATAACATGGTTATCAGCTATTCCTATGCCTACACAAAGAGGAAAAGGAGAAATTACGTAAAAAGAGGGCATGCACAAATGCAATTCAGACACTTATTACTGGTTAGTATTCTACGCATTCCGGACGGACAATTCACAAATGCAATAGACTTTATATGCATTCACCTACACCCCACTGGGCACGAGGGGGGCGTACGGCGGGCGGGGGGCGAAAGGACGACAGACTCAAAGAGTGTTGCGTGGGAATTCCATCTTGTATTTTCCCTATTTTCGACTATGTGTACCGATGACTGTCTTAGGTTGTTGTCGCGAGTAATGCGCAGGAGAAATATATATTTGTAAATATCAGTTCGACAATCTAACTCTAATTTTTTTCCGATTGTCGGCCCTGGCAATGTAATTAGGGGCCCAATTATAGCTATAATTTCGGATGCAAAACCACACGCTTTGTATCTTTGTAATAAGTTTAATCTAGCCCTGAGTCTTCGCATATCTAAAGGTTCCCACCCCATAATTCTCCTCTATTAAGTGCTTGACGCTTTGCGACCTTTGGTACGATTTTTCCACGAACCTAGCGGCCTTTCTCTGTACTCTATTCAATTCTGTGATCAAATTTTTATAGTTTTAAGTTGTATCTTTAACTTTATAATTGCGAAAATATTTTTTAATAAAAAAGTTGTTTGTGGTGTGATCCTGGTTCAATGACGTAAGAAATTTAACTTCAAGGTCAAGTTTGTGGTGACAATAAGGGGCTCTACATATTCAACCCGAATGACGGTTTGCGAGGTGGGAATGGAGGTCACCAAGCAATAAATGGCACATGGCATGTACAATACTGAGGGGGACAAATTCCTTTCCCTGTGCCACCCCCGTGGATTCCCGGAAAGGTCTGGCGCCCGGAAAGGCACACATCTTGGGTGTAGTTGAGGGTGCCCAGAGGCGCCACCAAATTCTCCGGTTAGCACAAGTCCACCCTTCGTGAATCTGGTTAAATGCACAGGTCTCTAGCTGACAACAAAATCACTAAACATTGCCGATATTTATGGCAGTTATACTTTTCCTCTTTATCGTGGTGTGTGGCAGGTGAACCAGCAATCGGAGACCAAAACCACAAGCCCATCAGGCAAACACAAAAAATACTCATAGAATTATGAATTCTCTACGAGGTCTGTCCAGAAAGTAATTTACGTTCGGGCCTAGGTGGTTAGGAATGGAAAGAAAAGAAAATGGAAAGTTGTCGGCGTATTTGGAAAAATTAAGGCCGCCAAGGCCTTAATTTGCCTATTGCCCTTTGTTCTTTCGTTACGGATGGCAGTGCAAACTCTCGGATACGTCAATGATTGGTTTAAATTAGGATGACGGGAGTAGTTATCTAGTGGGGATGAGTGCCGACGTTGAGTTTCTCACTTTAATTTTTATCACATTTGACTCTGCCAGAAATTTTATTTTTCCGGCTGTGTTACATCCCTTTTTTAATAAGCCTTTATTGTCTTGTTACATATATATATATATATATATATCTTTTTTAATTTATTTATTTATACATACGTACACACACACAGATATATCCGTCCTGTGAGCCTTATTGTGCTAAAGAATAAAAATTCTTCGGACTGGTGAGCGTCAGTTCACGGGATGATGATGGCCTACATTCGCTTTGTTTTTATTTCGAAGTTCATTACGACGTTGTTTCCTCATTCCGCGTTTTGCTCTGTCCCGAGCAGACCCATCTTTTGCTTTATTGCGCCTGCTATGCCGCGGCGCCTTTCATTCCGCGAGGCGAGCTGTGTGACTCGGGGTGGCGGCCGTCGGGGGGGGGGGGGGGTAAGGGAATATAACGCACGGACGATTCTATCGGATGCGAATGCTGAAACGAAATAAAATAGAGAGAATGAAAGAAGGAGATCTGCTCTAAAGAAAGCAAAGAGGAGAATGTACGTCGTCGTTGAGGATCGCGTCCCACAGGCCGCGGGGTTGCGCAATCCCGTTTTGTTCTGTTTTTTTTCTTTCCTTCCTTTCATTCCGAACGTCCTTGTTTGGTTACCTCGCGGCCGCCGCCATATCTTCGTTCCTTTCGCCGCCCCGACGCTGCTCATTTTTTTAAAAGTCTCTCCCTCCCTCCCCTTCCCCCCCTTCCCCTCCCCCTCTTCCGAGTGCCATGAATCTCTCGCCTTCTTTCTCCAGTTCCCGAGATATTATTCTCGCTCGCGCTTGTCATCATGGGAATTATATGTGAGAGAGGTGTTTATCACCCGGCTTCCTTTCCTCTCTTCTCGCCTTCGTACCCGTCTTCCCTTTATTCCGCCCCCAGCTCCACTGAGAGTGGTGGTGTGGCTCACACACACACACTGGCGAGACGAACCTCCTATCTGCCTCTCTCTTCGCTTCCCGTCCCGGGCTTTGCGTTCGCCTCTGTCAGGCCTGGAGACCTCCTCGCTCGGGTCATAAGTCTTCCTCGCCCGCACTATTTCCCCCCCCACCCCCATTCCACGGCTCCTTGGGCACCGGTTAATTGACCCCCTCCATCCCCCACCCTCACACCTCATGTACAACTTCACGCGGCTAAGACCTGTTTTTTTGTTACGGATGTTTCTATTTTCCCTGGGATTTCGTTTTTCCTCTTCCGCTCAAAAGCACACACACACACGCACTCCGGTCTGGTTTTCTGGGCTGGGAGTTTATAAATTAAATCCTTAGGTGCAGCTGCGTCGCGTCAATCTCTCCCCCCCACCCACCCCCCTCTCGTCGCCGCTTCCCTGTATATTTTCGGATGCCCGGGAGGCTCTTCTCGGAGGACGGCGCGGGAATCAATTGTTCCTCTGGATGCTTCGCGCCATTTCCTCCCGAGTGCCCACCCGCCCGCCCACCTGTTCCCCCTTCCCCTCCCGTCTTCCGAGAGGATTGATATTTTTCGGGGCGGTTCTTATCGTGTATAGAAGTATTTTGCCGTCGTGTTTTGACCGCAGGAGCTTGACACAGTGTTATGTGAAAGGATCGGCCGGAAGTATTTCACCCGGGCATTTGGAAGCGACTGACATTTATTCGACACCGAGCATGGCCTCAAAGAATGTGGGATATAATATTTGGCCGAAATTTTCGATATTTTTTGCGATCCGAGATTGGATTATTCCCTTCGAGCTCATTCTGAATATTCTCTCTGCTAAAGGAAGCTGTATCAGACAGTGGCCAAAATTTGATACGAAAAACTGATAGGTTGTTTTTTTTCATTTTCTGCTACGAATGTCGGAATTTTTAATTTATAATTCTTCAATGGGCAACTCAGAATACGGGCCGATACATTGATCTTTAAATCATGCGCAAGAATGAAGGGAATCAAGAGGATTTAAGTGAAACGGGGTTGGAATGAAACTTCTTCTGTTGCGATTTCACGGTCGAATACCATCGGTGAAACATAAACACTTCAAGGAAGTTGGCCTTTGCGCCGCGTGTGGAAAATGCCAAACTATCACTTTTGGACAATTACTCTGCTACGGAGTTGTTTTTATTTAAACTATTTTAATGTCCTTGTAAAATAGTTTAAAATACGTTCTTGCTATTTTTAATCGAATCGTCAGTTTAAAAGATTCCTATCGTTTTGAATATCTCTTATCCCATGCGGACTGCAAGGCGTAGAAACTCTAGGAAATCCCTTCTACATGACGCTTACCTTTCCAAACTGTTGTGTGTGTGTACATATATATACACACACAACAGATATATATATATATATATATATATATATATATATATATATATATATATATATATATGCATACAAAATATTTTTTGTATATAGAAACAAATGTGACCCTATAAATGAAAACCTTTGGAGAAATATTATATATATCTAGATAATAATTAAATTATATTTTTATAATTATATATATATATTTATTTAAAAACCATAAACACAGTAATCAGACTCGACTCCACTGCCAACCCAGCGAAACTTCTCCTACTATTGATACATGTTAGCCTTCCGCACACCACTGGGGGCATATGCCCGCGATAGAGGTTACGTGTTTCCTAGGGTAATGATTTTAGTAATTGCAGCATAGGTAGTTTCCTCATAGACAGATAACCATTACCTCGGAAACTAATTATATCCCTTCGTGGTCTCGTATCGTTTCAATGCTGAGACGTACATATCAGATGTCAAAGTTGGTTATCATTTGCGCGCGAAAAAAAACCCTCTGGTGAAGAGCACAGAATTCCCAGATAGAAGTGGCATCACTTCATCTATTAGTCTTCATCTATTATTCAATGCGAGTTTGCCTTTGCGGATATCCATCTTTAGTGGTGATACCCCTGAGACGCCACATTTACTCCGTCGAGATAAATGCCCCGATGCTCCCAGTGAGTCCCACTGCCTATTGCCGAATATCGCAATTAGAAATAATGGAGCAAAAGGATTGGTTTAATTTTAATGCAAATCACTGTTGCTCTTCGCAGATTTGCTCGGACCTCGAATACCTTTGAATAATTTCATGTTAATGCATAGATTAATAGATGTTTGTTCATTGAGTCTCTCAATTTATATTATCATTTTCAATCAAATGTACGCTTTATTGGGTTTATTTTATTTACACTCACACTGCTATGCGAGAAGATATACTACCTTGATCAAAAATTTCCCGGAATTTATTCAGAAAATTAAAAATACAAGTTTATTCATCTAAATCTATATTGTCCCCTTCAAAGTAATCCCCATCGACTGCAACACACTTATGCCAGCGCTTGATTCAATCCTCGAAACATTTTTTATATTCGGTTTTCGGTATGTCCATCAGTGCTTCCTGCGATTTTTCCATTACTTCCTCTCGGCTGCTAAAACGCGTTCCCCGTAATGGTTTTTTAACTCGATTGAACAGAAAGAAGTCACAGGGAGCCAAATCAGGTGAATTCGGTGGCTGTTGGATGGTATTTGTTGCATTTTTCGTCAAAAAATTACGAATAATGATAGCACTGTGCGACGGTGCGTTATCATGGTGCAAAATCCACGAGTTTTCTGCCCACATTTCTGGTCTCTTTCGGCGAATTGCTTCACGCAAACGTCTCATAACGCCCAAATAATACTCTTTGTTTACTGTCTGGCCTTCTGGCAAAAATTCATGATGAACTACACCGTTGTAATCCATGAA
This sequence comes from Hetaerina americana, assembly GCF_022747635.1. Classification (NCBI taxonomy): domain Eukaryota; kingdom Metazoa; phylum Arthropoda; class Insecta; order Odonata; family Calopterygidae; genus Hetaerina; species Hetaerina americana. The sequence goes on along the minus strand of NW_027287228.1, from coordinate 192,340 downwards.
AACCGTCAGCATTGCCTTCTTTTTTGACTGAAAACGACGTGGTTTTTTTGGTCTCGGCTCATTTGGTGAACGCCATTCACTTGCCTGATGTCTGGATTGCGTGTCGTACTCATAAACCCACGTCTCGTCTCCAGTAATGATCCTTTTGATGAATGTGGGATCGGATTCAGCCTCGCAAATCATGTCTTTTGCGACGTCAACACGGTCTCTTTTTTGCATGAAATTGAGGTCTTCTGGCACCAACTTTGCTGCTACACGACGGAAACCCAAATCATTAACCACAATGTCTTGGGCGGATCCATAGGCAATGTTCAAGTCCCCCGCTATTTCTCTGATGGTTAATTTGCGGTTATTGACCAACATTTCTTTTACTTTATCAATTTTTTCACCGACTTTCGATGTCGATGGTCTGCCACTGCGTTCATCATCTTCGATTGACTCACGACCACTTCTGAACCGCTCGTGCCACTGGTAAACGACCGTTTTTTTTAGAGAATCGTTGCCGAAACACTTTTCCGACATTTCCAACGTCCGTGCGCCACTAAATCCGTTTTTTACGCAAAATTTAATACAAGTTCGTTGTTGCAAATTTAAATCCATTTCTGCAATTGTAAAAAATCGCCAACACACACAGAGATAGATGTACTCTTGGCTACGTAACTTTTGCAAATGTCAAGTTATGACACTAAGATTTAAAGGGAATATCAACAACAGATGTACCAATTTAACAAAAAAAACAGAACTCAAATCGGAACGATGGGAGCGCCACACGGTGGTTATTCCGGGAACTTTTTGATCAAGGTAGTATACCGAAGAATCGACTTTTCACGCAAAGGCGACGTATGCACAGCAACTAGTCACAATTTGTTGATTGTTAATGACAAATTGTAACACTTAGGGACAAATAATAATTTCTTGTGTCTATTACAATTCAAAAAACCTTACTCTTTGCTATGAACAACATTTTGCGTTCCATACCTATGTATTACCGTTTGTGCGAATCCGCCTATCGCTCTTTTTTTTAAAATTCCATGTGACCGCTTTTTTTGGATCTGATGCATCAGTAATTTTTACGAAAGAAAATTGTTCCCATAAGCTTGAATATGCGTAGCTACCTCTTCATATTTCCCTTTGAAGTAGCCGAGGCGTGATGAAAGAGCGGTTGCATGGACATTCCGAAGAGTAGTCCCCGTTTGCCGCTTCGGGAGCGTGTTCTCAATGGGGCATCGAAATTAAAAAAAGAAAAAGCGAAAACCAAATACGATTTGACTTTTTGAATCCGTCGCTTAGGGACCCCGAGAGAATTGGTGTCGACACCCACTTACATAATAGTGTTGTCCGCCCGAGTGCATGGTGCGGTCACGAGGCTCACCCCCCCATTATTTGCCCCCTCCCCCCCTTTCCACCCCCCCTCTCTCTCTCTCACCTCCCGACGACTCCCACCCCTTCCTTCGTCTTTGCATCAGGTTCTCCCAATTGAAGGCGTTCTCTCCTTTCCCTCCGCCGTAATTCATCCACAGCAAAACTCTCCCGAGTCGGGGAGCGAGGCTCTCTTTCCCCCTCCCAATGCCTCTCTCTCTTCCACTTCGTTCGGTGTCCGTTCTACGCGGGGAGACCTCGTGCGAATCCAGACCAATCACCTTTCATCCACTCCCCACCCCTTCTCTCTCTTCGCTGCCCGGGATGGTGCACGGCAGTGTATGCCCAAGGCTGGGGCCCTGCGCGTGCTCCCGTCTCCGCCCCCTCAAGTCCCAAGCGCCGATGCGCGCCCTTACTTTAATAATTCAGCCCCGCGATAAAACATGCGCGCCGCGTTATTCTCCTGTCTTCCGCTTTATCTCTCCCTCCCTCCTCCGTCTCTCTCCCTCCCTCCCTACTCCCTCCCTCTCCCTCCCTCCTCCCTCCCTCCTCCCTCCCTCCTCCGTCTCCCTCCCTCCCTCCCTCCCCCGTCTCTCTCTCCAGGGCCCCTCGCCTCATCTCTGTGACTACGTTAGATACATGCGGAGGGGGAGACGGCGGGAGACTCAGGGCGAGGGACGAGAGGAGAAAAAGAGGACCAAAAAAATATGTACATGCACGTATGCACACGCGCATAAACATATGTTTAGTATGGAAACAGACGATAGAGCGCCACGACGATGCATTCACTTGCCTCTCCTAACAAGAAACACAACCCAACATCCCACTCTACAACAACTAGGTCTCTCTTCATCTCTGTGTACTTCCTTCCTCCTTTTATCCCGTCCAACCTATCCCTATCCCCTGTTCCTGTCCTTTCCTCGTTTGCCCTATATTCTCCCCTCTATCTCACAGTCTTCACTGCCGATCAATACGCCCTTCATCCGTTTTTCCTACCTCCTTATTATTTCTCTCAACAATACCCTCTCCATCCGTCTCCACACCTACATTTCAAAAACCTCCGATCTACGTCTACCTTCCTGCTTCAGTGACCACGTTTCCGCGCCGAACAAAAAAACAGTCCGTCTACGTTTCTAAGACCCTTAGTCCCCTCCTAACTTCCCCACTTAACGTCCCTTTAACAATGGAAAATCAACCCGGAGGTCGGTTTGGTAGGTGATGGTAGAGATCACCCAGTATTAAGCCCTATACGGCGTGTGAAATTCACACTCATGAGAAGGGGGGACAGCTACTTTCCCTGTGCCGGTTATGGGTTCACAGGAAAATCTGGTGCCCTAAAAATAAATAAGTAAGTAACTATATATATATATATATATATATATATATATATATATATATATATATATATATATATATGTGTGTGTGTGTGTGTGTGTGTGTGTGTGTGTGGGTCGCAGTAGTCCAGGGGGTAGAGTGTTGGACTACTGACCAGAGGGTCCCGGGTTCCATTCCCGGGCAAGCTATGTGATTTTTCGGGTACCAGATCTTCCTGGGAAACCATAACCGGCACAGAGAAAGGATATGGTCCCCCTACCCTGATGTGTGAATTTCACACGCCGTATAGGGCTTAGTACTGGGTTAACTCTACCCTCACCTACCAAACCAACCTTCGGGTTGATTACCGTGTTATATATATATATATTATATATATATATATAATTTAAACGAAGGAGCGAGATATCGCTGGTCAACAAAAACATAGACCTGCCCTGTCCTACTTCCCCCGAGGAAGATGGTTTAGCCTCCGACAATTCGTAATACGTGTGTCATTTGAACGTGTTACTCTGTTTTTTTGCTGGCCAGCGCCATCTCGCTTCTTCCCTCAATCTATTATTCACGTGCGTGAGGCTTTTTGACCAGATACTTTCACGCACAGACGCCCCCCTGCCCCCATCTAGGGCCCATCCCAGACCCCCCCCCCTCGGTGCCCTCCTCCTCCGTCCTGCGAGTACCTCCATCGATACGATAAAGGATTTCGACACTGCACACTTAAGGTTGTATGTAAACCCAACGAGAGACGATGGCTGTTCCAATGAATCGCCGTGCCCTATTAGCGTTAGGTCGTCCTCCTTGACTTTGTTTACATTGCGTCTCCCTGTTGCGTTCGCTCCGCAGCAGGATCGCCAATCGGCCGTGCCAATCCCCCGAGGCTCGTCGCACGTTAAGGAGATTGCATCCCACGTCCCATTCGCGGAGGTTTTTCGAGTGGCTGATTAGTTGCGGCCGGTCGCCGTTCTCCCTTCCAGTCGGTCTCTCACTCCAGTCGGTCGTTCGCTCTCGAACCAGCGATTGATTCCTTAGAAGCAATAAGTGTAGAGAGCTAAATGACAGGAAATGAAATAAGTGTACGACGAAGTGATCAGTGATAATGAAATGTGATCATGAATTTAACAGCAAACTTACAGTTAACTTGGAGCAAGTAAATCATAAACAAACCATACCACACACCAAAGCGAAAATAATAAAATTGTATTACAAATGTAATCGTAGACGGGTAAGACGGGTAAGAATATGCAGTAACCCTAAATATGTATACAATTTGTAATATATTCTACATGTATAATGCAATGAACACAGGTCATTCCTTGAATGAGCCATGAAACCGAAAAAATATCGGAATTGGCTCTCGTGTCGTGGCTTAATCTTGTTTTTTTCCATGAATTGTTGCCTTAGGTTTTGTTATGTGATTGGGTATCGGGACTCGGTGGATTCGTGTGCGGCGGTGCAATACATGTAGAGTGTGGTCTTTCTCATTCTTCGATCATCCCGGTAGCTCTTGCATCCCGTGCGATTTTGAAAGAAATGATATTAGTGTAGCCATACATATCGAAGATTCCCCATGACAATTGCATGGGCACTTCAATAACTCCGTTGAAAATCCAAGCGATTTGCCCTATTCTATCGGGAAATATTTGATTTTAAGTAATCCTCATTTCGCAAATAGATGGTTTCAAAAATAATTTCAGCTGTATACATCGCGAGGTTTAATTTTTATAGCCAATTTTAAAGCCAAAAACTTTGGTTATTTACGAAAAAGAGTTTGTTTATTGAATAACTCTTCTATTTAAAAGGCTAATCTTCGAAGGAGATCAAATCCGGGTTGGATGACGTTATAAGATATGGGAAGTTATGCGAGTATACGTATGATTCCGAGGGGGCGAGGGTCGATTAAGGAAAAACTGGAATCGTGTGCACTGGCCCCAAACTCTCGGGTTCGCGGTTTAAACGTAATTTAGACATTACGTACGCGTGTCCTTTAATAGCGCATTAGAAAGAGATTGTAGTTTCGGAAAAGGTGTGAATTGGGTAAGCCCCGTCTATCCCTAGACTGCTGTCGAAGTTTCAGCCATCATAGTCGATCGAAGCAAAAAGCATTTGTTTATTTTTTTAAAATAAGTGTCGTTCGGTGATTAAACACTTCTTTTAAAATGTCTTAACACCTAAAGAGATGAAATCAGAGTGTGATGAAGTCCATGGCACGCATCTGCTCCTGTGTGTTTGCGACTGTTTACAATTGATTAAATGATGTGAGTTGAAGCGCGGCCCTACATCCGCAAATGATGAATATCCTTCCGGACGTCCAGTGGAAGTGTGACTCCGTCCGAAATGATTGACGAAATCCGCGATATGATCAACGAATATGGGTTGACGAAATATTTGAGGTCACAGGCATATCACGAGGCATAGTTTTCCAACTATGCACTGGGTATGAGAATTATCTGGGCAAGATGTGTGCCTATGGCGTGACGAACACGTGCGATCCGATTCGCACGCGAACAATTGAGAGGGTTCGCGCGTAAAAAATAAGAAGGCCTCCAATTGGATTCCAATCACTCTGGGAAAAAATGGAGAGAATGGGGGGAAAGGAGAGGGGGAGAATCCAGAAAGGGAGTGATCACCCTTTAATAGCCCTCCCCCGTCTTCTTCCTGCCCCCGACCCCTCCTCTCCCAGCTCGCGATCCATTTACTCTTCCCGTTGAAACCCGGATCTCCAAGATCGGTGTTCCAGCCGTGTAACTCCTCGCGCACAAATCTTCTTCTCTTCTGCGGCTGACGCCATCATTACATTTCTCACACTTTCAACCGTCTGACCCGTTGCCCGCGGTGCGTCCCTATTCAAGCGCATAGCTGACATTTTGATTTTTTCCTATCCTTTCCTATTTTTCTCATTCTTCTACTTCATCGAAAGGCTTTTTCGCATTGTATCATAACTAGAATCATTTAAATCCCCCAAAAAAGATTTAGCTATGGTGGGGTGTAAGTTTCGCAATTGGCCGAAGAGTCACCATAAGTATCTTCAGAGCTTTATGTAATTGTTGTACTATTATAATTATTGTTGGTATTCTACCGGTTAAGGTAGGTTTTGGATGCACTCAACTACCAAACAAACATCTTGTCTCTGCTCACAAAACACAACTCAACATCCCACTCCACGACAAGCCCCTCTTCATCTCCGTATATGTACTTTCTTCCTCCCTTCATCCCGTTCAACCTATCCCTATTCTATTCCAACCCTTTCCTCTTTTGCCCAACATTCTCCCCTCTATCACAGTCTTCAACATCCCACTGCCGGTCAATACGCCCTTCATCCATTTTTCCTGCCTCTATAGGATTTCTCCCAACAAACTCCTATCTTCGCCCACCATACCAAGTACTTCCTTGTTTGTTTTCTTCCCTGTCCATTTCACCATCTCCATTCTTCTCCACACCCACATTTCAAAAGCCTCCAGTCTACGTCTATCCTCCTGCTTCAATACCCACGTTTCCTTGCCGTACATAGCTACGCTCCGTATCAAAGTATTTACGAGTCTTTTCTTAACGTCCTTACTCAAAGTCCCTGTCATCAACTCCCTCCTCCTTGTGAAAGCCTCTTTGCCTAGCGCAATTCTTCTCCTTACGTCCCTACTACTTTGACCGTGTTGGTCCAAAACACTACCGAGATGCGTAAACTGTTCTACCTGCTCTAGTGTTTTCCCTCCTATTTTAATGTTTAGCTTAGCCTTTTTCTTTCTAGAAAATCGAATAATCTTTGTTTTATTAATATTGATTTTCATCCCATGCATGTCGCACTCCCATGCCTCTTTGATCATTTCCTCTGCATACAGGTTGAACAGCTCTTTTAGAATCAAAATTTTAGTCCAGGAATATGAGCTATATCCACCGTTTCAGTCGTGCAGGGGCTGCTTTGTTTGCCCTTCGCTCGCTTCAGCTCTCAATACACACATTAATGATTGAATTGTTCATTCAGATTCACCCACCATATGCAGTCCAATATTGCCGACCGCGACTATCCCCTGCCAAAAACTACATATTGTGTTGGAGCAAGTTTTCTCGTGAAATTATTAAAATTTCGTCTCTCTCACTACGATTTTTTTGAGCGAAAATGTCTAGATCCGAGTTCTGACAGCACTGCATGTATTTTTTATGCTAGTTATCCGCTCATCTTTGTCGAAGCATGTGAGCTTGACAAATGTGAGTTGGGGTGAATTTTGATTCTTTGCTTCTTTCAGCATTTCTCGTGCTTTTCCAGCCACTCATTACTTCGGGGTGTGGCGTCGGACTGGTCGCTAATAATGTCCCTTCACACCTCCCCCTCCTTCCTCCCCTGCGACTCCTTCACCCCCCTCCGATCCCTCCCCCAGTCCTACCGAGAGAGAGGGAGAAGTGCTATCGCATGGCACTTGCACCACCACTCCCCCGACTTCATCCCCCTCCCTCCCCCTCGCACACACGAGCAGTGCGTCTGTCACACTTCACCTTTTTTTATCCCCGCATTTCCCTGGATCCATCCTCGCCATCGTCCTGTTTATTTTTTTATTTCTTTCCCCTTCGCAAAATAAGGAAAAACCGCAGGGCCGTCCGTCTCTCTCTCTCTCTCTCTCCCTTTCTCTGGCGTGCGCGCGCGCCAAGGGTTTCAAGTCCGCTGAGAATTTTAAATGGACGTTTTCGCTCGCGGTTGTGAGGGTGGGAGGGAGAGAGAAAAGCCCTCCCTTCCTTACCCCCCTCTCCCCCTTCTCTCTCTCTCTCCCTCTCCCGGCCTCATAACCCCTTTCCCACCCTCCCGACCCGCAGCCGACGTCCCGTCCCACGCAAAAAAAGCACTCTGCAGGGTTTGAGGAAGCAAAATAATAATTTCACTCGCTTCCCAGCCGTGAGCGTTCTTTTCGCTGGTTTACTTTGTCTAAAAAATAATTGTGCGGGCCTCGGCTTCTTTTTTTCCCGTCTTCCCCGACGGTTGCTTCCCGCTCTGCGGTTCTTGTGGCCCGAGAGGCGAAGGGGGGGGGTGGGGGTTGGTTTCTATCCCCCCTCCCTCTGTCTCCCCTCCTCAAACGCTTCTCTGAAAAGAGTTCAACTGAATTCGTCACCCCTCATCCCCCGTCTGCTCCTACTTTTCATTTATCTTCAATGTCCTTCGCTCCGCGTTCCCACATTCCCTTCCCCTCTCTCTCTAGTCTTCTAGTCATTCCTTTTGCCCGAGATTCGCTCCTTTTTTCGTTCCTTTCTCATCTCTCCGTGTCCCTCGATCTCTCTCTCTCTCTCTCTCTTTCGTCTGTTTACCTAATTCCCCCCTCACGTATACGCGACGTTTCATCCCCTTTCGTTCCCTCCTTGGAACCAAATAATAAATAATCTGCGAGGCATAACTACGGAGAGGGAGGAGGAGGCATGTCGTTCTTTCAGCTACTCTTTTTAGAAAAAATTTAGTTTTTTTTGTAAATCACGAGAAACTTTTCTGAGGTTTTCGTCGAAGCTGTGTGTGTGTGTGTTTTTTAGCGACGTGAAAATTCATGTCCGCCAGCGCCAAAAATGCAGACTCGGGGAAATTGAGCACCATACTCACTAAATGCAACCAATTGAAAAATTAATATTTGGATTTTTTTCGTAAAAAAATTGAGTCGAAAGTTGGAAGTAATGGAGGAATTAAATTAATTCAATTTGAATTGGCCAAGAAAAATTGGATAAAGATTGATTTAATCAATTCAAAGTCCAACATGACTTTGCCACGAGTTAACTGCTGAGGTAATTTTTAATTTAATCCGAAGACCATCCCGTGGAGATGTCCGTGCGAATTGAGTGACGTTCTGAGAAAAATGCACGCTTCGTAAAACTGAGTTATGTCAAATTGATAAAAATGACGGGTGAAGAAAATTGGAGAGAAATGATAATTAACAATTTTGACTCGATGGAAAATGGTGCGAAGTGGTGAAACCGTGGTCATGTGAATATACTATAAACAATGCGTGTGTACAAAAAAAGATGAGACTGGTGGCGAACTACTAGGCGTATTCGCAAACAGCTCGACGTATCAGTGAGGTGTCGCCTTCTAGCGGCGTCTGTCAGAGAAGCAAAACACCGCCTCGCTCGTGGCACCATCTCAACTTGTCTCCACACAACAGCGATTCTCGCATGAGATTGCACACGCTTGCAGTGGAAATCACGATTATTAATTGTATTTTCTCTGTGCTTCGGACAGCTTCCACAAAGTTAAGCCCGAAACTACCTGTATATGGGTCGTTGAGAAAATTAGAAAGTTTTATTGTCCGTTTACTAATCGCCATTGATGAAATCGTGAGATGAATTTCATTGGGATGTACCGGGGGGAGGGGCATATTTGCCGAAGTTATTCTTATATACGTAAATAATGCAAACCTAACTGTTTTCACCGTAACCAACAAGATTGAAGAGGAAAATTTTCACTTCAATGAAAACCGTTAAGTCATGTCTACCAGAATTACCTTCTCATGTTTCAAGTTCCGAGTAGTGATATATATATATATATATATATATATATATATATATATATATATATATATATATATATGTATATATATAGACGTAGATTGGAGGCTTTTGAAATATGGGTGTGGAGAAGAATGGAGAAGGTGAAATGGACAGAGACGAAAACGAATGAGGAAGTACTTGGTATGGTGGGCGAAGAGAGGGGTTTGTCGGGAGAAATCCTATGGAGGCAGGAAAAGTGGATGAAGGGGGTGTTGACCGGCAGCGGGATGTTGAAGACTGAAATAGAGGGGAGAATGTTAGGCAAACGAGGAAAGGGAAGGAACAGGATAGGGATGTTGGACGGGATGAAGGGAGGAAGGAAGTACTCAGTGCTGAAGAGGGACCTGATGTAGAGTAGGATGTTGTGTTTTGCCAGGGGTCACAAATTATTTAATTATTAATTATTTCAAAAACCTACCTTAACCGGTAGATTAACTAATAATAATAATTATATATATATATATATATATATATATATATATATATATATATATATATATATATATATATATATATATATATATATACACACACATGCATTCATATATTATTCTTGAAATTTAATATTCTCTAGCGTGTTATGATGAAAATGTCGTCAAATATAATATAGTATTTTTGTCAGAGGTAGAGTTGTCATGC